>NC_045558.1:123202867-123515367 GCF_009769535.1 Thamnophis elegans
ACCTCAATCTGATTTTAGTAAGAAAGAATAGATTTGTTCGGGTTTTCATTTGCCAATAGGCCAATGGAGCAATTCAGATGAGAATCATGGGTGGGAATTTGCCAATACAGGGTAGGATCAGCAGTTGTGAGCTGCAAGAACCACTTGATGGCAGCAAAGCTGCCACCTAGAGTCGTTTCAATAGGAGATGGGCAGCAAATCATCCTCTTCATTTAACGACCCCATAATCCCTTGCAGGGTTGAGTCTGGGCAACTGAATGGAGCTAGCAGAGTGTTTTAATGGCCAGATGCCCTTCCTGTTGCCATTGCGGAGTTATGTTCAGCAGATATATTTTCAGTGTGCCCAGAGAGAGAAATATCTGCCTCTACCTAGAAACGAACACAGATATTTCTATCTCTGGGCACACTGGGAATATATCTGCTGAACATAATTCCACATTGGCGACGGGAGTTAATAAATACAATATGAGGGTTTTTGTGCTGCCATCTAGTGGTCATCAGACATTCTGCAGCCACGGTTGATAAATCCAAAATGTTCTACTTTTTGATGGAAACCATGAAAGTTCTGTAAAAGGTTTTCTGGGCACACGTGAGTAGCTATTTTGATAGTGTGAGAAGTAAGAATTATTCCTGTAAAAGTTAGAGCAATGGTAATGCCATATTTAGCCTCCAAGTAACCTAAGACACTTTACTGGAATATTAAGTAACACATTGCGCAAGAATGTTCTCTGTAGTTAAAATAACAAGATTGTTTTGCACATTCTGGTTAAAGATAGTTGGCAGGTCACAAGAAAATAGTTGGCTGGTCACAGAAGATAGCTGGCAGGTCAAGCTGTCTAGTTATCACGCTAAAAGTAATAATGCTGACTATAGTTGCAGCTGCTAAAGAGGTTGGGGAATATGCCAGAAGGGATGGAAGTTACGGGAACAGGGACTTTACCTAACCAGAATTTAGCCAATAGGATGAGTAGACAGCACCAAGGCTGAGCTTCTGAAAATGTATATACCATATTTTTCGGACTATAAGACGCACCGGAGTATAAGACACCATCATTTTGAAGAGGTAAATTTTTTAAAAAAGTTTTTGCATTCTGCAGGTCTCCCAAGCCTTCTGCATGCCTTGTTTTTTGCAGAAAAAAAGGGGGGGCACACAGGGCTTTGGGAGGTTTGTAGAGTGCTCCTGGCAGCTGGAGGGGGGGGGATGAGTAAAACCAGCCAGTTTTCTGCTCATTTTTGCCCTTCCCAGCCCCCAAGAGCACTTTGCAAGCCTCCCAAACCCTCTGCACAGCCATTTTTGCAAAGGCGACAGGGTTTCGGTAGGCCAAAAATGCTGTATTCAATGTATAAGGCACACTCAGATTTTCACCCTCTTTTTTGGGGGGAAAAGGTGTGTCTTATACTGCGAAAAATATGGTAAGTATCATGTATTTCTATGGAAGATGTCCTCCTTGGCTCGCCATTTGAGCATGGAAGTCCCTTTTGCAAAAGCTCAATAAAGCTCTATTATTGTTGAGCTGTGTCCTGGTAATTTCACACCTAAAAGGTTAAACCCTAAGTGTTAATTTCACAGGTAGGGATGGAGTTCATGCTCTACCACATAGCCAAGGCTTCCACCGAACGTTTGGTCAGCATTATTTGAATCAAGGGTGGTGACTCATACCAATTTTTCAATGTAGGGTTTCGGCAGCAGCTCAAGATAACTCTTGGGGCTCCTCTTCACACAGTGACCTCCAGGTGAGTTTCCTCCCGTATTCTGAGGAAGCTGAATGCATGATTTAGGCCTTTTAAAGTTGAGCTTTGATTTGAGCTGTGAAAAAAATATAGCAAATGGAGCATATTTGGGGGGAATTTTAAAATGCTAAGAAACTGGCACTGAAAATGCAAACTTTTTTTTTCTCAGTGCTGAAAATATTCTTTGGGAAACTGACAAGAGGGTCTCTTCCCAACCTCAAAGCATCCTTCTTTAACTTTTGTTACTCCCATGTTTTTTTCTCCCATCCCCATCAGTGTTGCTGACTTCCAGAAAGCTCTTGAAGGCAACACTTCAAATTACCTAATTTTCTTCAACCAACCAGCAGGTGCGTATGTGATCTTAATGTAGGAAAGGTTGCAAAGTTGACCGACCGCAAGTTCTTATAGAACAATTTTTTGGCATGGACAGGTGTGGCATGGCAGATAGTCCTGAGCTGGGATAAGGGAGACCTGAGATGAAACGTCCCTTGGGCAGTTTATTCAAATTTGGGCCAATCAACATTTCTTAATCCCAGCAACCTCGTGGAATGGTTGAGTGGAAACAGGTGAAATTCAGCAGGTTCTGACAGGTTCTGGAGAACCGGTAGTGGAAATTTTGAGTAGTTCGAAGAACTGGCATATACCACCTCTGGCTGGCCCCAGAGTGGGGTGAGAATGGAGATTTTGCAGTATCCTTCCCACGGAGTGGAGAGGGAATGGGGATTTTACAGTATCCATCTCCTGGAGTGGGGAGAGAATGGGGATTTTGCAGTATCCTTCCCCTGGAGTAGGATGGGAAGGGGGATTTTGCAGTATCCTTCCCCTGGAGTGGGGAAGGAATGGAGATTTTACAGCATCCTTCCCCTGGAGTGGGGAGCGAATGGGGATTTTGCAGTATCCTTCCCCTGGAGTGGGGAGGGAATGGAGATTTTACAGTATCCTTCCCCTGGTGTCGGGTGGGAATGGGGATTTTGCAGTCTCCTTCCCCTGGAGTGGGGAGCGAATGGGGATTTTGCAGTATCCTTCCCCTGGAGTGGGATGGGAAGGGAGATTTTACAGTATCCTTCCCCTTGAGTGGGGAGGGAATGTGGACTTTGCAGTATCCTTCCCCTGGAGTGGAGAGGGAATGGAGATTTTACAGTATCCTTTCCCTGGCATGCCTACCAAACCACGGCCACAAATCTGTAGGAAAATAATTTGAATTTCACCATTGAGTGGAAACTGTTGAATTTACCTTTGTTACAATATTTAAATTTAATAGTTGGAGCAGTAGGGTTGTGCAATGAGCCAGAACACACAGCTGTGAATGTTTGGTTGAAGATTGATGGCTCCTGTGTGAGGCAATCTACATTATGATTAGTTGCTGTGGATGTGGAGGGGGAAATTTATATATTGGACCCTGTCTATATATTGACCTCTGTCCTCCTCTGTAGGGGTAATCTCTATCATACTCCATCGGCAAGCAGACAGTGTTGATGTGATTAAAGCCTACACACACGCCCTTCTTCTAGAGGCCTTACTGCATCAAGATGTGGAAACCTGTACCTTGGAAAGAGGCTCCCTCCTGAGTTTGCAACATCAGTTATGTAAAGGTGATGACCTGGGAAGTGAATGTGGAGGAAGAAATGAACTGGGACTGGGGATAGGGGGAGAATCTGGAGGACTCGTTATAGCTTGGTGGGACTGGAAATTAACACCCCAGGTTCCTTTTCTGACATGTCTCATTAGAAGGGACTGAGAAGAACATCTCTTTTTTCGATCCTGGTTGTCAATTAGGAGGGGTAGCTCTTTTAGTCCAGCACATTAGACATAGTCCTCGTCATATGACCATAATGGAGCCTGAAGCATTCTACAGTGCTGTGTAATAGAATAATAGAATAGAAAAGCGATGGCTAACCTTTTTGCCATCGCGTGCCAAAAGCGGGGGGAGCGGAGTGGAGTCGTACGCGGGCGTGCCCACATTCTACATGTGTGACACACACAAACACCGTGCATGTGCACGCGACCCCCCCACCCTCCCCCGCTTTTTGCACGCGATGGACCAGTTTTTCACCCTGCCCAGCCTCCAGATGTTTTCCTGAAGTCTTCGGAGGGTGAAAAACGGACCAATGCGTAAACCGGAAATCTGTTCCCAAGCTTCCGGTTTGCGCTTTGGGTTATTTTTTGCCCCCAGAGGCTTTAGGGAAGTCTCCAGAGGGTGAAAAATGGGTTAAAACGAAGGCTGAAGTGAGCTGGCCAGTGTGCACATGTGCTCTGGAGTTGCTAGGGCAATGCATCACCAATGTTCCCTCTAATTTTTTTTCAGTGTGGGCGGAAAAGTATAGTGTTTGAGCAGCACATTTTCATGCCTGAGCACCTGAATTTTTTTCACAGTTGTCACTCAAGACAACAACGAAATCAGTGTTATATCAAGTCAAACTAACAAAATTTTAAAACAAATAAAATTGTAAACGAATAAATTTAGAAATATTTGTTCAAAAGCAAACTCACTACAATTATCTTTTCAAATTCATTTTGGATTAAATAAAAAAGAGCTTTGAAATGAATATATAAATTGCACTTAATACTGGTAATATTAAAATAGTAAATGTTTGATATACTTCATTTTAATGAATTTCACTTGATATACTTCATTTTAATGTGTTATATGCAATTTGCTATTTTAAATGAGTAAAATGATTAAAATCCCCATGCATAAAGTCTCATTCACATCTAACAGTTTTCTTCCATCATTAATTTGTAAACTCAAGGATTTATTGCCTGTCTGTTCAACAGTGCTTGCTAATTGTTTAAAAAATTGTGGCAATTTGTTATTCTCTATACAGGTGGTTTCAGTAACCTACTACCGTATTTTCACCCATATAACCTGCCCACGCAAATAACCCGCCCACGCGAATAACCCGCAGGTTTTCAAGATCGTGTAAAATATTTTCCGTATACCCCGCCCTCTTATATAACCCGCAACGAGTAAGCCATCGGACCTCCCCATTATAACTAATCGGCAAACATTACATTAGCGCTATTCCATCGGACCTCCCCATTAAAACCAATCGTCAAACATTGCATTAGCGCTATTCCATCGGACCTCCCCATTAAAACCAATCGGAGGAGAAAGCCTGGGCGAGCTGGGGAGGGGTTGGAGGAACGGAGGAGAAGGGAAAGTGCTGAGATCGGGGAAGGGACGGGAGGCAGGAACGGAGGAGAAAGCCTGGGCGAGCTGGGGAGGGGTTGGAGGAACTCAACTCAAGGGAGAGATCTTGAAATTCAATAGGAAAAAAAAAATATTTGTGAGTTGAGTTGAGGCAGTATCAAATAGCTTTAAAATGATTAAAAAATGAACAATTTCCCTAAATAAAGACAACATGCCATAAAATGATTTCATAAAAGATTGGTATATAATACCTCATTTTAGAGTAATTAAATAGAAATGGTATCATTACTGAAAGTTTTTGTAGTTTAAAAAAATGCATTTCTGAAACCATATGATGTTTGGAGGGATAGTATTTACATCTCCATAAGATTTCACTCTAAATGTTACATGTAGAGCGGATGTTCCAATCGTCAAACATTGCATTAGCGCTATTCCATCGGACCTCCCCATTAAAACCAATCTTCTCCGTTCCTCCAACCCCTCCCCAGCTCGCCCAGGCTTTCTCCTCCGTTCCTGCCTCCCGTGCCTTCCCCGATCTCAGCAGTTTCCCTTCTCCTCCGTTCCTCCAACCCCTCCCCAGCTCGCCCAGGCTTTCTCCTCCGTTCCTGCCTCCCGTGCCTTCCCCGATCTCAGCAGTTTCCCTTCTCCTCCGTTCCTCCAACCCCTCCCCAGCTCGCCCAGGCTTTCTCCTCCGTTCCTGCCTCCCGTGCCTTCCCCGATCTCAGCAGTTTCCCTTCTCCTCTGTTCCTCCAACCCCTCCCCAGCTCGCCCAGGCTTTCTCCTCCGTTCCTGCCTCCCGTGCCTTCCCCGATCTCAGCAGTTTCCCTTTTCCTCCGTTTCTCCAACCCCTCCCCAGCTCGCCCAGGCTTTCTCCTCCATTCCTGCCTCCCGTGCCTTCCCCGATCTCAGCAGTTTCCCTTCTCCTCCATTCCTCCAACCCCTCCCCAGCTCGCCCAGGCTTTCTCCTCCGTTCCTGCCTCCCGTGCCTTCCCCGATCTCAGCAGTTTCCCTTCTCCTCTGTTCCTCCAACCCCTCCCCAGCTCGCCCAGGCTTTCTCCTCCGTTCCTGCCTCCCGTGCCTTCCCCGATCTCAGCAGTTTCCCTTCTCCTCCATTCCTCCAACCCCTCCCCAGCTCGCCCAGGCTTTCTCCTCCGTTCCTGCCTCCCGTGCCTTCCCCGATCTCAGCAGTTTCCCTTCTCCTCCATTCCTCCAACCCCTCCCCAGCTCGCCCAGGCTTTCTCCTCTGTTCCCGCCTCGGGAGGAACGGAGGAGAAGGGAAAGTGCTGAGATCTGTTAACAGATTAGTTAATCTGTTAGTCGCTGTCATGTAAAATATTTTCCGTATACCCCGCCCACTTTTATACCCCGTGGGGGGCATGCGGGGTAGGTAAAAACCCACGGGTTATATGGGTGAAAATACGGTACTCTGGGAGACAATTCTGTATATAACTAGTGATAGTAACTAGTGACCCAAAATATCCAACAAAATTGCACAGATAAAATGACAGATAGGAAGTTTAATTAGCTTAAAAGCAAAAATATTCTCAATGACTTTGAAAATTCCAATGAGTTATCCAATATTACGTGATTACACTTGACCGGTTGGAGACTCAATGATAGCTGAGATTGCAGCCAGGAGAGGTAGAACAAGGAAGATTTTCTTTGAAAGAGAGAGATGCACAAGGAAACAGACCCTGCTTCCTGCATTTGGATTCTGTGGCACGCAGACTCTAGGTGGGAGTTTAGGATCGCTGCCGCGCCGCCCTGGATTTGCCAACGCGAGCCTCAGGTGGCTAGCCTCGAGAGAAATGGCGGCAATGAGCCTCCTGCCTTCGCTTTCTACCTCGTTGCGGACACGTAGAAAGCGAAGGCAGGAGGCTCACTGCCACTGTTTCTCTTGAGCGTGGGTTGCTCTCTGCGGAGCAACCCACGCTCGGTTTAGTTGGCTCGTTCTTGTTCGCGACCAGCCCCCCCCCCTTGTGGGCTTTTATGTGTTAATCGAGGCACGGATGCTGGAGAGGAAGGGAAGCTGGCTGCTTTCACACAATATGTTTATCTCAGAGGCTGAATTAATCACGCAGGTCAGAAAGACACGGAACTTTCTTTCAGCGAGTTTCGGCCAATCACTCCCTCCCCCTCCCCCATCCAATGAGGCAAATTTAACCCTCTTAAACTTGTGGGAAGGCAGCTGTGTGTTCCCTCTAAATAGTTGCTCCAGGAAGCCCGAGCCACCTCAAATCCTCAACCCAGTCACTTTGCTGCTCTGCTGCACCTCAAGACTCCTGTTTAGCTGGAGGGGGTTTCAATCGCGATTGTGCGGCTGCTCTGCAGACTGCAGTCCGTGTCTAGCAAACGACACTGCACAGCAGTTGGAAACTGCTGTGTGGTGTTTACTTTCCACGTGCGCGGCCGCGCACCCACGCAGCTTAGAGGGAACTTTGGGCCTCGCATGTCCTAACAAATGGTTCTGCGTGCCACCTGTAGCACGCGTGCCATAGGCTTGCCATCACGGAAATAGAATAACTTTATCGTCACTTTGAATTAATCGGCATACATGAAAATGAAATCTCGTTGCCTACAGCTCTCAAAGGGTCACCACCTCCAATACACACCACATAAACAGGACACAATAAATAAATACAAAATTATGCACATACCCACATATATTATATGACACAGAGAAATAATCTAGTAAGGCTAGACCAGTGATGGCGGATCTTTTTTGCCTGCCATGCCAAAATCGGGGGTTTTGTGTGCCACATCCATAATGCTATGCGTGTGATGCCTCCTGGCATGTATGCGCATGACCAGCGAAACCCAACCCCCCCCCTGCTTTTGCCACGTTTTTTTCGCCCTCCCAAGGCTCCAGAGGCTTTCCCAAACTCCTGGTTTGCTGTAAGATCGGTTTCTCGTGCTCCAGAGGCTTCAGCCTCCAGAGGGCGAAAAAAGGCCTCAAAAGAAGGCCGAAGCGTGCTCATGTGTGCTGGCCAACTGGCAGAGCAACGCCTTGTGTACCCTGACAAATGGCTCCGCGTGCCATAGGTTCGCCATCATGGGGCTAGACTATACAATAGGCTGTGTTAGCGAAGCAGAACACATTGTTTTGTCACTCAGCCATGTGATGTGATTCTGGAAGCAGCTGCCATCTTCCCAGCTATTAGAATTTCATGCGGATGCTGGGAACATGGTGGCCACTTCCTGAATCACAACAAAAGGAAGCCATCTGTTCCAGCATTGTAGAAAGCGCCAGATCTGCTCCAATCATCCACCTCACCAACTATCATCTATGACAGGGGTCTCCAACCTTGGCAAGTTTAAGACTTACAAAGCTGGCTGAGGAACTCTGGGAGTTGGAGTCCACAAGTCTTAAAAGTTGTCAAGGTTGGAGACCCCGATCTATGATGAGCAACCTCCCTTTTCTCCCTGCCCCAAAATGTTTGGGGTAGCCTGATGTAGATTCTTCTTCCCTAGCCCCCCCCCTTCCTTGAAAAAGGTCTACTGGAGAGTAGCTGTGTCAGTTGGAAGGAATAAATTTGACCTGAGAGAAGTGGTTTCATTTGCAAGCCCCTTCTCAGCTGATTAGATATGAGGAAGGCAGGTGAAAACATCTCACTTGCAGAAGACTGTAGGTAAATATGAGGATGCATCTGCAGTGCTTCTAGCACTATTTATAGGTGGTTGTTGCTTAATGGCCATTCAAAGTTACAGCAGGAAACCCCCCCCCCAACGTTCTAGGTTCCATTACGGTTGTTTGTCGAGAACTACCTGTAATATGCTAGAATAACCCCCCGAAAAGCTACTGAGTCAATCCCAAAGTAATGGCCACTACAGCACCTTCACCAAGGGATGTGGTGGCTCAGTGGTTAAGATGCTGAGCTTGTCAATCAGAAAGATCGGCAGTTCGGCGGTTCGAATCCCTAGCACCGCGTAATGGAGTGAGTTCCCGTTACTTGTCCCAGCTTCTGCCAACCTAGCAGTTTGAAAGCATGTAAAAATGCAAGTAGAAAAATAGGAACCACCTTTGGTGGGACGTTAACAGTGTTCTTGTTACCTGTTGACTTACAACCATCCATTTAGGACTGTTTGAAGTTACAACTGAAAAAAGTGACATATGGCTGTTTTTCACATTTACAACCATTGCGGCATTCCTATGGTCACATGATCAAAATTTGAATGCTTGGCAACTGGCTCATATTTATGACGGTGGCAGTGTCCTGGAGTCATATGATTACTTTTTGAGACCTTCTGACATGCAAAGTCAATGGGGAAGCCAAATTCACTTAACTAACTTTAACAGCTGCAGTTATTCGCTTAACAACTGTGGCAAGAAACATCGTAAAATGGGGGCAAAACTCACCTAAATACTGTCTTGCTTAGCAATACAAATGTTGGGCTGATAGTTATGGCCATAAGGTGAGGAGTAGCTTATAAATCTCCTACTTGTGTTCTCATTCTCTCTCCTGCAGTATTTGGAAAAAGTTGTACTGTTTCTGGCAACCTAACCTGTACCTTGTTTGTGCCTGGCATAAAAATGCTGTGCATGAAGCTCTTCCTCATGTCCCGTCTTCCTTTTTCTGCTTTTCAGAATCCAATAAAGAAGATCCCAGGATACATTCTGAAATGCATCAGTTCTTAGACAGGATCTTCCCGAAATTCCTGGCAGGTGCGTGGTGGAAATTTAGAAACTTAGTTTAAATCCTGCATTTAGCACCAAGAAAATGCAAACCTCACTTTTCAAAATGTTTGTGAAGCCCATCTACGGCAGAGGTGGTATTTAGCAGGTTCTGACCAGTTCTGGTAGTGGAAATTTTGAGTAGTTTGGCGATCCGGTAAATACCACCTCTGATTGGTCCCGCCCCATCTATTCTCTGCCTCTCGAGCTGATCAGGAGGAAATGGGGATTTTACAATATCCTTCCCCTCCTATGCCCACCACGCCACACCCACCACATCAAGCCCACCAAGCCACACCCACAGAACCAGTAGTAAAAAATTTTTGGATGTTTGGTTGTACAATTCAGTCAGGCTTGGTATTGTATTGATGGCCAGGGAGCACACATATTGGGAAGGGGGCTGAGGGTCTCAAGAGGATAGGATCATATTCATGTAGATGAAACCATCATTGGTGGGAATATTTTTTTGCGGGGGAGGGCTTTTGCTCTTTAATTGTGATAATGCCTGTTTTCATGCGTCTTCCATCTCAAAATAGCGGGAAATGATGCCATCAGCTTTTAGCAGGTGATCAGAATAGCCTCCAGGAGCCACAAAAGTATCTTACATGACCTCTGAGGTCACACTGCCACTGTCCAGAACCTTCCTCCAGCACAATGAGTAACCCCTCCCAAATACCATGCCTTCCCTCCCCGTTTCATGGCAGCCGAAGCAACAGCAAAGCAGAGGCTGACATCCGGCCGTCCCCCGGAAAAAGGCATTCAGGCCTGGAAAACGAGAAAACACAAACAAACAGACAAATGACAAAAAAAACGGAAGAGAAAAAGAGGGGAGGGGGAAGAAAAAGTCAAGGCTTGTCAGGATAAGCAGAATAAAACTGTCGAAGCAGTTGGGGAGCACGGACATGGGACTTGTCCACCCATTCGGTATGAGAGGGAGGAAAATGCTTCCAAGCCACTAGGTACTGTATCCGATTTCTCCTTCGTTGGGAGTCCAATATCTCACGAACCTCAAAATGTCGTTCACCATCAATCAATAGGGGAGCAGGTGGAGGGTCCACAGGCGGACGTAAAGAGGAGACATGAACAGGCTTAATGAGGTTAACGTGGAAAACTGGATAAACCCGGTTGAGATGCTTGGGCAGCTGCAAACAAACTGAAACAGAATTGATGATCTTGATGATGGGAAACGGGCCCACGTACTTAGGTCCCAATTTCTTAGACTTTTGTGTAGTATGCAGGAACTTTGTGGACAAATAAACCAGGTCACCCTCTCTGTACTGGTAAGGATGCGCACGCTTCTTATCAGCCTGTTTCTTATGAGCACGATGCGCCGCATCCAAAGTAGTAAGAGCTAAAGGCCAAACATGGCTCAAACGTTCGCTCCATTCAGAGACGGAAGCAACTTGTGGCTGTTCAAGGGGAATTTCAGGAATAGGAACAAAATCCTGACCATAAACGACATGAAAAGGAGTGAACCCAGTGCTGCTATGGACAGAATTATTGTAGGCCACTTCAGCGTGCGGCAACAAGTCCACCCAATCATCTTGTTGATAATTGATGAAACAACGTAAATATTGCTCCAGAACAGAATTAGTCCTCTCACAAGCCCCATTAGTCTGAGGGTGGTGGGCGGAGCTTAGGCCCTGGGCAGAGCCAATGCGTTTAAGAAATTCTTTCCAGAATGCAGAAGTGAACTGGACACCTCTATCGGAAATGATGCGATCAGCGGTTTCCCTTTCAATTTCTTCATCGCTTGCTTGCAAAGACATCTCCCTCATTTCTTCTTGTAAGTACACCCCCCACGGAAGGTTGAAATCTCCTGGTGGGGTGCGAGTGAGACTTCGCTAACTGTCAGAACCTCTCCATTAGATAATTAGGAAAGAAAACCACGAGACTCCATTTGTAGAAATCAAGTGTACTTTTACTAATTATAAATGATTAAAGGCATAGCGTAGCGAAGTCTGATTATTTAGGCGCGAAAGCGATTGATATATAGAATAGCCTATTCCCCACCCCTTGGCATCACAGTTACAATCATAATTCTCTCAAGTGTCAGGTGTGAGATAACTTCAAAAGGCATCACGAAAATGGAATGTCGGTGCCGTTAGTCCTGGCGGGAATCTCCCACGCATGCGTAGTCCGACAGGCAGCTGAACTCCAGAACCTTCCTCCAGCACAATGAGTAACCCCTCCCAAATACCATGCCCTCCCTCCCCGTTTCATGGCAGCCGAAGCAACAGCAAAGCAGAGGCTGACAGCCACCTCCACCCCTCCAAATGCTGACTAAAAGGGAAATATTTAGATAGTTTTTTCCTCAGCTTTTGCCACTTGGAGTTGTGTGGACTTCAACCCAATGGTGGGTTTCCATTTTTTTTTTTTTTACTACTGGTTCACTTGCGTACGTGCGCATTTGGATGCACGCAGAATGCTTCTGCTCATGCGCAGAAGCATCCGGGCAGGTGGGTGGAACCTCCCACCGCCACTATTACCAGTTTGCCTGATCAGGGCCGAATCGGGAGCAACTCACTTCTGCTTACATAATTCTAGAAGTTGGAAGTCCATGCATCTTCCAAGTGGTCCAGGTTGAGAAAGACTGATTAAAGCAGCCCTAAAGGACATCAAATGATTCCAGAGTTTTTTGAAGGTGTGAAATCATCCTTGTTCAAAGTTTTCCCCAGCACTCTGGGAATGCTTCGTAGTGTCAGCCACAACTTTACACAGTTTTTCTTTAATTATAGCAGACACAGGTAAGTCCTTACTTACTCATCCTTTGTTCGGTGACTATTTGAAGTGATGACAGTGCTCAACATTGAGAGTTATGACAGGTCCTCAAAGTTGTAGGCGTTGTAGCATCTGGGATTCACGTGAATGTCATTTGCGACCTTTACTTCTGGCTTCTGACAAAGTCAACGGAGCAGCTGGCAAAAGCCACAAGTCACAGTGTGACATTGTGCCATATTTTTCTGAATATAAGACGCTCTGGAGTATAAGATGTGCCTTAGTTTTTGGGGAGGAAAATAAGAAAAAAAAATTCTGCCTCTACCTATCAACATCCATTGGTATTCATCTGGCTAGCGTCCTTAGCAAACAGCCTGGTCAGCTTCGGCACATTAGTTTGCTGGTTGTGAGCATGTGCGCGCCTCGTTGGGGCTGATACACAGTTTCAAAAACACAGCTGATCATCGCAGGGAACTGAATTGAGTAAAGCAGGTGGAGCACGGAAGTGGTCAGACAAGGCAACAGCAGTTCCGGGTTGCCATTTTGGCCTCCATGCCTCGTGTTTTCAGCCTCCAAATGCTCCATTTGAGACCCATTCAAGGCTGCGGGGATCGCCAAAGGACATTGCCGCTGATTGGATACACAGAGGCCAAAAATGGTGCGTGCAGAGGTCTAAAATGCAATAAGCAGAGGGCAAAAATGCAATGTGCAGAGGCGCCAATTGGCAACAATGTGTTCTGGCGATCTGCACAGCCTTGAACGGGGCTCAAATAGAGCGTTTAGAGGCCGAAAATGCAAGCCATAGAAGGGGTGATAGTCTGTGGGAATCCCTGTAGCCTGGAATAGGTCTAAAATGCGTGGAGGCTGAAGGGTGGAGACCATCGTGTGGGCCTGGCTATGTTCGATGTATAAGACACACCCAAATTTTCACCCTCATTTGGGGGGGGGGGAAGTGCCTCTGTGTTGATTCACTTAATGACCATAGCCAGAAACTTCAAACTCCCATTGTAACTTGAATGCAATCACATGGTTTTTCAGTTTATAATCTAATTGCTTAGCAACAGGTTTGTTGGTCCCTATGGCAGTGGGTAAGTGAGGACTACTGTAGTTTTGAATTTCTAGTGCTGCTTTACACTTACGTCCCTTGCACTTTGACCCGAAAGGTATAAACCAAGGTGAGGGTGCAATGTTTATAGATACACCCAATCCTTTCTGTTCACTTTGGATTCCCCTGTTCTTCCAAGGACTGGCAGCCGCCGGATGGATAACTGATCGGAACCTTCTGGGCCCTGAGGAGTGGCGGATGGAATGGCTCAGTGCTGAGAAGAAAATGCTCTGATTCTGGAAGATTTTTTTTATGCCAGCAACCTGATTTATTCAATCCTAGAAAAGGAGGGGATCGTGGTTTCCTTGGAGTTGTCTTTTACAAAGGCAACAGGTGATTTCCTTAATTGTAAAATAAAGATGAGGCACTGACAACATGAGACCTCACTTCTTTTCAATTACTATTTTTAAAAAATGTGATGAGGTGTTTACGTATTTTGCCTCTGGGTATAAAGCTAATATATATCTTCAGAGCAGCACTGCAAGACTTAACAGATGTTTGCTTAATTGTACAGGTAATCCTCATGTAGTGACCCCAGTTGGGAAAGACAACCTGGTCATTAATTGAAGTGGCTGTTAAATGAATTGCAGCTGTGTTTATGGTCTTACTTCAGCTTTCCTTTGCTTTACAGACCTGTGAAGGTTATAAATGCGAGGTTCAGTTGCAAAATTATTTTTGCATCATTATCCTAACTGCGAATGGTCATTGTCTGAGGCAGTCGCTAAACGAAGATTACCAGGGTGTGCCTTGTTCAGTATGGGGGAGTCGTCTCTTTGTTTCATAGATTTTTAACTCCCAAATTTGATTTTCTACCTCAAAGGGAAATATGTCAACTTTCTTTTACATCTGCTCCAGAGGTGGGTTCCTACGGGTTTCCAAATATATTTTCGTGTTTTTGTCTCTCTTTTCCAAAGGTTTGAAAGGGATGGGATGGAATACAAAACATTGTGGTAGAATAGAATAAGTGGGTGCCCCTTCGCATGGCTAGTGAGGAATAAAAAGGCATCTGGTGCCTTATACATATTGCAATCCTGGAATAAATTCAACAGCCCTTTATGGAGGAGGAGAACATGGCAGATGCATAAGGTCGGGGAGCATAAATATTTGTGAAGGACATTCGGGCAAACATACCATGATAAGCATGCAGTCTGGAGAATTATAGATAATCATAATTAGAGGTAGTTTAGGTCAGGGGTCCCCAACTCCTAGTCCGTGGAGTGGCATTGGGCTGTGGCAATGTTTACAGACCTGCGAAGGTTATAAATGCGAGGTTTGGTTGCAAAGTTATTTTTGCATCATTATCGTAACTGTGAATGGTCATTGTAAAGCAGAAACAGGGTCACCCAAACAAGTGAACCCCCATCTGTGGGATGCAGGTAGCACACGAAACAACACTCCTCTGGTCTGTGGAAAACCTCTCTCCATGGAACTGGTTTCTGGTGCCCAGAAGATTGGGGGCCACTGGTTTAGGTGACCAGTTGTGAAATTACAAGTAAGAAAATGTTTGTAGGTGAAGGAATAGCAGAGCCTGGCAGGTGGAGACAAAAGGGGAATCAACCTAGAGTCATTATATAGCCACCAATAGACTGAGTCTAACTCAGTGGTTCTCAACCTGTGGGCTTGGACCCCTTTGGGGGTCGAACGACCCTTTCACAGGGGTCGCCTAAGACCATTTGTAAACACATATTTTTGAAAAAATACGGAAAACAAAATAATTTTGTGGTTGGGGGGGTCACTACAACATGAGGAACTGTATTAAAGGGTCACGGCATTAGGAAGGTTGAGACCCACTGATCTAACTCCTCTTGAATTCCATTAGCTGTTGGGGTTCCAACAGATGCTCTAATTAAATCATGAACCTCGATCCTTATCTGCCATCAAAATAGTGCTAACCATTAGTTGACTAGATTCCTATACCTGGGCACAACCAATATATTAGTTTAATTGGAACTTAGCATGTGGCCTTGGTGCTTCCTGCCTGACATCTAAGACTCTGAAAACAGAATGTTCCAAATCATCAGGATATTTAAGAAGGACAAGTTTCTCCCTAACTTCAGCTGTCAATAGTTTTGAATGGCATTTCTTTTTCATGATGTTATATAACTTAAGATTGTCTTCCAAAGTTAGTTACGATGATATTTGGTGAATTTTGACTTGAGTGACACAGTTAGATTTTCAGTGATTTGGATGATGGCAAATGGCCCAGGGGACTGTTAGGGAGTCCCTCCTGGTGCCCTCTTTTTCCTCCTGTTGTTCTCTGGGTTAACCTAATCGGTGGATGGGATGCAGCTGGAGGGGCTGGTGAGCAACATATTCTGTTGAACTGTTGAGGACCGTCAGGCATAGAAGGCCCACATGAAGATGGCCAGGGCCATCATAATCACAGCATTAATGTTGACTACTTGCTTCCAGAGGGTGTGCTCCGTGATCCCTGTCAGATCCTGGAAATCCTTGTCCTCTTCTGGGTTGAGTTCTGGCTCCTTTGGGCTGCCAGAATTCATCCCACAAAACCAGGCCAGGCCTTGGCGTAGTCGGCCACAAGAAGTCCTTGTTTTAGAATCTGCATGGGGAAAGAAGAGGCATCTGAAGTTAGGGTTCTTCAAAACATTGTGATGGTTGTGAAATTGTGACAAGGGCAAACTCAAAAGGAAAGACACACACACACACACACAAACACGCTGAGAAAATTTGATGATTTGGGGACATCCTAGAATTGTCTGGATGTATGTTTTTATAAAGTCTGCATCTTGTTTCCCAAATAGTATCCTGTAAGAACTGATGTGGTGTAGTGTTTAAGCGTGACCCGTCAAAAGCGTGGAGGACAAAATCGCGCTCGACGAAAGCGCGCATGTGATGTCATCACAGCGCGATGAAAAAAATTAAAAATTGAAATAAAATTAAAATTAAAGCAAGCCGATTCACATAAAGGTAAGGGTTAGGTTAAGGGTTAGGGTTAGGGTTAGGTTAAGGGTTAGGGTCAGGTTTAGAGCGTTAGCGTTAGGTTTAGCGTTAGGTTAAGGGTTAGTGTTAGGTTTTTCCTTATGTTAACGGTTAGGTTTAGGGTTAGATTTAGGGTTAGGTTAAGGGTTAGGTTTAGGGTTAGGTTTGGGGGGGTTAGGGGAATGTTTTAGCTTTATTTTTACATTTTTCGATCACAGCGCGATGTTTTCGTCGCGCTGTGATGACGTCAAATGCGCGCTTTCGTCGAGCGCGATTTTGTCCTCCGCGATTTTGTGGTGGAACCGTGTTTAAGGGGTTGGACTGGCATTGGGGGGACCCACAATCAGGTCCACCTTGAATAGATGATTTTGGACCAATCATTCTTTCTCACTACCTCAAAGGAAAAAGGAGTCCTATTCTCCTGTGCGCTGCTTGGGGGGAATCCAAGCATGGGTTAACTTTGTCGATTAGCCTAGAGACTGAATTATGTAATTGTTGACCATGCCTCCTCTGACTGGGGTAGTTCAATTTTTTAACTCAGTCCAGCCTAAAGAGATGTTTAATTTTTTGCACTAGGGTAATAGACAAAATTAACTCATTTCTTTCCTTTGGATTCCTACTACTATTTGACTGATTGTTGTGGATTGGCCAATTGCAAGACAGGACTATACGCTAAATTAGCCTGAGCTCCTTAGCAGCTTGACGAAGTTCCCTTTAAGGTTTTCACGGCCGGAGGAACCATCGGCTCGATACAGTCACACTTGCGTGACTTGGTTCGCTTTGGTGCCATGGAGGAGAGTCAGTTCGCCACTCTTGCTTGTCGTTGCCGCAATCGGGAGTCGATTCGATGCTCTCACATTAGTGGAGATGGGCGCGATCCGCTCTCGTACCACAATCAGTCCCATTTATTTCGCCGCCTAGCTGCTTAGCGCCGTTTCCCCTGTTGCTGTAACCAGGTCAGCGGAGGATCGCGGGGGGATTTTAATGGCGAGTGGTGGCCATTTTGCAGCCACATTTGAAATTTGCGCCATCCTTCTTGCCACGTTGGCCTGTTTGACAGCCGTTTGGAGTTTGGTGCCGAAAGGCGAACAGAAGGGGCGTGTCTAACACTTTGCACCCAAATTGCAGAGACCTTGTTCGTCATTCTTGCCTGAGCATTGAGGAAGTCGGTTCGCCATCTTACTGCTCCAGCACACGCAGCTCTCTTGCCATTCTCAGCAGCCTGAATTAGCTCTGTTACAGATTCTATCAGTGCACTCACCCTGATTGGGACATAAGCTGAACTTTTCAACTTGCCCCCCCCCCCATTTATATTTCAATGGCTGATCGTTCGGTTTCTGGGGGCAGCGCTGGGGCCTCTACTCCTCCCCCGCTGCACTCTGATGCTACCAGAGCTAACACTAGGGTGGGCAGAACCACCACTAGGACCGCTAGACAAAGGACTCGCACTTCATCTGCGGATCCCGGCAGGGCCACTAAGCGCAAGGACAAGAGTAAATCGGCCAAAGTGCCTGTGGTCACTAGCAGGTCACCACCCACTGTTTTGGCTGAAGGTCCTTCCCCTGGTTCTTCCCTTCATTTGGCAAGGATCCAAGGTTGGTCTCCTGACCTTCCCCCACTGGGTCTACCACTTGAGGAAGGGGAATTGGGGCCACAATCTCCATCTGATCCAACAGAGTCAGCCCAGCCCAGGTGCCAGCACCCACACGCTCTGGCCCTACGGCTACTTTTACGCCCACGGCTGCAGGATTAAGATCTGAGGAAGGCTCTGAGTTCAGCCTTCCCCCTGAGCTTAAGGATATGATATCAGCAGCCATCTCAGAGGGCGTGGATGTAGAATTGCACCGCAGGGCTCAGAGGCCTAGAATTGCAACCTTAGCCAGGGACCCCTCTATTTCTCAGGCTGATCCCCAACACCGCTACTTTCGGTCTACAGTGAAGGTTCGGTGTTGGGTGAAGTGGAAGGCACATCAGAATTAGAACTGTCGGATGACAAGGGCCTAGAACAGGACAAGCCAGCCTTTTCCAGATTATTCCGGCCTGCTTTATTTAAATCCCTGTTATACAAGGCCAAAGGGACAACCAGTATGGGAGGCGCTATCATTCAGGCCAGCACCGGTGTGGGGCTTGACTCCATGGAGCGCCTGTTTGCAGGACAGGTACAGGAGCAGGATGTTATACCTTTTCCGAAATGGTTCCTGGACGTTGTCCAGAAGCAGTATACACAACCTACTGAGGTCCCTCCACCTAGTAATGGTGACAGGAAACTCTATTCCTCCACACCGGAACTGGATGGGATTCTTCAATTCCTTACAGTAGATCCCCCAGTAGCAGCCTTGGCCACCCCAGCCCTGATTCTGTCCAAAATTTCAGAAGGTCTTAAAACTGAGGACCGTAAGGCTGAACATCCGTAAAAACGCACCAGGCCACAGCAGCTTTGTTCCTCAACAGGACCTCATTGGTTTGGCTCAAGCAGTTAAAGGCCAGGCTCACCCCTGATGATATGTGTCTCCACCAAGATATCAACAAATTGGTGGCGGCTTTGGAGTTTTCTTCAGATTCAACCCTCAATGCGGCCAAATTCGCATCTAGAGCGGCAGTATCCAATATTGCATCCCGACGCCTCCTTTGGCTCTTTCATTGGCAGGCAGAGTTAAGTTCCAAATGGCGTCTAGCTTCCACCCACTTTAAAGGTGGCTCTCTATTTGGCGCCGCGTTAGACCCTATCCTAATCAAGACAAGAGATAAGCACAAAGTTCTCCCATTGGTCATCAGACGCACCGGCAGGAGACAGCAGCCTTATAATAGAATGCAGTCCTTTCGGCAGGGGATTCTGGGAACACCGCAGTTCTCTATACTCCCCAGTACAACAGGCCTTACACACAGACACAGGACAGGGCCCAGGACCGATCCAGTGTCATTGATAGGGCCCGACAGAATCAGCAGCAGTCTCAGGCTCAGCGCCATTTCGTGGTACCAACAACCGGTCCTTTCATAGGTACCGGTGATTCACAAGGGATCGGCTCTATTGGTGGGCGTTTAACAGCCTTCACTCACCAATGGGCAGAAACCACCTTGGACGCCTGGGCCATCCAGACAGTGAGGCTAGGTCTCACTCTAGAATTTCTCTCCATCCGTCCGAGGCGTTTCATCAGGTGCCCTGTACCCAGGTGTCAGATAAAGAGACACCTAAAGGACACCGAAATCCAACATCTATTATCAATCAGTGCCATAGAAACGGTACCACAAGAGCAAGAAAGACTAGGTTTTTACTCTATTCTATTTCTTGTCCCCAAAAGCTTAGGAGGATGGCGAGCCATCCTAGACTTGAAACGGCTCAACTTATATCTCAAATATCAGAGGTTCAAGATGCAGTTGCTCAAAAGCATCTTAACTTACATCTGCCAGGGTGACCTCCGTCGACATCAAGGAGGCATATCTCCACGTGCTGATACATCCGACACATCGAAGGTTCTTATGATTCCACTTTGCGGGACGCGACTTCCAGTACCAGGCCCTGCCATTCAGCCTCTCTTCGGCCTCACGAACCTTCACAAAATTGCTGGTGGTGATATCTTTGATAGCCTGCAGGATGACCCCTTTGATCGGTGCCCATAAGGATCAATTGTTATTTAGACAACATCCTCATCCTGTCATCATCCCGGAACCAGGCACATTGAGACCTACAAGTCACAATCAACACCCTGCAGTGCCACAGTTTCATCCTGAACTTTCTGAAAAGTCACCTACACCCAACCAGGTCTCTGTTGCACCTCGGGACTATTATCAACTCAGAGCTGTGTGAGGTGTCGTTATTTCAAGAGAGATGTCAAAGTCTGCAGACCCTGGTGAGTCAAGTACTACTACAGAGGTCATTACCACTAGCAGTTCTTTCCCAACTTCTTGGGAAAATGGTGTCATGTATAGACATTGTTCCCTGGGCACGATTCCATACACGACCACTCCAATGGTTCCTGCTTCCCTTCCAGAGGGCCCGCACCAGTCACTTGCAAAACAGAGTAACAGTGGCACCCAGGTGTTATGGTTGCTCCGATGGTGGACATCCTCCAAGCTACTCAAAGGATGCCTCTTCAAGGAGCCAGACCGCATTGTAGTGACAACAGATGCGAGCCTATTTGGATGGGGAACCCACGCCTTGAACCAAGTAACACAGGGTCACTAGAGTGCCCAGGAATTACGAAACAGCATCAACTGGTTAGAGCTGCAGGCCATTCGCCTGGTTCTCCACGAATTTCGGGACTTGGTGTCGGCCAGCCACTTGTTGGTCCTCACCGACAACGTAGCCTCCAAGACCCATGTGAACCGCCAGGGAGGCACGCTGTCCAAGTCATTGATGCTGGAGGCAGAGAGGCTCCACCATTGGGCAGAGACTCGGCTGCTATCAATCTGAGTGGAACACATATCGGGCACAGCCAACGTACAGACGGATTGGCTGATGGTTCAGGCAGAGTGGCGCCTCCACCTGGCCCTGTTCCAGGAACTGTCTCGCAGATTCGGCCAGCCCGAAGTGGACCTCTTTGCACAGCCTCATAACACATATCTGCCAAGGTTATTTATGAGGTTCCAAGTGTAGGGGGCGGAGAGCACCGATGCTCTTCGCAGTCCTTGGCCGGGGGACCTTCTTTACGCCTTTATGCATCTCCCGCTCATTCTGCACGTCATCCGGAATGTTCTGGCAGAACAGGCGGACATCCTACTGGTAGCATCGATGTGGCCCCAGCATACCTGGTACGCCATCTCTCCGTATCACACCCATGGAGAATTCCGGATGATCAGATATCTCTGTCACAGGGGGCTCTCATTCACCCGAACCCCCAGCTGTTTCAGTTAGCCATGTGGCACATGAGCGGGCTATCTTAATCTGGCAACACTTCTCCGGCAAAGTAATCGACACAATCCAAGCAGCACTCCACCCATCCACAACATGCATTTATGAGGCCACCTGGCAGGCCTTCTGCAGATGGGGCCGTGAGGCTGGTGTTGATCCAATCAAGGCATCCATACTACAGGTACTAGATTTTTTACAGATGGGCATGGACAAGGGACTCACACCCAACACCCTCCATTGCCAAATTGCAGCCCTATCAACGGTTGTTGGGGAAAGACAAGGCCACGCCTTTGGCTCAACATCTAAGGGTTCAGTCTTTCCTGAAGGGTGCCTTGAACCTCAGGCCTCCAGTGGTCCATTGTTACCCCACATGGGACTTATCCCTCGTGCTTAGGGCTCTCTCAGCGGAACCATTCGAACCCATCCGCTCGATCAGCATTAGATTGTTGACCCTTAAAACCATCATTTTGGTAGCTATTACATCAGCTAGGAGGGTTTCGGAGCTGGTGGCGCTGGCGGTCCAGAAGGACCTCTGTATCTTCCATCCGAATAGAGTCATCCTGCAGTTAGACTCGGCATTCCTTCTTAAAATTAATTCATGATTCCACAGGGCACAGGAACATCCTTCCAGACTTCTGTCCACAGCCCTCACATCCACAAGAGCGACGGTGGCATCATCTCAACGTTCGCAGGACGCTCTGTCGCTATGTGAAATGTACTGCGTCCTTCAGAAGGTCAGAGGCACTTTTCATGTCTTTTCAGCCAGCATCTATGGGACAGAAGCTGTCCTTGAAAACCATTGGATGCTGGTTGAAAGTGTATTGCCTTCGCTTACAATAGTCAAGCCAGACAAGTTCCCAGATGCATCACTCCCCCCCCCCCCACTTCACCAGGAGTGTGGCCACCACAGCGGGCTGGGCGACACAGGCCTCGGTGGAGGACATTTGCAGGGTGGTGACTTGGTCATCACTGTCACCCTTTATCAGACATTATAGAGTGGACATGTATGCCTCGCCGGAAGCTTCCTTTGGGCAGCGACTCCTACAGAGGGTTCTATCCCCACCTGGGGTCCCTGACCAGCCTAGCTCCCGCCCTTGAGACTCATTGCTTTGGCATGTCCCATGCTTGAATTCCCTAGGCAGCACACAGGAGAACGACTGTTGACTTACCTGAATGGTCCTTCTATGTGCGCTGCGAGGGGAATCCAAAACCGCCCTCGGCTTCGGCTGGTCTGGGCATTGGACACATCATTCTAGTTACCTGTTTAATGGTTTTTGCATTCTGAGCTGGTTCTATTACATCTCTTGGATCGACTGAGCCTTCGTACAAAACTGAACTATCCCAGTCAGAGGAGGCGTGGTCAACAATTACATAACTCAGTCTCTTGGTTAATGGACAAAGTTAACCCATGCTTGGATTCCCCTCGCAGCGCACATAGAAGGACCATTCAGGTAAGTCAACGGTCATTTTATTTATTTAATTTTTATCCTGCCTTTATTATTTTATAAGAAGGTACTTTTAAAAGTAATCAAAGTATTTTATAAGTATTTCAATGTGGCAATAATAATACTCCCTCCCCCCATAACAACAACAACCCTGTGAGGTGGGTTGGTCTGAGAAAGAGAGATTGGCCCAAAGTTACCTAGCCAGCTTTCATGCCTAAGGTGGAACTAGAATCCATTGTCTCCTGGTTTCTAGGCCATTACTTTAACCACTACACCAAATGGCTCTGCTTTTGAGCTCCCAAATGAAGGGAAGCTATAAATCAAATAAATACATAGCATAACATCCTCTCACCATCTACTTCTAAGATCAGTTCTGGTCTTTCATTCCCGGTGACTGCATTCTCTGCTTGCTGCTGCTGCCGTTTTGTTTCCTCCTCTTCCTCTTCCGTATCCAGATCGACCCGGGTATCTTTGCTGTGCCTGAGGCTGAATACCAGGCGATGCAGCTGGGTTGGCAGAATGTAAGTTTAAAGATGCACAAACAGTGAAACAGAATGACTGGGTGGGGAAGGAAGGGGTTTCTGGGGAACTGTTGCCCAACTCAGCAACAAACTGGAAAAGGTTAGCTTGGCTCTAAAGGAGAAATGAGTGCATTCGGTTGTCAGGTGATCAATTTCTGAGGGAGGGAGGTGAAAAGTGATTCCAGGTCTATCTCCTGGAATCTCCTTGGTGTCACCCTCTCCGATTTTCTTTGGAATCTCTGACAATTGTAAATTATTCAATTGCCAAGTAAAAGGTTTGTGGACCAGCATAGGGCCCCGAAAGAACGAGAAAACTTGGTTCAATCAGAAGATGAGAAATGGGTGAGTAGAAAGAGGTAGCAGATGGACTGTTGAGGATTAGAGAAATATTGGGAGTAGGGGGGGAGAGGAAACCCCCTCCCACCAGAAATTAAAAGCCAATTCAGGCTTGGTTAAAATGTAATATTTTTTTGGGGGGGGGGGTGAGAGAGAGAGAGAGAAAGATGGATGGATGGATGGAATACATACTATGTACTTATATCCCTACCAACAAACATCATATATTAATGTATTGTTCCAAGCTATGGTTTATAACACGAAATAGGTGAACCTTGACTCTTGCAGATTTCTTAGTCCTCTTTTATCTTTAGTATACGAAAGAGGGGGCCTTTCTAGGCCACGGCCTCTATGATTTGAAGGTCTGGCATGGAAGAGCTTTAAGCGGACATGGGGAAGGAAGCACAACTCTTAGAACGATATTTGTTTAGCGACCATTCAGAGTTTCAATAGCAGGCACTGAAGAAAGTGACATGATCGCCATTTGCAACCTTTGACAAGCAAAGTCAATGGGAGAAGCCAGATTTTCTTAACAACCACACAATTCACTTAACAACTGCAGTGATTCACTTAGCAACCATGGCAAAAAAGGGTTGTAAAATCGGGCATGAGTTGATGAACTCATTGCCTTGCTTAGCAATGGAAATTTTGGTGCCCATTGTGGTCATATGTTGAGGACTATCTGTATTCAAATGCACTGCCATTATTTCTCTCACCACCACCACCCCCAAGTTTCCCCTGTACTTACGTGTTTATCAGGAATCGGTGAAGTGCAGAGCGAGACCCCCATTGCAATGGCAGCTGTAGCCAAGAATAGGATAATGGCGAAGTAAAGGTAGTGGACCCCACAGATCAGGCGAGGGCAGTTGCTTGGGAAGAGACAGCTCCCTGTCCCATAGACGAATTCTGGGATCATTCGGGCCATGCCTATGGCTAGTCCTCCCATCATGCCCCAGAATGCACCCTGAAGAGGAACATGGAGGATGAGGAGCAAACAAGAAGGAGCTTTCACATTGTATCAGTGACACTTTGATCCTATTCGGGGCCCTTCCCTGTTCCCTAAAACTGAGAGACCATTGCAAATCTGGGGAAAGCATAATTGTTAAGAAGCTGGAAGTGTCAAATAAAGGAAAATATTTTTAGCTCAGGGTGTCAGGGTTCCAAGTAACAACCATAACAAAAGAAAACTCCGAGGCTTGAAGTTCCTCAAAGTTCCATTTTATTAGAGATGTCATATTGGCACAATCTGAAAGCTTCCAGGCTTTTCCCACCCAAATGAAAGTTTAAGATTCTGGTCAGCCCCCACATGTCCATCACATGGCCCTATCAAGCACCATCCAAGCCAGGAGTGGCCTCCCAGTTATCTCATCACAGCTGCAGGGCCGGTCCACCTTGACTTTCTGAGAAAGAATGTTATTATGGTTACATATCACTCACACTCTATATAATCCCCCCTCCCATTTTCCTACAGTAGGAAAAGTGGCAGGCCTGAAATCCAAAAGATAAAAGTTGGCTTCCAGGTCTGACACAGGGATGAAATGAAGGGTCCTTTGTGCTCTCTGAGCTTGCTTGTTTTCTTTCAGACGTTTCATTATCCTAACTAGGTAATATTATCAGTATTAACATGAAGGACCCCTCAGTTGGAAGTATGTGTGACACAGATGTCTTTCACCTGTATTTCTCCATGCTAGTAGACCAATGTTTTCCCATCTCTAAGGCTGTGTATCATGAAACTGTTGACTTCAACCCAACTGCTGATGACTTTGGCACTTGGAAGAAGTGGATTTCTTCTGCCTTCTTAGGGATTTTTTTTCAACTTCCCAGTATCTGGAATCTCTGAATGGTCACTTATTTAACTATATAGGAAGTCCAAATTGGCGTAGGGCAGTTAAGGTAACCTACATGCCACCATTCTAACTAGGCTTAAAATTCTGGTACTCTTATTCCCTCTATTTTGAGTGTTTGTGGTTCCCCTCCATGGATCCCACTCCTTATTTGGAGTACATGATTGCCTGTGTCTTTTTTTTAAAAAAACCCTGCTCACCTGCTCATTAAGCCTTTTGACAAAGACTCCAAGGAGAAAAATGGCAGCAATGGGTGGGGCCAGATAGCTGCTGATGGACTGGATATAATCAAAGAGTTGTCCACCTTGGGCAACTTGTACCACAGGGATCCATGCAATGCTGATGCCCACAAGCAGCAAGATCCACACCCTGTAGAGAGAAACAGCAAAGTGAAAATGTATCCCTTGCCCAGGATGCAGGGACACGCTTGCAAAGTGGGGTTTAATTGAAGGTGGGAAAGGATTTCTGTGGGTTTAATCACGGCCATGTAAAATTTACTTATCTTGTGGTCCTAAGATTCATGCTTCTAATGCAGTTGACACAGCCTGCAGTATGGCAAAAATAACAGAGAAGTGTACAAATGTGGGTTCATTGTAGTGTTTATAGCAGTTGAGGTGCCAGTGTGTATCATTAACAATCCTTGATGATGCCTTCCAACTTCCAAAGTTAAAGAAAATAATCTCACAAATTTGTCAGACCTTGCAAAATTTCAGGGGCTGTGCATTAGTTCTTGTAGATTCCAAAGGAGAATATTAGCTTCTTGCAATGAATGAATGAATGAAGATGAATGAATGAATGGAGTTTTGGTGCCTACATCAGTGTACAACTCCCCTCACATTTTGAAAATGTTGCCATCCTTTGAGTTAAAGCTTTAAATTGGTTGGTATCACCAGTCTTCCCCGCATCTGTCTGAGCATAGTAATGTTCTGAACTAGGCTGACCCAGCAGCACGAAGCCGAGTCCTCATCTCGATAAACCCCTTTTATTTAATTTACAGTGAATTCCTCTCAGCAAAATCCCGGCCCACAGTCTTTCAAGATAGTTCACAATTACTGATTTTTATCAGGCTTGGAGAGTGGCCAGGCCAATATCTTTCAGACGCCACAACACTTGGCAAGAATGGAGGAATGAACTAATTGTCTCCTCCAAACACCCCTCCCCTTTCACTCCTCCTTTATTCCCTGTGGGAGGGGCCATTCACCGTCCACCTGTGGCCTTACTCCCAAGTCGACCCCTGTTCTTTAGCTGTTCCCTTCGTCTGGCAACTCTGCGCATGCCACAGTCGGAACAGGCTCCAGCTGTTCATCTGCCTCACTGATTTCTGACTCCAAAGGCAGCTGATAGCTGTCAGACGGCCTTGGCCCCATCTCTGCCTCTAACACAGGGCCCTCATCAGAACCTTCCCCAGACTCCAGGACTGGCCCATGTTCCTCCGCAACTTCTTCACTGTCCAAATCTGCTGCCAGCTCCGCTGGTGGGCCACAACAGGCAAGAATTACATAATGTCACAACACATCTGTAGGGCACCCAATGGAGGAAGACTAACATGATGCCAGGGATTTCTTTTGCAATAGGAAAGGAAGGGTGTACATGAACATAGGGTGTCCCAGATCTCTCTCTCACCGGCCCACAATCAACAGCTCCCTCTCCTTGGCTTGGGGCTTCAAGCGTTTGTAGATGTCCATGGTGAAGAGGGTGCTGCTGCTGTTGAAGATGGAGGCCAGGGAGCTCATGAGAGCTGCCAGCATCACTGCTAACATCAGCCCCCGAAGGCCTGTGGTAGTAAAACATAATGGAAAGGAACAAGGAATGAATTCCAGCATTCAGCATCTCTTGGGCCGTGCAGCTGGTTAAATTCAAAACAGAGCTGGGACCTCTAATTCAATGGTAGAGTCCCAAATCCTGCTATCTGTAATAAAGGTAAAGGGTCCCCTCGCACATATGTGCTAGTCATTCCCAACTCTTGGGGGCGGTGCTCATCTCCGTTTCAAAGCTGAAGAGCCACTGCTGTCCAGCATGACTAAACGGCGAAGGCACATGGAATGCTGTTATCTTCCCACCAAAGGTGGTTCCTATTTTTATACTTGCATTTTTTACATGATTTTAAACTGCTAGGTTGGCAGAAGCTGGGACAAGTAACAGAAGCTCACTTTGTTAGGTATTTGAACCACCAAACTGCCGATCTTTCTGATTGACAAGCTCAGCGTCTTAGCCACTGAGCCACTACTCAGCCCTACTGCTATCTGTAATAGGGCTTGTCAAACTCCTCCTTTATTGTTGATGGTCCCAACTAGATGGACAAGTGGTTTGATTTTGCGGTGCTCTTCCAGGCATGCCACCACCAGCAACTTTGGCTAAAGCAAGAGTATGGGGGTCAGAAAGGAAATAATTTCATTCTCACCATTTGGCATGAGAGACACAACCAGTTTTGGATAGGCAATGTTAGAACACCCAACTTCTGTGCCACATATTTGTTTGCATTCATCCGGAATGACACAAGCTACTTCGTCTGTAAAGTGAGGAAGAGGAAGAAGATGAGGAGGTGGTGGTGGTGGTGGTGGTGGTGGTGGAGGAGGAGGAGGAGGAGGAGGAGGAGGAGGAGGAGGAGGAAGAAGAAGAAGAAGAAGAAGAAGAAGAAGAAGAAGAAGAAGAATGGGATGAGTGATTCTGCCATAGGTAATAACACTGCATTAACATATAGATATACATGTGGATGTGTATACAGATGTATATGACCAAGGTTGTGTACACCATATCAGTGACGTGCGGTGAGGTTTATGGCTGGTGAGGCACTGACACAGGGGTTTCAATTTTTTTTAGACTTGTGGACTTCAACTCCCAGAATTCCACAGCCAGGCATGCTCAGTTCCGATTTAAAGTGACAGCATTTATTTTTCTCCTTTGCGGAAAAGTTTTCCTAAATTCTTTTTCTTCTCCCTCCCCCTCCTTCCCCCCTCTCTCCCTCCCTCCCTCCCCCCTCTCTCAAACAGACACACGCACACAGAGAAGTTGGATCACTCACTCACTCACTCACTCACTCACTCACTCACTCTCAAACAAACACAAACACAGAAGTTGGATTGGATATATTTTCCAATGGCTTGAAAGCAGCTCCTCTGCCATACCCCCCCCCCACTTCCCCTGCTGCCTTCGGATCCGAGCCTTTGATTGCAGGTGGAGCCACGTTGCCTTTTCAAACTTGTAATCAGTGAAGCTGGGCTTATATACTTTTATCCAAGTGTGTGTGTGTGAAATGGCAACGTATGAAGTCTGCATGCAATCACGTACCTTTTCCAGCTGTTTCAGAGAGGATTTCAACTCTGCTCTTGCCTGCCATCATGAAAAGAAAAAAAAATGTAAAAGGAAAAAGACAAGAACTGAAGGCTGAGCTAGTTGCTGACAGAGTCACCATGTGGATGACTCTGCTTAACTGTTTAAAAAGCCTATAAAAAAACGCCCTCTACAGGAGGCAGGAGAACGACGTGCCTCATTACGTGAAGAATTTTTTTACTTTTAACCCTTGATTAGCTCTGCTCGAGTGATCGTAAAGTCAGACTAGATGAGGCATCTCGTTCTCCCGCCTCCTGCTGTAGTTTTTAAAGGCTTTTTTGAACAGTTAAGCACTAAGCAGAGTCATCCACTGTGGCTCTGGCAGCAACTAGCTCAGCCTTTTTCCTTTTACATTTTTTTTCTTTTCATGATGACAGTGGTGAGGCTCTGCCTCCCCTGCCTCCCCTGACTGCACGTCCCTGCACCATATACTGTTTCTGCGGGTGCCAAGAAGTGTTTGTTTTCACCATCTTAAATACCTCACTTCTAAATTTGTGAGTGACCATCCTGAGGTGCTGTGTTTTTAAATTAACTGAGGAGAAGGTGGGAGGGAGGATTTGGGGATTTTCTCTGTAGGAAATTATGAACCCACTCCTCAGTTCCTTAGAGAAGTACTTTTGTCAAAGTTTGTTGCAGCAATCAAATCCAGACAGCACACAGAGGTAACTGATTCAGCAGGATCCATTAACTTCTCTTTATATATAATATATAACACACGAGATATATATACAATACCAAGAGTGGTTCTTCCAACGTGGTAGAGAGGAGAGATAGCAAGTACAAACACAGCACAAAATAGAGAAGGCACAATGGAAGAATTTCTGTTTTGAGAAGAATCTGTCTGCCTTTCTATTAAAATTGATATCTTTTACCTATCATTAATCAAAGGATTTATGATAATCCCCCCCCCGTCTCTCTCTCTCTCTCTCTCTCTCTCTCTCTCTCTCTGTCAGCAGTGGAGTCAACCAGAAAAGTAAAGCCGTAAACACAAGTTTCAGAGCCACCAATATAAATATTAAGAGATAGAACAACTAATTCGGCTGGCCAATTTTTCTCTCCCTTTCAATAGAATAATAGGGAAAGAAGTTAAAATCATCAGAATAGTGCTGGAACGGACCTTAGAGGTCTTCTAGTCCAGCCCCCTGAACTAGAGGAGACCCTATAAATGGACAACCTGTATTTTTTCCCCAAAGGGTTTAATTTCATTTAAATTCTATGACGCTTAAGTTTTCAGACAAAGGGAGGGACTGTCACAACATTTCACTGGTGACAGTTCACCAGTTCACAGTTCACTCACTATTGTTTCAGTATGTCCCAGCCCAGGGCTGTTGGCTGTCCTGCCATTTAATCAAGCTGCTCTTTCTCCTGAGAAAAGAAGCTGAGAAATGCGGATAAAACTCATTTTCTCACGGACAGTAACCTTCCCATGGGAAAGGAAGGTGGGTTGCTGCGGCCATGGTGGAAAAGGGGAAGGACTGGAAAGAGTGGTTGAAGTTGTAGGCAGATAGAAAAAAGCTGTCTGGACATCTACCAGACATCTACCTATGCAGGTAGTCCTTGACTTATCACAATTCACTTAGTGACCATTCAACATTACAACAGCACTGAAAAAAGTGATTTAGGATCCTTTTTCACACTTATGACCATTCCAGTATCCCCATGTTCACGTGATTTACATTTGGATGCTTGACAACTGACTCATGTTTATGACGGTTGTAGTGTCCTGGGTTCATGTGATTCCTTTCTGCGACCTTCTGACAAGCAAAGTCAATAAGGAAGCCAGATTCACTTAACAACCACGCTACTAATTTAACAACTGAAGTGATTCACTGAAGTGAGAAAAGTCGTAAAATGGGACAAAACTCAGTTAACAAATTTTTCACTTAGGAACAGAAATTTTGGGCCCAATTGTGGTCGTAAGTTGAGGTCTAACTATATACAACATAAGATTCAGGTAGTCACCAACTGACGATAGTTGCTTAGCAACCATTCGAAGTCATGACAGACTCTGAAAATAGGACTTTACAACCTGGATTTGAAGTTCTAACATTCACTCCCAACACCCCATGATCACATGACTGCATTTTGGGCACTCAGCAACCAGCATTTATGGCCATTTCCAGCACTCACAGTCACATGGCTCCGATTTACGACGCTTTTGCTAGAAACTGTCTCATAAGCAATAAGTAAACAAAGATTGAGAGCATCACAAAAGTCAATACTGGCTCTAATGTAACTAGATCAGTAACTAGATACGTTTCCTTGTTTGAAATAAAATTAATACATTTTTGCAATTACAATGAATTAATGTTTACAATGCATACAAAATTAATACAACTGATTTTTGTGTTATGCAACATTCTAGATCAAAGGTCTTCAAACTTGACAACTTTAAGACCTGTGGAATTCTGGGAGTTGAAGTCCACAAGTCTTTTAGTTCTGATAACTACATTCCAACCAGTGGTGGGTTCCTACCGGTTCAGCCTGGTTCAGCCGAACTGGTAGTGGTATGGCGGCCTGGGTCGCTAGAACCAGCAGCGACCGAAGCTTGCCACGCCCCCAAACTGGTTTCCCCATTGCCACCACGATCTTGTTTTTGAGTTCTGTGCATGCGCAGAACAATTTTATTTGAAATGTGCATGCATGCACAGCGTGCATCCATCGTGCGCACAAGTGAGCTGGCAATAAAGCTGGCTGGAACCCACCCCTGAACCATCACCTCAGAGGATTACCTGGATACAAGATCCGGCTCATCATGCCAGGCATTACCATGAGAAACATGGGGAGTAGTTTGAGATACCCACAAAGGATGCAGCCAGCTTTGACATGGATCAAGTTCTTCCCGGCCAGGCACCTCTGTACTATGACCTACATGGGATGCAAATGAGAAGGTTTGCTGTAAATCATCTATGCCATCTCCTTCATTTCTGTTCTAGGGTATCCTCTTTAGATACAATATATGGAGTTGAACAACTAGATGGCCACAAAGTACATTCTTCAATGGGATATTTTGATTACAATGTTGTCCTTAGCCTGGGATTGCACTAGATGGCATATGGACAATTCTTTAAAAATTGCTGAGATGGCCACTTACGGAGGCCATTACAGAGAATTATGTTTGGATCTCACTATGTTAAATAGGAGCTTTCCTTTCCACAAGACACCCGCAGGAGAAATTTTTCCATGTGTAGGAAGAAAAATCCAGTCCGGTTCCAAGCCAAGAGAAGGACACTGGAAATAAAATGGAGACTTGCTGGTTGGAAGGAAGGTCTCTGTTTATTTGATTTCCAGAAACTTCAGTGACAGAAGCAATGTTTCTGTGGTGGCTGACAAAATGGCGGAGTGAGTGGATGGAACTTTATAGGGTTCTGGGGTTTGGTGATTGAGATGCTCCAGGGGGTTTGTGCAATGATTGAGCCTTGTGTCTTTTACTATTCTAGCGGTGGTGGGTTAATCCTATTATGTCCTGAAGGTATTTTGACTAGGCTGGCCTGGATTTCTTAATAGGCACAAAATATCCATCTCTAAAGACTTCAATCTTCTGCTTGAGGCAGCTTGATTTTTCCTATAGCAGGAAGACTGGGGCTCTTTTCTGTCTTTAAGAGCATGTTTCTCCATTTCTCCTTTGGGGAAATATAACATTTGTCTTCTTTTAATGTTCTCTAAAATTTTTCATTCTCTGTGGGAGAGGGGGGGTGGCTTCTTACACATGGGTAGGACTCAATTCTGATAAATGGTATGGAAAGAAATATTTTTATTTTCTATGAGTTCTTCTGAACAGAAAACATGTGTGCTATGTTTGTCTAACTTCTGGATGAAACCTGGAAGAACAGAGGAGAAAACTAGTAGTTCTTTATACTAATTTGAGGGTATACAGCCTCAGAATCACATTGGAGATAGAAACGCACCTCCAGATGTTGCTATATTACAATTCCTAACATTTGTTTTGTATCAGACATACTGGAAGTTGTAGTTTAGGTACACAGAGACTTCAGGTTCCTTTATTTGGTACTTTATTACTCTGCTAAACAAATAATTTCCTCACCACTGTCAAACCATTCACTAAGGCTGCATTACTATTACTATTAGTCTTCTCATAATTCCTAACACCCATTTCCTCCCACTTACGACTGCAGGACTGTAACTTTATCGCTTGCATCCTTACAATTTATATTGATATTGATTGTTTCCTGATTCTTAGTTTTCCTTATGACTATCATTAAGTGCTGTACCTTATGATTCTTGACAAATGTATCTTGTCTTTTTATGTACATAAAAAGAGAGCCTATGCACCAAAAACAAATTCCTTATGTCTCCCATCACACTTGGCCAATAAAGAATTCTATTCTATTCCATTCCATTCCGTTCTATTCTATTCTTTCATTCTCTGACTGGTTATCCTCTTAATTGTTAACATATGTCACTTAATTCATGAAGACACTTCAGTCATCCAGGTAAAGTTGCCTAAAAGTTGAGTCATGGCAATTGGGCTTATTGTCTTGTTGGCTTGAGATGTTTCAATCAGAATATTCCCACACACTTTGAGGGAAAAACCCCTGAGGTTGGTGTGGGATGAGTTAGTACATTCCGATGACTCTTTGCTCAACTTGCTCTATCAGACCAAGCTGTCCCAAAAAGTCCAAACTGAAGAAGCTTCTTGGATGAGAAGTGAAATGTCTTCAAGGAAAAACCAAGTCTAGTTGCCTTTTGAAAAAGCACCTTTGGGACATCCATTACTGAGAATCTCCAACATTCTGATGAAGCTGTTTGATGAGCAGTGAAAAGTCTCAAACCAACGAAAAGGAGGAGCCACTTCGTAATGTTACAACATGCGGAAAGCAGGGGAAGCCCGGAAGATTGCTTCATTCTTTAGCGCTTCATTAGGGTTGAAAAAAAAGCTTTGAAAAAGACATTTGGCGTATAAGACACACCCAAATTTTCAGCTCTTTTAGGAGGGGGAAAGTGTATCTTATACTCCAAAAAATATGGTAGTTCTGACTGCCACCACCACACCCCACGATCATGTGATTGCTTTTTAGATGCTTGGCTGTGTGTCCCATGGTCACATGACTGTAATTTACAACTTTTTTTTGCAGGAAACAGCATTTATTTCTGGTTTCTGCCAAAAACCTCACCCATTTCAGATGACAGATTCTCTTAATGCCCACATTGTTTTTTTAAATGACCATAGTGATACCCTGAATAGAGACTACAGGTTTGTAAAAAGGGAAAGGATTCACTTAATGACTGCTGCAAGAAAGGTTGCAAAGTTGGGCACCCATTTAATGGGCGACATACGATAATGCCGACCGAATTACGGTTGTAAATTGAGGACTATCTGTATATATAAAGTTAAAGGCTATATAGAATTCCAGATATGGATGTTTCTAAGGGTGAGTCTCACTAAAACAATGTGGGGATTCAAATTTTTTTTACTATCAGTTCTGTGGGCGTGGCTTGGTGGGCGTGGCTTGGTGGGCATGGCTTGGTGGGCATTAGCTCCCAATTAGCTGGGACTCAGGAGGCAGAGAATAGATGAGGGCGGGGCCAGACAGAGGTGGTATTTACCGGTTCTCTGAACTACTCAAAATTTCCACTACCGGTTCTCCAGAATGGCTCCAGAATGGGTCAGAGTCCTTCAGGATTGGGCGGCCTATAAATTCATTAAATCAAATCAAATCAAATCAATCAGAACCTATAGTGCAGGTACTTTGCACTATAAGTGAGAGTAACCTAGCTAAGCATGGCTGAGATTGAAAAAGCCACACAGGATTGTATTTAGGTAATGCTTCAATGAGAGTCCACCATGAAAGTTTGTACATTAGACAGAAAAGCAAAAATATGTAAATCTGAAAGAAGCAGAGGCTCTATACTATTGGTTTATATATATATATATATATATAAAATATATATATGTATGTATGTATGTATGTATGTATGTATGTATGTATGTATATATGTATGTGTATATATATATATATATATATATATATATATATATATATATATATATATATATATATATATATATATATATGTTGTATTTGTGCTGATAAATAAATAAATAAATAAAATAAAAATAAATAAATAAATATATTAGATTTTTATTTATCTCCATATATATATATAAAGTTAGAAGTTGAATTCAGTTTAACAGAGGCTTGGCCTTAAATATAAGTAATTTTCCTTCCATACCAACAAACGATCAGGGGCCATAATAAAAGGTTATGCACAATAAACGTGGAATTAGGGAGAAACTTCCTTAAAGTTAGAACAATTAACCAGTGGGACAGCTTGCCTTCGGAAGTTGTGGGTGCTTCATTACTGGAGGTTTTTTAAGAGACTGGACTTGTCTGAAATGGTAGTGGGGGGGTGGTCTCCTGCTTGAGCAGGAGGGTGGGAATAGAAGATCTCAAAAATCCATTCCAGCTCTATTCTGATTGATTAATTATTTCCACCTGAAAGCCTTAGGAAAACTTTAACCTTCTTAGGCATAATAGCAGGATTTAATATCATGTATAGGTAGTGGGGAGGAAAGCTAGGGCAAATCTAGACAGCATACTAAAAAGCAGAGACATCACCCTGCCTACAAAAGTGTGTATAGTCAAGGTTATGGTTTTCCCAGTTGCAATGGATGGCTGTGAAGGTTGGACCATAAGGAAGGCTGAACGCCAAAGAATGGAGGCCTTTGAAATGTGGTGCTGGAGAAGACTCCTGAGAGTCCCTTGGACTGCCAGGCGATCAAACCGGTCAGTCCTAGAGGAGATCAACCCTGACTGCTCTTTAGAAGGCCAGATCCTAAAGAGAAACTCAAATACTTTGGCTACCTAATGAGAAGGAAGGACTCACTGGAGAAGAGCCTAATGCTGCAAACGATTGAGGGCAAAAGAAGAAGGGGACGACAGAGAATGAGGTGGCTGGATGGAGTCAGGGTGAACTTAAATGGACTCCAGGGAATGAGAGAGGACAGGAAGGCCTGGAGGAATGTTGTCCATGAGGTCATGTTGAGTCGGACACAGCTTCGCAACTAACAACAATAGGTAGTGTGAGGCTTCTAGGCATCTCTGTTGCTTTGTAAGTAAGGAATTGTAAATTGTACCTGGTCACTGCACCAATACCAGAGAGAGTTGATGGAAAGGCCGATGATGAGAGCTGGCCAGGGCAGATCGCTAGTGGTGGCATCTCTGATCATGTGGAAGGAGTCTTCACGGGGCAGGTAGCAGGAAGACGAGATGTTGTAGAGGGCAGGGATGGGTGAAAGTGTCTGCTTGGGAATAGCCTCCATGTATTTGTCAAATAATCCTTGATAACCTCCGATTTCATTGAAAGCTGTATGGGAAGAGTCATAATCACGCTGGAACTGAAATTGCATTTTTATTCAGATGTTTGCATGTTACATTACTCTTGCTGTTTCCCAGTTTGGAGATCTCTTCCCTCCCTCTAACTTTTTTCCATGTGCAATGAAATTGCAATCCAGCATAGCAGGTCTTTTGTTACATCTTTTAAAAAGTTAAATTTTGTTTTAGATTGATAGGATCAGTTGAACCTGAATAATTTAATTAAGTTGCTGTTAACCCACCATTGCCCGGGTATTGGTTTACCCCAATCCTGTATTAAACATTCACAAATGTCCAGACCAAATGTAATTTGTGATGCTGGATTTTCCCCCTTAGCAGAAGGAGCCCTCTTGTGGAGTACTGTTACCATGGCAACTCCACTGTGCTGCATAGTGGAAGCCATGTTAAATCAGTATAGTGGAAGCCATTTTAACAGGCTATATCTTAGAACACACACACACACACAACAAGGGGTGTTAGTAGTATTTTACGCCCACAGTATTTGTTTCCAGAGAGTAAGTCATCTGTAACATGCAGGGGCTGCCACAAAGAGGAGGGAGTCAAACTATTCTCCAAGGCACCTGTAGGCAGGGCAAGAAGCAATGAGTGGAAACTAATCAAGGAGAGAAGCAACTTAGAACTGAGGAGAAATTTCCTGACAGTGAGAACAATTAATCAGTGGAACAGCTTGCCTCCAACACTAGAAGTCTTTAAGAAGATGTCGGAGAGCCATTTGTCTGGAACGGTATAGGGTTTCCTGCCTAGGGAGGGGGTTGGACTAGAAGACCTCCAAGGTTAATTCCAAATCTGCTATTGTATTGTATTGTATTGTATTGTATTGTATTGTATTGTTTACCACGTTTGGTTGAAATTGCTTGATGCGTTCCAAATATATATATATATACTTAAAGTCACAACCCCTGGTATGCCCAAGTATGGGAGGAAGGTCACACTTCCACTCTCTGTCATTAGGCTCGTCACAAGAGTCCATCCAGACAGAAACCCAATATTTTTTACTGTTGCCTTTTTTGTTACATTTGTTATATTTATGCTGATAAATAAATAAAGGGAGACTAGTATAGATCTATTTCAAGCTATTTAGCTCTCATCAGCTAGCCATACCCAAGTTTTTGGGAATCGAACCTGTGCTCTATTGCCTCCCAGGCAGGGAGTTAACCATTTGAGCTACAGAGAACGACTCCTTTATCAGCCAGCCAGGGTGGGAGGTATATACTTAAAGTCACAACCCCTGGTATGCCCAAGTATTGTGACTTTAAGTATATACCTCCCACCCTGGCTGGCTGATAAAGGAGTCATTCTCTGTAGCTCAAATGGTTAACTCCCTGCCTGGGAGGCAATAGAGCACAGGTTCGATTCCCAAAAACTTGGGTATGGCTAGCTGATGAGAGCTAAATAGCTTGAAATAGATCTATACTAGTCTCCCTTTATTTATTTATCAGCATAAATATAACATATATATATATATATTACACGCACACACACACACAAATATGTAATTGCAAAAATGGCAGAATCTCATTGCATGTGCAACTTACGGTATCTAACTATGTTCATCACAAAGATTTTAGTAAATAAGGGTTAGTTTGAAAAGTTTACTGATCCAATTTATCTCTGGTTCAAATCTTTTTTTAAAAAATGTACAAAAAATAGGTGAATCTGTGGAAATTGTGTTATTTTTTGTCCTTAAAAATTAGGATTTATTGTATGAGGCTTCCCACCATTCCTGCCCTTTAGTGACAAAAATTTCAGAGCATCACATTTGATAAAAATGCCAGAGCATTATAAATGGCTGATGTAATGTAACATGAACTCCCTTATAGAGAATTAGTGATTCATTGTTCTGACTGGCAGGAAATTTCTCTTTAGTTCTAGGTTGCTTCTCTCCTTGATTAGTTTCCACCCGTTGCTTCTTCTCCTGCCCTACAGGTGCTTTGGAAAATAGCTTGACACCCCCCCCCCCTCTTCTTTGAGAAGCGACGAGGCAACTGGTCGTAAGTCAAGGACTACCTGTATCCACTTCCATTGTGTTTTCCTATGTGTGAGGCTACTGGAACCCACTTTCTGCAGTTTGAGATGACAGAAGAAACCCAGTCTTGTATCTTCAGCATCCTACTCACCAAACCCCATCAGAACGAAAGCGCCTCCAATCATGACAAAAGTCTGCACTGTGTCCGTGTACATCAAGGCTGCTAATCCTCCTGAAAGTAAGATGGACACTCATATGCATGTATGACAATGATTTGATGGGTTTCAGGAGGTACGCCCTGGTATGGACGTACCGGGGCCTGCCCGGAGCACTGGGTAACATTCTAGGATTCGAGGTAAGTGCAGGGCCCACACAGAGGCTTGAGGAGTGGGGAAAATGGGCCTCCCGGAAGTTCCAGAAGGCCAGAAATGGGCCTGTTTCCGGCCTCCAGAGGGTCTCTGGAGCCTGGGAGAGGCAGTTTTCGCCCTCCCAGAGGCTTGAGGAAAGCCTCCAGGGCAAAAACGCTCCCCTCCCGTGATGAAGGAGGCCAACCAGCCAAGCCTACCATGGCCATGTCCACCCAGCAATCGGGCAGAGAAACCGTTGCTGAAACTTTTGAAGCCCACCCCTACTTTGGTTCCTTATACAACTGGCTCTCTGTTATCTGCACCTGAGGGTCCTTTAAATGTCATTCTGCAATAAGGACAAACCCACCTGGGAAAGACGAAGAGGGTTGTAGGCAACATATTTTGAGAGAACAATATCAGTTGTTTTTGATCTGTGATCCCCACTCATCCCAAGCAAGACAGTTGTAAAAGGACTTGTGCCCCATTTTATGACTTTTCTGGCCACAGTTGTTAAGTGAATCAATTTTTAAGTGAGCAACACAGTTGTTAACTGATTCTGGCTTCCCCATTGATTTTATTTGTCAGAAGGCTGCAAAAGGGGATCACATGACCCTGGGACACTGCAACCATCATAAATACATGCCAGTTGCCAAGTGTCCAAATTTTGATTAGGAGGATGCTGTAATGCCCATAACTGTGACAAATAAACATAAATCACTTTTTTCAGCCCCATTGTAAATTTGAACGGTCATTAAATGGTTGTAAATCCAGGGCTATCTGTATGTTTGATTTCTTTTAGATCCTGCTGACCTTTTCTACTCAAAGAATGATAGACACTGTTCTTTTATTGGAAACATGACCAGATGAGCTAATTCTACAATTTTGTAAAGCTACATTAACAGAATCTTGAGAGTCTAAGGTGCAAACTTCTCTCTGCCACTTTTAAGTATATGATCCAGGGGTGAAATGCAATAAGCTTCGCCCGAACCAGTGGTAAAAAAAGCTACCACTTCTCCCGAACTGGTATTTCTGACAATCAGCTGTGATGCACGATTTATATTAGCCAGAAAGCAGGATTTCCTGCTTTCTAGCTAATCTAAATCATGTGGCATAGTGGATTTCCTCCCCACCCCCCGCTGTTCTACTTACTTTTGCAAGCAGGATCAGTAGCAGGGCTCTGCCCACCCACCCAGGTGTCATCACATCAATTTTTGACCCTCTGTGCATGCGTGGAAGGTCCTGCACATGTGTAGAGGTGGCACATGCATGTGCGAACCCCTAGCAAAGGTAAGTAGATTTTACCCCTGGCATGATCCGTTATGGTAGGTCCTTCCTAAGTTTCTTCTTTTGACTATTAAGCAAGAATATTTTTTAAAAAAATTGACTTGACTTAAATATTATAGAGTATGGAAGAGACATGGAAAACCACAAAAAATGAAATTACCAAAATGGAAACACAAAAGAAAAATCAAGGAAAGGATCTGGATTTGGAAAAAGCTTTGATAAGAAAACTTGGATATTGTCTCTTTATGTGATTTACAAAGTAGGCTGGTAGTTTTGAAATGTCTTTGAATATTTATTTTAAATACCAAACAGTGATGAAAGATCAAATCCTGCAATGCCATAGGAAGGATTTAAAGGTCAAGGTTATGCAAAGCAAAAAGAAGAAATATATAGTAAAGTTGAATTATTTGACTAGGAATAAATGATTCTCATCTGTGGAATCCTTGGTGCTCTCTCAGCTGGTTGTTTTCTTGCAGATGTTTCATTACCCAGCTAAGTAATATCTTCAGTTTAAATAACAACATAATAGTTTAAATAACAACATAATCAAAGAAGTACCAAAAAGAAGTTCACCCCCACCTATACTGACAGGGTATGCTGCTATATATAAACAAGAGAGTACATCCCATTCCCCTCTAGACCTGAAGATGTTACCTAGTTGGGTAATGAAATGTCTGCAAGAAAACAACCAAGCTCAGAGAACATCAAGGACTCCACATGTGGTTCAACACTGAGCTACACATATTTTCCTCCATTGATATTACAGTATTTGTTTGATATTTCTGTTAACTCCTAATGTATATTTTGCTGAACCAGAATTGAAAAGATGATAAAACGCTATGGGGAGAAGATGTTTTTTATATCTGTAACTTTAAAAGAAAGGTGAAAAGCTAGCATATCAGTTTATGCTTGGTGTGATGCAAGTTGGAAGCCACTTCTGTATTATTATCTTCTGTTGTCTTTTTCTATTATCTTTCTCTCTTTTTGTTTAATTTGGTTTTATTACTATGTTTATTAAAAACATTAAATATATATATTTTAATGTCTTCCTCACATTAGCTGAAAATGCCAAGCACAGAACACAAGTTCCTTTGTCTGACAAGTCTACAGCTTGCTATCAAGCGACACTCCTTCCTCCTTCCCTTGATGATCTAGAAAAGTGTTTCTCAACCTTGGCAAATTTCAGATGTGAGGACTTCAACTCCAGAATTGGGGAAACTGGTTGGAGGAATTCTGGGAATTGAAAGTCACATCTTAAAGTTGCGGAGGCTGAGAAACACCGTACCTTGTTAGAGTTAGATAGGAAAGGATGTAGACGACCGTTGGAGCTAGGAGGAAATTTTGTTGTTGCCCAACATAAATCTGGTTTACAAACCTTTTGTTTTTTGGGTAACCAATCATATTGTTGCATATTTAGTTCTTTGCTTAATTATAAAATAACCCATTGTCTTGTGTTAGGGTCTTGCCCATGGAATGCTGCTGAAACTGCCTATGGGAGATTGGCCTGGTTTTGCAACCCCATCACAAAAAGTTTGGAGATTCTGATATCCAGCTTGACTAGACCAAATAAAATTCATTTTCAAGAGGGAGAGAGAATTGGTAAGTTGAAAAATTTCCTCTTATACATTTTTTTCAGTTATACATCATGTATCTTGGGATGCTCCATTAACCAAGACTTGTTTTTGGCTTCCTTTGCCATATATAACATACGGGCAGCTCTGGTGGAGACCTTATTAAAGTAAGGGTATCCAATCCTAGCAACTGTAAGGCCTGTGGTCTTCATCCTGGTTGGGGAATTCTGTGAGTTGAAGTCTAAGGTCTTAAAGTTGCCAGGGTTGGACACCCCTGCCTTACAAACAAGGAAGAAACTTCAGATTGTGTGTGATTACTTAGTCATTAATCAGATGTCATGGCTAGATGTGGAACAAGCTATTGTTAAAACAAGAGATTCAGAACTTTTGAGTCTTTCCTGCCTATGGAGTGTGTGTGTGTGTGTGTGTGTGTGTGTGTGTGTGCGCGTGCTTGCCTGCCTGCCTGCCTGCCTGCCATATCTACCTACCTACCTACCTACCTATATATCTATATATCTATATATCTATATATCTATATATCTATTTATAGTTATCTCCATCCATCCATCCATCCATCCATCCATCCATCCATCCATCCATCCATCCATCCATCCATCTATCTATCTATCTATCTATCTATCTATCAATCATCTATCTAGGGCTGAAGGCTAAGAATGTTTACAAGAATTATGTATTATGTACTTTACAAGATATGACTAATCTAATGAAAAGAAAAACTAAGGATACATGATAGCAGAGGCAAGATATCACACTTGTAAGTTTGCCACATAAGGAATGATAGGAAAACTAACCAAGAGGGAAGGTGACTTTTTTGTGGATGTTGACATTAAGAGTTGTTCCAGCTTATTAGGTTTTTATTCCTCTTATGTTCAGACTATATTAACCAGGAGTGTCCACCTTTGGCAACTTTTAAGACTTGTGGACTTCAACTCTCAGAGTTCCTTAGCCAGCATGTTTAGGGGCCTAGAGGCTAAAACATGAAGAACGGTTGCAGAAATTGGTGAAAAGAAGGACTATGGTGATATGATGGCAATGTTCTAATATTTGAGGGGCTCCTATAAAGATGAGGGGAATCAACCTATTCTCTGCCAGCAAAAATTGAGCTTGCAAGGGTTGCGTGTGGCCCTCCTGAGCTCTGTTTTCGCTGGGAGAGGATTGTAGGAAGCCATTCAGTGGTGGGATTCAGCCAGTTCGCACCACTTTGGGAAAAACGGTTGTTAACTTTCTGAGCAGTTTGGTGAACTGGTTATTGGAAGAAATTATCAGGGCGGATAACTGGTTGTTAAATTATTTGAATCCCACCACTGGAGCCATTGTAGCAGTGGTCGGTTCCGGATTCCGTTCCAACCAGTACAGTTGGAATGGGCCCGGCATTGCCCACCTGGATGTGTGCAGCACGCGTGCATGCGTCTTACTGTCCAACAAGGCCTCTGCGAGCCTCTGCGACACTCCAGCTGCTTGGTGGAGTATTGCGCGGGCGCTGTACGTGCCATGCGTGTGCACGTAAGCGGTGAAGACTTTAAAGGCAGGTAAGGAGCACGGGTGGGTGGGCCCTCCGGAGCACCATACTGGAGCGGTACCCAGTACTGGGGGCATACCACCTGCAACCCACCATTGCATTTTAGCTAAAAATGGAGCTCGTTTTTACTGGTAGAGCGCTGAGCTCGTCACAAGCACCCCCGCACGGGTGATGTCAAGCTGGCCATGTCCACACTGGCCACACTCACCCCAGCCCCCAAGGTAAAACACAACCCTGATGCAGCCCTCAATGAACTCGAGTTTGACACCCCTGTTCTACATGTGTGTGTTTAGGGAACAGACAGGTCATGCGATGGGAAAAGGTTCATTCTGTGAAAAATTCTTCTAGATTTCCGGCCTGATTACTTCCTGGCTACTGCATTGTTCTTTTTAGAAGGGATTAAGTTTTAATTGGCTGATAGGATAGTGTGTGTAGATTGTGTGTGATAGAGGGCTGGGCTGCTGGCATTCTGTCTGGCTGTTTGGGCATCCAGAATTGCAGCATCCATCTGAAAAAGGAATGGTAATCCTGGGACAAATGCAAATTTGGCAATATTACGAAGAAAAGGACAAAATCCAGTAGGGAAGTAAGCTGAGTTAATGGCCCCTAAATGTTGGTTGTGGGGTGAAGAGAAGAATTTTTAAATGGTAATATTCTAAAAGAAGATTTGGCTCTCTAGAGGTGAGGAGAATATTAAGCCTAGTTGCCTGGCTTCAAATCTTCTATATATATAAAATATCACTCACTCGTAACTACTCATTAATTTTCAAGCTGTAAGTGTTGATTTAGTAAGCCTGATCACATAGTTTCGTAGCGGAGCAGGCAGGGTATCCAGCAAGTAAGTGAATAAGTGACAGCAAATACTCCATTATTTCATTTTTCTAACGAATACTAGACTCTCTCCAGAAATATTCTTCTTCATCAGTGTCAACTTATGGTACATTTTTTACCTTGCCAGGATCATTAAAAACAGTTATGACAAGGTAAAAATGGGTGGAGCTTCAATCACAGAGGCGGGGCTGCCCTCTTTTTCCACCTTTCTCTTGCAGACATTCCTGAATCCTTCTAATTATCAAGTGATTTTTCCCTCCATATTTATTTCCATGTTTTTCCCCCTGCCTAAAAGGCTATAATTATATCTCACGTACAAAAAAACCCAGTCTTTCTTTTGGCTTGGTGTTTGGAACTCTTCCCCCAGCTATATTTTATCACATTGCCCAGGAATTTCAGTTTCCTATTTAATACAGGTAAGTCCTCGATTTATAACCACAATTGGGCTAGAATTTCCATTGTTAAGCAAGGCAGCTGTTAACTGGCTCATGTTCAGTTTTATTACCTTTTTGGCCATGGTTGTTAAATAAATCACTGCAGTCGTTATGTGCGCCATGCAGTCATTAAATGAATCCAAGTCCCCCTCTTGACATAGCTGGTCAGAAGCTGGCTGACAATGGCAATTGTGTGATCCCAAGATGCTACAACCGTCCTAAACACCCACCAGTTGCAAAGCGCTCCAATTTTGATCACATGACCGTGGGGATGCGGCGATGGTCATAAGTGTGAGGGCTGGTCATAAGTCATTTTTTTCAGAAACATTTGTAACTTCACATGTAAACGAATGGTTGTAAGTTGAGGACTACCTCAATGTACCCAGTTCGTTCCCAGCCCAAGAACCCAAGTTACCTGTTGCGGTATAAATGGTGGTTATGATCAGAAGTGCTATGACAGCCAGATAAATATTCCAGCCCAGGGCTTGCTGGATAAAGACGGCACCAGAAAACATGTCCACCTGCAGGTGAGAGAAGCAGAAACGCCACCAGGGAGAAGTGCAGATTCATCAGAGTTTAAAAACCATGAGAATGTTTATACCAGCCTTCCTGAAAAGGCAAAAGTAAAGAGATTCGTATTTCCAAATATTCTCCACGACATGTCACTGGAAAAAATGACCTACTGATATTTTGGTGAAGATGTACATGAAGAGAGATAGGATGGAGAGGTAAAGACGGATCCGTTGGCCTCCAAAACGTTTCTTCAGGTACTGGGGCATTGTGATAACCTACAGGGGGTGGGGGAAGAAGCAGATAACAGGTTACATTTTTTTATTACTAACTGATAAGCCGGTGTTGCCCAGGTATTTATTTATAGGGGGAAAATGTCTGGACCAAAAGTAATTTTTAATGTTGGATTTTTCATCTTACCAGAGGGAGCTCCCTTGTGTAGTACTGTGAAGCCATTACCATGGAAACTCCACTAGGCAGTACAATAGGAGCCATTTTATGACAGTACAGTAGAAACCATTTTAAAGCACCACAGGCTGTATTTTAACAGAACACACACCCTGAGGAGTGTTAGGGGTGTCTTACCCACCCCCCCCCCAGTATTTGTTTCCAGAGAGTAAATCATCTGTGTACAAAGTTTGGTTGAAATTGTTTGAGGCATTCCAGAGTTATGCTGACACACACACACACACACACACACACACACACACTCTTATGTATATAGATTTCTTGATCAGACTTTTATTCCACCATTATTACTTTGTAGGTAACTCAAGGCAGCAAACATACTGATACTACTTTCTCCTCCCATTTTTCCCAGAACAACAATCCTGTAAAATGGGTTGGGCTGAGAAAGAATGATTAGCCCAAAGTCACCCAGATAGCTTTCATGCCTAAGGTAGGATTAGAGCACACTGTTTCCTGGTGATTGGCTCACAATCACCTAGCCAGCTTTTATGCTTAAGGCAGGACTGGAACTCACTGTCTCCTAGAGATTGGCCCAAAGTCAGCCAACCAGCTTTCATGGTTATGGTGGGACTAGTATTCACCATCTCCTGGTTTCTAGCCCAGCACCTTAATGACTATACCCAGCTGGCTCTTTTTTTCCCACAGTGTCAGAAGATCCCCCCAAAGGCCAGAGTGTTTAATCCACAACTCAAATGTTATGCAACACTCTCAGACCACAAGAGGATTTGCAGGATCCAATCAGGATTGGTCACAGGGAACAGAGATTTTGTCTTCCAAGCTTTTGCACTTGTGCTGGAGCCCATCCTCAGGGAACTTCCCTGTGTCAAGAAGATTTGACAGGGTTGGCACGCTCAGGTTGGCACACTTTCGGTGGCAAGAGATCTGCCTCCTCTGTCACCAGGTTTGCCTGGTGAATGGTATTAAAGGCCAGGCACTTTTTGTGTTGCATAAAATAACAGGAATGGATCCTGTTTGGTTAAATTAAGAATTTGGAGGAGACTGGCATTTGGCAAGCTCACTCTGGATATTTGGCTGCAACATTCCTCTCAACCAGTGATGTGCAGTGAGGTTTATGGCTGGTGAGGCACTGACATGGGTTTCAAATTTTTTTAGACTTGTGGACTTCAACTCCCAGAATTCCACAGCCAGGCATGCTCAGTTCCGATTTAAAGCAACAGCATTTTTTCTCCTTTGCGAAATAAGTTTTCCTTCATTCTTTTTCTTCTCCCTCCCCCTCCTTCCTTGCTCCCTCTCTCCCTCCCTCCCCCCCTCTCAAACAGACACACGCACACAGAGAAGTTGGATCCCTCTCTCACTCACTCACTCTCAAACAAACACAAACACAGAAGTTGGATTGGATATATTTTCCAATGGCTTGAAAGCAGCTCCTCTGCCATACCCCCCCCCCCCACTTCCCCTGCTGCCTTCGGATCCGAGCCTTTGATTGCAGGTGGAGACACGTTGCCTTTTCAAACTTGTAATCAGTGAAGCTGGGCTTATATACTTTTATCCAGGTGTGTGTGTGTGTGTGTGTGTGTGTGTGTGTGTGTGTTTGAAAAGGCAACGTGGCTCTGCATGCAATCAAACTTTTTGAATTCCTCCCCCCTTCCCACACATGCACCTTTTCCAGCTGTTTCAGAGAGGATTTCAACTCTGCTCTTGCCTGCCATTATGAAAAGAAAAAAAATGTAAAAGGAAAAAGGCATGAGCTCTGAGGTCAGACTGAGCTAGTTGATCCCAGAGCCTCTAAAAAGCCTCTAAAGAAACACCCTCTACAGGAGGCAGGAGGACGACGTGCCTCATCTACATAAGGAATTTTTCGGCTTTTAACCCTTGCTTGGCTCTACTCGAGTGATCATAAAGTCAGACTAAATGAGGCACCTCGTTCTCCTGCCACCCCCTATAGAGGGCACTTTTTAGAGGCTTTTTTACACAGTTAAACACTAAGCAGAGTCATCCACTGTGACTCTGGCAGCAACTCAGCCTTTTTCCTTTTACATTTTTTTCTTTTCATGATGATAGTGGTGAGGCCCTGCCTCCCCTGACTGCACGTCCCTGCTCTCAACTTAATCTACCTTGCAAAGCTGATGTGAAGAAAAGTAGGGAGGGTGGAGAGAATGATGGACCTGCCCTGAATTCTTTGGGAAGATTAAAAATGCCACAGACAAGGAAACAAATCAATGTGTGATAGAGAGCAGAAATCACTACCTCAGCAGAGAGGTAAACTGGAACAAAGAACCATCCCAGGAGAAGAACAAAAAATATAGCCTAAAAAGAAAGAAAACAAAAACTAATGAGAAACCAGGATAGATCAAGTTTCCATCTTTTTCTCCCCCCCCCCCAAAAAAAAAATCCCCATCAAAGCTTCTGGATGATTAATTTGCAGCTGCTTGTGCCAGGCAGAAAGGAAACAAGTGAAGCTTCCTCCAGTATTGCATTGTCAATTCTTACTGATTATCTGTAGAAATCGACAAAATTTCTCTCGCAGCACCAGAGTTATGGGCGGGGTGGGAATCAAAAAAGGCAAGGCGGCATTCATATCAGAGGTGGTATTAAGTAGGTTCTGACCAGTTCTGGAGAACCGGTAGTGGAAATTTTGAGTAGTTCAGAGAACCAGTAAATACCGCCTCTGACTGGCCCCGCCCCATCTATTCTCTGTCTCCTGAGTCCAAGCTAATCAGGAGGGAATGGGGATTTTGCAGTTACCTTCCCCTGCCATGCTCACCAAACCATGGCCACCAAACCATGCCACGCCCACCAAGCCACGCCCACAGAACCAGTAGTAAAAAAAATTGAATCCCACCACTGATTCATATTGTACTAAAACTACTGCTGCCTCTTAATGTGCATCATTGCACAATCGTGGGAGGCCATCTTGCTTTTTTTGACCTGCCCTACTCTGTGGATACTCCTTTTCTCTCTGCTTTCCCCCTCCTGGGGAGGGGGAAATCAGGGACTCATCAAGGTATTCTGGTGATTTCTGCTCAGCAAATGAAGTGGGTCTTGCTCCACCCCCCACCCACCCCCTTTGTGGGAATTCCTCTTTGGCAAGGATGAGCAATTTATGTCCCTTTTGTGACCTGTGGACTTCCCATCCTGGTTTAGGAATTCTGGGAGTTGAAGTCCACAAGTCGTACAGAGGGGCCATAGTTGCCTACCCCTGCATTGGGGAAACCCCCAACCTTGTTTTTGTGCTACTTACATTCCACTCAAATCCTGCCACGGCCAGGCCATTCGCTGCTCCGGTGCCTGCCAATCCCACAAAATGCCCACTGCCAATGTTGCTGGCAAAGAGAGAAGCGCCAATCTGTGAACACAACCACCAAGTTTTCTTTTAAAAAAAAAAGCATATCGACTTTCTAAATCTACTGGGCCCTGTCGCCTTGGGTCTCGTCTCCCAGTTCATCCAGTAACTTAGTTCACTTTTCTTTCTCTCCTACTCTTATCACATCTTCATAGAAATTCTATGATCGGGGGACTTTAGAGGTCATCTAGTCCAGTGGCCCTCAACCTTTCGGCTGCCAGGGACCGGTTCTGTGGAGAGAAGTTTTTCCATGGACCGGAGTGGGTGTAGTTTCGTGTGCTGCCGGCATCCCTCAGATAGGGCTTCGTTTGTTTGTGTGGCCCGGTTTCCTGCCCGCCGGTTGGAGACCCCTGATCTAGTCTAATCCCCATGCCTATCACTGGCAGATTTTTTCATATCCCTCTCCTTCCCAAATAACCCACTTGATTTTCCTTTTTCCTTCTATACTTTGCTGCATCCCCTACTCTAAAATCTTTTTGAGTGCCCTCTGTCCCATCCCCCAATTATTGGGGTCCCTTGACCTCTCTCCCACCTCTCTTTTGGTCACTCACCGGCCACCACATCATCTTCCTTCCAGCCAAGAAATATCCCCCCACTGTCCCTCGATTGATCCGGCGCATGGACTGCGAACCACAAGAGAAAGAGAAAAGATATGAGGATTTATGGTCTGAGTCACATAACACATCCTACCCCTGGGTGTCTTAATCATGGTTTGTGGAATAAACCACAAGTATCTTGGTTTCCTACATCATGGTTTCCTTCTGCACCAGAGATGGTATTCAGTCAGTTCTGACCGATTCTGGTGAACCGATAGCAGAAATTTTGAATAGTTCGGAGAACTGGCAAATACCACCTCTGGCTGGCCAGTGGTGAGATACGACCGGTACGCCCCGGTACAGACGTACCAGTGCCTGCTGGGAGCACCAGGTACCATTCTGGTACAGTGCTCTAGAGACCACACCTACTCGCCCGCCCTCCTTACCTGTATTTGAGCTGATTGGGGCTTCCGCGCATGCACATGGAGCATATGGTGCCTGCCGACGCTCCACCAAGCAGCTTAAGCATCGCGGGTGGTAAGTATGCATGCGCTTACTGCACGCTTGCTGCACACTGCATGTGGTGGACGCCTGGCCCCATTGCACTGTACTGGTTGCAACAGGATCCAGAACCTACCACTGTGGCTGGCCCTGCCCCCATCTATTTGCTGCCTCTTCAGTCCCAGTTGATTGGCTGGGGCTTCTTCTTTTACCCTGCACAGGAGAACAGAGCTGGAAAGCAGGTTAGTGGGGCGGGGAGGAAATGGGGATTTTACAGTATCCTTTCCCTGTGATGCCCATCAAGCCATGCCACGCTACGCCCACAGAACCGGTGTGAAAATTTTTTCCATCCCACCACTGCTCTGCACCCCTGCTTTTCTTTTTGTGGCCTTTAGAACCACTTCTAATCAGGACTGAGTCATTTGAGCTCTAGAATAGGGGTATCACAGCAAAGAAAGCAAAATCAAGTTCCCAAATTGTCCTCTACCGAAATCCAGAGCTGCCCACTGCAATCAGCATCCTTCCATGTTGAAGCTGCTTGCAGATCCCTTCCTCCTCCTTTCCTTCCCACTTTAAGTCATGTGGACTTCAACTCCCAGAATTCTCCAGCCAGTGATGCTAGCTGAGGAATTCTGGGAGTTGAAGTCCACACCTCTTCAAAGGGCCAAAGCTCAAAAAAAAACAAACCAAAAAAAAAACCCTTCCACTGCTCTAAATAAAAGAAGGATATGTTCAGGGCATGGTCGAAAAAGCCAAGATGACAGGAATGGCATTGTGATCAAAGCTTCTTCTGTTTTTTTTACATGCAATAAAGGATGAGTTTTAATTGCACTGTTGTGCTGCTATCTTGGTTTATTTTAACCCATGCCCTGTAGACACCCCTGAAATAAAGACAGATAAAAGAGGCTAATGTGATTCAGCTTGGCAAATCATTTATAATGATTAAATGATTAAATAATCATTTAATCCCATTTAATCGGTATCAAAGGAGGTAATTTCTTGACTAAATTAGAAGACAGTGCCTGGGAGCAAATTGTAACTCTTTAAAGAACAGAGAGTTAAGTCACTCATCTTTTCAATTTTACTCATTACCAGCTTCCAGTACATTCCTGAACCATGTAACTGAGGATAATAATTAACTCCCTGGAGCAATAAGGTCAGAAATTTTTTTTAAAAAAGACTAACAGCCTGGATAAAAAAGCCTAATAAACATGCACACGAGTCACCCTGCCAGCTTGCATTTTGGCATAGGACTTTGTGAAAAAGGGCTGCAAAAGGGCTGCAGGTGGCGTCTTATTTGTACCTAACAATGTCACTGTTTAAGTGCTTTGCCTACCTTTTCACAACTGAAGCAATATGTATGTATGTATATGTATATATATGTATATGTGTATATGTATGTATGTATGTGTATGTATGTATGTATGTATGTATGTGTATATATATATTAGCACAAATATAACACTATCAGCACAAATATAACAAATGTAACAAAAAGGCAACAGTAAAAAATATTGGGTTTCTGTATATATATATATATATATATATATATATATATATATATATGTATGTATGTATGTATGTATGTATGTATGTATGTATGTATACACACACACACACACATATATATATACACATACATACATACATACATACACACACACACATATATATATATATTTAGTGTCACAACCCCTGGTATGCTCCAATTATGGGAGGAAGCTAATTGCTTCCATTATCTGTCAATCGGCTCGTCACAAGAGACCATCACGACAGAAACCCAATATTTTTATTGTTGCCTTTGTTACATAGGCTAGCTGATGAGAGCTAAATAGCTTGAAATAGATCTATACTAGTCTCCCTTTATTTATTTATCAGCATAAATACAACACAAAATGTAACAAAGGCAACAGTAAAAATATTGGGTTTCTGTCTGGATGGTTTCTTATAAATATATAAATATATATTTATATATATAAATGGCTGTATGTGTCTCTCTGTGTCTCTCTGTGTGTGTATCTAGCATAACTCTGGAATGCCTTGAACCAAACTTGATACACAGATTACTTACTCTCTGGAGAAAAATACTGTGGGGGTAAGACACCTCTAACATCGCTCGGGGTATGTGTTCTGTTAAGATACAGCCTGTTATGCCTTAAAATGGCTTCTACTGTAATGCCGTAAAATGGCTTTTACTGTACAATGCAGTGCAGTTGCCATGGTAACAACTTCACAATACTCCACAAAGTGGGGCTTCCTCTGGTAAGGGGGAAAAGCCAACATTACAAATTACGTTTGGTCCGGACATTTCCCCCCTATACATAAATACCTGAGCAATGCTGGGTTATCAGCTATTATTATAAAAATCTAAGGAGTTTGGGTTAGACACCTCGAACAGATTATATGCACTTTTATTTGTACCTGATGGTTATTTTGATAACTCAATCAGTAGTTTTCCTAATTAAAAATGCCTTTGTTAGACAATATTTGATTTCTAAATTTTGGCACACTTTTTTGAGTTGCCTGTTAAAAGATGATTCCCTGGGTAGATTATAAATTGGAACAATATTGTTCCAATAAATAAAAAAAAGAAAGAAAATGGCAGTGCTGTATTAGGGAAAAAAATACATAGAAGCAGACTGAAATAATTGGCACCTTAGAATCAAAGGAGCTAGCCAACAAAGAAGTTGGTGTGGATGAAAATGTATCTGCATCTGATGGAGTTGCAGCTCACAAAAATATATGCTTTTTAAATAAATATTGTCAGTGCAGAAAAGTGCTATGAAGCTTCTGATCCTGGTGAGAAGAAGAAGCCACAATAAAGTTCTTCTGTCTAAATAAGCAACAAGAGTTTTATTTTATTTGATGGTTCCTCGTTTTATCCCTTAAATAAAGGATGCCCGGGGATAAAGACTTTTGTGACCTTAACAACTGCAACAACTACAACTAACAACTTTCTTGGCCTGTATATTCTTGTGAAAAAAATAAAGATATTGAGATAAAATAGAGAATCTCCAAATATCTTTCATGCTTCTCTAAAAGCAGTAAATCTTGATTTAGATTAGCAAATTTGCAGCCAGTTTTCAATCTAGAGGGAATCCACTCCAGAAGGAAATCGTACTGACTGTTTCCAGTATTGTAAGCATAAAACAAATCATTTTAGAGAAATTAAGAAACACTTTAAGCCACTACTGAAATTTTGGCTTGGCAAGGAAATTGACATTGAATCCCAGCAATACAGGTTGTTACAACCACAATTGAGCCCAAAATTTGCACTGCTAAGCAAGGCATTTGTTAAGTGAGTTTTGTCCCACTTTATGACCATTTTTGCCATGATTGTTAAAAGTGAATCACTCCAATTGTTAAGTAAATCATGAGGTGGTTAAGCGAATCTGACTTTGCTTGTCAGAAGCTAGTTGGGAAGTTTACAAATACTGACCACAAGACTCCAGAATAGTGCAATGGTCATAAATACATGCCAGTTGCCAAGTGCCTGAATTTTGATCATCTGACCAATAGAGGTGCTGCAATGGTCAAAAGTGTCTCTTTTTCAGTGACACTGTAGTTTTGAATGGTCAATAAATGAATGGTTGTACGAAGTTTCTCTGAAAATAAGACCTCCCTGGATAATAAGCCCAATTGGGCTTTTACACGCATGTGCTAAAATAAGCCCTCCCCTGAAAATAAGCCCTGCGCAAAATATTGCAACACAGCAGCAGCCATGAGGTGACCACGCTCGCCCCCTCCTGCACCTCAAAAACAATAAGACCTCCCCAAAAATAAGGCCAAGCACTTATTTTGGGGGTCAAAAGAAAATAAGATCCTGTCTTATTTTCGGGAAAACATGGTAAGTCCAGCACTGCCTGTACTTTTTACAAACTAAATGCCCCACTAGCAGCAGAGCAATTTCAGTCTAGCGTTACATCCCAAGTGACCTATACATACCCAAAGGCCAGTTCCAATGACCACAAGGAAGTAAAAACCGATGACCAAAATGTCTGCCACATTGTTGATGGCCACCGATTTAGATGTTTGGGGTGGTGATTCTGTCTCCATGATGCCGTAAACTCCAAATGTACCCCAGCCACAAGACCAAAGAGAAATATTACCTTCTTTTTTCTAAAGAACGTTCATGAATAGTTAATAACCAACTTTGTCATGGGTTGGATGTGCAATTAACTTGGAACATAACTTGGACTGGAGGGCGGGGGGTGGTGGAAATGATGTGAGAAAGGGCAACTTCTACTACCTGGGTTCAGCTTGTCTTCCCCCAACATTTTGTAGAAGATGCCTAGTAGGCAGATGTCAATAGGCAGAACATTCCTTGACACAAATCTTCATGTCTTGGTTTGGATACGCAAGTAGTTGTTTGATAAGTGTTGCGTTCTTGACACCGAAAACAAAGGCTCAGTGCAGTGTTTCTCAATCTCAGGAACTTGTGGACTTCAACAGAATTCCCCAGCCAGCCATGCGAGTCGAAGTTCACATATCTTCAAGTTCCCAAGTTTGGGAAACATTGGCTTAGTACATTAAAACTAATAAAGGGGACTATTTGTAGCTCAGGGTTGAAATGAGGCCCCCTGGGTGCTCTCTGAACTTGCTTGTTTTCTTGCAGATGTTTCATTACCCTAACTAGCACTGATGATTACCTAGTTAGGGTAATGAAACATCTGCAAGAAAACAAGCAAGCTCAGAGAGCACCAAGGACCCCTGCATTAGAACTTTCTGGCAAAATATTTTCTGAATACCAGCTTGTTCTGGTTAATTTCAGGTAAAGGTTAGTTGAGTTAGCCTTGTCTACTTCCTTTAGATGTCCAAGAGGAGGGATGGAGAATTGACTTTTTATGCCTCCAGCTAGTGTGGTTCATAGTGATGGACATGGGTCCTGTCAATTAGCCATATCTGAAATCCTCTCTAAAAAGCATGGGCCCTACTATGGGGCAGAAAGTTGTTCTCAACTCCCAGAGACCACATAGTTATTAATTTAGTAAAATAAGTTGTTCAGTGGATTTGGCATCCCCATTGACTTTGCTTATTGGAAGGTTGCAAAAGGTGATCACATGGTCACTGCACTGTCACAAATACATGCCAGTTGCCAAACATCCAAATTCTGATCACTTGAAATGGAGATGCTGCAGCAGTCTTTTTTAAGTGTGAAAAATGATCATAAGCAGAGGTGGGTTGCTCCCGATTCGGCTGAACTGGTAGTGGTGGTGGAGGGAGGCTCCACCCACCCACCCAGACTCTTCTTTGCATGCGCAGAAGCATTGCGTGCACGTGCAAGCACAAGCAAAACGGTTGTAAACCGGTTAGCTACCCACCACTGGTCATAAGTCACTTTTTTCAGAACTGGTGTAAGTCTAGGACTATCTGTAAAAGGGAGAATAAAGCAATAAAGCGATAAAACAAAGAGCAAAACATCTCCCATAAATCAACAGGAGAGGAATGCCAGATGCCAAAACTTAAGCATTTCTCACTGCATATCTATGGAATTGTTTTAACAAAATAGCAAACTGTGGTTTTATGTCTCAACATGATTTAATCGATTCCACTCATCTAAGAACTGATTTTTCCCCACACAACCTTGGCAACTTTAAGATGTGTGGGCTTTTGCTCCCACAATTCCACAGTCAGTGAACCTCACCCAGTCAGCTAAACATCTTTATTCAATCCATTTCTATTTGGGTCAGAGACCAACATTACTACAGATCTTTATTTTTTGCATCTTTGTGAAAGTGAAAGAACTGCAGCCATGTATTTTGGGAAATTGTGTCCGCAGGCTTGCACCATAAGATTTTCACCAGCAGAGAGGGCTACTGGCTAGGAAGGTTCATATGATTCAGGAGACCTATTTACTGAATGAAAATAATAAGACCTGTAAGCTCTCTTGGCTGGTTTATGCAACTGTAAACAATCGAAGTGATAAGAAAAGAGAGATCCAGGAGCAAAAATCATGTCTGTACAAAACTGGTTAAAGACACTGTTAGATACTTGTTCTAATTACAGTGGTTTCCACCAAGGTCCTCTGTTCCTGCAGCAACAGAGGTTTAATCCTATTGGTCAAAGAGTCTGACAGCTCCCTATAAAATGGCTGCTGTCAAACGCAATCTTCTCTGGATTTTTACTTGTTGTACTTAATAAAGAGCTGTTGTTACCATTAAGCCTGTGTGTGGCTATCCATTACCCAATCTAACACTGGCAATGAAGGTGGGATTGGAAGGCAACTAGGCAAACCAAAAAGAGCGTAGAAATCCAGCAAGTACATCCAGCCTGGAGTTCAGCGTGGCTTCGAACAGCCATTTTTGAGCGGCAAACTCAAAACGCCCTCTGAACACGAAATGTCCATGCATACCTCACCGACTCCGTATGACCCAGTCACCAAGCACTGGGACTTGTACATGCTACAATTTGACTGCTTCCTCGAGGTAAATGACCTCATGGGCCAAGAAGAACATGTTCCTGGGTTACTGTGGACGGCAAGTGTTTGAGACGGCGAAAGACCTCTCTGAGCTGACACCACTACAATCAATCGCCTGGTCCATGCTTCAGCAGACGCTAAGCTGTCCAAGCACATTCACCGGCATGACTTTAACATCAGGAACCAGAAAGAGGGCGAGTTGATTAATGAGTACGTTGTGGCACTTCGCAAGGCCTCAGCGTACTGAGAATTCTGACACCTGGATGAGCTGATTCTGGACCGCATAATTTGTGGCGTGCAGGACATTAACCTACAGAGGAGGTTACTCGCTAAATCTAACCTCATTCTACAGAATGCCTTGGATGAAGACAGGGTGTCCGAATCAGCTGTCAAATCTACTGAGACTCTGCAGCACCAAAGTGCTCCATAAGATGCGTGAAAAAAGTACATGCTTACATCACGAGGCTGCAGAACCCAAGAGCTCAGAGGGCAAGGAAGATGACAGCTGCCACATACGCAGTAGCTGCTCCCTGCTGGCGCGCAAATTCAAACTGTGACTTCCGCCTTGCACTAGCTGTGGAGGAGACCATGCCAGATTGGCTTGCCGTTTCCGCGACCCAGCCTGCCAGCGCTGCGAGCAAAAGGGGCACATCGCCAAGGTGTGCCGGAGCGAATTTCTTGCCACCACCTAGCAGCCTAGAAGCGCACCAAACCACCAACAGAGGCCCAACCAAGGGGCATGGCAGAAGCCACCACGGCGCTCAGAGAGCGACGATAGAGTCACTTACCATATGTCAATCGGCCAAGTCTGCACCAGGCGGCCAAAAAAGCTGAAGGTCACAGTCCTCATCGAGGACTCTCCATGTGAGATGGAGATCGACACCGAGTCATCACTGAACATCATGTCGTGTTCTACCCTAAAGCAGGCTATCCCTAGCCTAAAGAAGCAGCATCTTTGCACCCCTGACATCCGCCTACGAGATTACCAGGGAAACCGGATCCCCATTGTGGGCCAAGGCACTTTCCAGGTGAAGTTCAAGCAGTTCAGCGGGAAACTCCCAATGACAGTGGTCAGTGGCAGAACCTCCTAGGGTTAGATTGGTTCAAAGCCCTGGGCCTAGAAGTGACCAGTATCAACACCTTGAAAGACGATGGCGCTGAAGCCATCTTTAAGGAGTTCGAGGACGTCTTCGGCACGGGTCTGGGTAAGTATGTGGGGACTCCAATTTCCTTTAGTTTGAACCCCAACATAGCCCCAATAAGGCTAAAACCCAGGAGAGTACCTTTTGCTCTCCACCTCAAAATTGATAGGGAAATTGACAACCTCTTTGGCTAGGGAATCCTAGAGCCAGTCGATCACGCATGCTGGGAGACCCCTATAGTGACACCTGTCAAATCTGATGGGTCTGTCCGCATCTGCATGGACTACAAGTGCACAATAAATAAAGTGCTACAACAAAGCGCCTACCTTGTACCCATTGTACAACACCTCCTTCATTCATTAGGCCCTGGAAATTTTTTTGCAAAATTGGACATAGCACAGGCATACCAACAATTGCCTGTAGATGTCGCTGCAGCGGAGGCCCAAACCATTGTGAAGCACAGGAGTATCACCCCTGGACTGTTCCAAAGTGTCATGGAACTGCTTTTGCAGGGGATTCCAGGAGTTGTCCCCTATATCAACGACATCTTGGAATGGGCTGCAAATGAGGTGCAACTTTTCAAAAGTATATGAACAGTTTTGGGTCAAATTAGAGACAAAGGCCTCTGTGTCAAAAAAGAAAAATGGCAAATTAACATGTCAAGGGTTGAATTCTTAGGGTACCTAACCAATGGCTCTGGGATTCACCCAACCATGCAAAAAATTAAAGCAATTCAGGACGCCCCCACAATCAAACCGAGCTGCAGGCGTTCCTCGGGCTCCTTAATTTCTACAGCGTCTTTCTTAAACAGAAAGCCACCGTTGCTGAGCCATTACACTGTCTCCTGGCTAAGAACATAAAACGGTCCTGGGGCAGAGCTAAGGCTGCCACATTTGCCACAGTAAAATGACTCCTGTTGGCGGACTCCTTTCTGATACAATACAGCCAGACCCTGCCATTGGTGCTGACCTGCGATGCTTCCCCATTCGGCATCGGCATCATCTTCAGCCACCACATGCCCAATGGAACCGAAGGACATTGTAGGAGACAAATTTGTGTATTATGCTTAGGTCAGACCATAGGCGGCATAGTTCCAGGTTGTCCAAAGTCCAGAATTTCAAGCCTGGTGGCATAAGGTATTCTATTGTGAGTAGAGGAATGGAGGACTCTTCTCGTGAAATACCTCTGGACCTGCTTAATTATATTAATGTCTGTTCTACAGTGTGGACTCCAGGCAGACAAGCTGTATTCAAGAATTTGTCTGGCAAAGGTTTTGTATGCCCTAGTTTGCAGTACAATGTTACCAGAAAAGAAGCTTCTCAAAATTAAATTAACAACTCTTAATGCCTTTTTGGCAATGATGCAATAAAAAGGCAGGATGTTCACATACAACCCCCTTGCCACATAAGATTTCTAGAATAGTACGTTCCTAAGAAGTTCATCAGAATTCTCTTCTTCTTTTAAAGAAATGTTGGAAGTCTGTTCTCTTTCACAAAATTAAATGAGAACTGGTAAGGAAAACAAAATAAAACAAAACAGGATTACTTTTCTATCTACCATGAGTTGGGACCTCTGCTCCTCAAATCTCTAATAGCTCCACTCCAACCCTGCAGGAATTAAAATTACAGATAGTCCTTGACTTATGAGCACAATTGTGCCCAAGGTGTATATTGTTAAGTGAGAAATTTGTTAAGTGAAGTTTGCCCCATTTTAGGATTTTTTTTGCTACATTTGTTAAGTGAATCACTGCAGTTGTTAAATTAGTCCCACAGTTGTTAAGTGAATCTGGCTTCCCTATTGATTTTGCTTGAGGTGGATTGCTACCAGTTCGCATTGGTTTGGGCGAACCAGTAGAGGAAATTGTGATTAGGTTGCCAAACCGGTAGTGACGGCAGGCTCACCACGTCCCCAAACCCTTCCCCTGCTTGAGCAAAGCAAGCATGCGTGTGCAAATTGTGTGTGTACCAAACTGGCAGTAACACTGGCAGAACCCCACTCCTGGTCAGAAGGATCACAAAAAGGATTATATGGGCAGAGGAGCCAACGTTGTGGTCTCGATGCTCCAAGACCGCAGCCGATACTTTTGCTGCTGGGTGGTCCAATTGGACACCATCCCACAGAGATGGTGAACAGGAAGAATACGTCTTGCTGATCTCAGGGACATCGCAAAGTCCTTGATTGATCCAAGAGAAGTTCTTCAAGCAGGCGACAAAAAATCCAGCCATGGCTGATGAAGTTGCGGCAGCTCCAAAACGGAAGGATATGGAAAGAGAAAGTATTTCCAGCTGGTGAGGAATTTTTACCGTTTTAAAAGAGACTGCCTATAAAAAACTTAAAAGTTAATTTAAATTTGAGGACAGAAGAAATAAGCAGTGGAATTAAGCTTTGAATAGTTTTGGACAGTGGGTTATCTTACTTTTTAAATGCTATGTTCATGGATGGAATTTATGCAAGCCTTTTAAAACGAATGGATTAAGTTTTCTTCTTCTATTTTTTTATTTTATTATTATTCTTTGTAACCTAATTCTCTGTCATTACTGCGGGTGTTTTTCCCCTTTTCTTCTCTAACTCATTCAAGAATTTGACTTTTTTTAAAAATTGGAATATAAAAAAGATACAAAAGAAAACAAAGAAAATTGTAACAACAGAGCGAAAGAAAAACACTGCTACTCAGAGGCTGGAGGTTTGTGTATTGGAAACAAAACTTTCCTCACTGATTATTCTGGCTTGGCACTTCAAGATCTCACCGTTTGTTTATAGAGAGTGATAAGAAGAGAAGCATACATATGTTCCTTTGAAGTATATCTTTAACCAGAGAAAAGTGAAAATTGGACCTTATTGTGAATTTATGCTTAATCTTGTAAAAACCTTCCAAGCCAGAGCAGCAGTGTTTGTCAGCTGGATGTAATGGCACAACTTCAACAGCAGAAAGAAACTTTAAGCCTACAAAAGATATTGTTAGAAATTCAGAAATTATCAAATACATTTGAGAGGATGGAGAAGAAGTTGGAAAACCTAGAGCATCTAACAGTAAAATATGATGAAGTTGGAGATGTTTATCAAGTGGAAAAAGTGGAGATTAGAGTCCTAAAAACCAAAGAGGAAAATGACCATAAAGAAATTAAATCCACTGATATCTATGGTGATTAGTTTGTGTCTGGAAATGGAAAGAGTGGAACACTGAAAGAGGAATTAAATGGAGGGGAACTCTACCCCAGATGGCAAGATACAGAAGAAGAAAAAACAAAAGAAGTTTTGGATTTAAAGAGAAAAATTTTATTAGCAACATCATTGATAACACCACTGACAATTAAAGACAAGCTGATTAAGGAAACAGAAGAAGGCCATCGAAATTACATGAGAGACTTAATAAGCAATGAGTTGCTAAGAGGAGTCCATACAAATTTGATTAAGGAGATGATTAGAGGGCTGATACCACAAATGGCAGAAGACATGAGACTGTTTTGCTACTGGAAAGATACAGGTTGAGAGATGGAAGTGTATACTTTAAAACTAGTTAAACTTAGTGAAATTTAGTGACAACATATATAGTCAAATAAATTGATAATATAATAATGTATACATATGTAATGTTATGATAAGTAATAATTGGATACAAATATTGAATGTTACCCATGAAAGGAAGATTAGAAATCTTTTTGATTATATATAAAGGCTAATAAAAAAGAACTAAGTTAAATTTAGTTAAGTTTTGATTATTGGGGGGGGAATGTTATGATAAAGGATAGTCAAATGAAGGAGGGATAATGATAACAATGTATGTATGTATGTATGTATGTATGTATGTATGTATGTATGTATACAACATAAGGAAACTGGATGTAAATTGTAAACAGTGATTTGGAAAGGAGGATTAGAAATTTTTGTTACTAAATATTATGGATGTTTAGCTAGAATAAGTCATAAGGATTCAATGTTATTGAAGGATTTTAGAAATATTAAATGAAATGCCAATATGTGGTTATGTTTTAAATCCTGGAATATTTTATGATGAACGACATTTAAACAATTGTAGTCAAATGAAAGTGGAGGTATGATGATGGTAATATGTATAAATATCCGAGTTAAAATACTTGAGTTAATATTATGGTTGATGGTTTCTGGGGGAGGAGCCTGTCGCCGACGGGAGCTCAACGGAGCTCCTCTCAGAGTTCTGGTTTGTATATCTTATAAGATCTATAGATATCTCCCCTTTCTGGCAGAAAGGGGCAGGGAGAAGGTCAGTCGTTAGGATCTCTTTGTAATTCACAGCCTTTTTTTTCGCTGTGAATGGAGAAGAGGTTCAACATTAGCTGAGCTTTTACTCCAGCCAGTTCTTCGCAGCTGCTTTTTTGCAGCCCTAGGCAGGTTGCCCCCCCCCCCCCAGGACAAAGCTAAGCTATTTAAAAATTTAATCCGGGCGGGGACCATTCCTGAGGAATTTCTTCCATTATTATTCAAAATACCAGCTTCAATTTTGTAAAAGGCTCCCTTTTCTAGCTGCGTCACAAGATGGCGATCTTATAGCTTTTGTGTTTGATGTGACGTACTTAGTCAGCCCTACTCTCCTGAAGGCTTCTCCGTATTAACTGTTAAAAGATTAACTGAGGGGAGCAGAGACTTTGATTGTTGGCTTGCTTGATTGCTTGTTTTTATTTTTTATTTTTTTGGAATGGCTCCCAAATCTAAGCAGAAGCGCTTCCTTAATAACACATCTCAAAAAATTGCTATGAAGTCGCTGCCCTTGCCTCCTACGCCCTCCACTGGAGATTTGTTAACACAAGAATTTCTTCTCAAAACGCTTAATAATTTCAGACAGGAAATTAATCAACTGATATCGGATTTATATGATCAATTTGATGCTAAAATTGCTCAAGCAAAGGAGGATATGATCGGAGTAATGACAGTTATGACAGATTATATTGCTGAAACGGAGGATAAATTGGAACTTTTGGAAGAAACCAACTCTAATTTGACATCCAAAATCCAAACGTTACAACAGGAAATTGAAAATGCTCAAAAACAACTTGTCATGATAAATTATAATAAGACTGCGTTTGCAATAAGAGTTAGAGGACTGCGTGAAAAGGAACAGGAGAATTTGAAACAGATCTTTTTTGAGGCTCTTAGCCGCTCGGTGGGAAGTCTGGGACTTAACTTTGATTGGCAGATCCAAAAAATTTACCGCCAGAATTCATGGGTAGCAAAACAGCGACAGCTTCCGAGGGACATAATCATATATTTCACCACAAGGGAATCCAGAAATGTGATAATACAGAGGCTTTACAACAAGAGGCTGAGAATTGATGGACAGGACTTGATTGTTTTTAAAGAAATACCATCTCAAATATTAAGAGCAAGGAGAGACTACATTTTCTTAACTGAAGAACTCAGAAATTCTCAGATTCCATACAAATGGGAAGTCCCGGCTGGCATTACAGTTACATTTGAGAATCAAAAACATCGCTTTAACTCTCTCTGTGAGGCCCGAGAATTTTATTACAAGACTTTGAAGGCGGGACTTCCTGATTCATCCGGACCTGGAGAGAGACAAGGAGAAGGAGAAGAGAAGCAGCGGGACACGTGGCCACAAGGCGGAGGGTGTTGCTTTCCTCTTCCGGAAGGGCAGAAGAGTAAAGAATAAAGACTTAGCGATGCTTTTAAAACTTCATGATTTCTGCCTGGTATAAAATGGAAAAGTTGTACATCGATGATGAGATATGGAGGCTGAAAGAAGCGCTGCTGATTGTGGACATATATTGTATATAAGATTTGTTTGAACTCTAACTCAAATTGCGCATGAATTATTTTCCTAGGCGAGGAGAGCGGAGATCGCGATCTTCTTGAGTTGTGGTTTGGGACGAACGGAGCTGGGAGCTGCGTGGGAGATGGAAGGGTAGCGAAAGCTTAACTAGACTACTTGGGGCTAGAATGCAAGCTGATATTTGTATGAATTGCTATTTCAACATAAGGTTAAGAAAGATTAGTCAGAGAGTCTCCAGGAAGGTGGAGTAAATATGTGAGGAGCAATGGACGCGGATAAAATATATATGTGGACATGGGTAAAGGCAGGGTGGAAGGTAAAAAATTTACACGTGGATGTGGGTAAGGACAGAATGGGAGGTGTTGGAAATGAAAAATGAAAGAAGTACTTGAGTTTAATGGTTTTATAGAAAGGTTTGGATATTTGGATAAAAAAGAGATAAATTAAAGGTCCGAATAGATAGATAAAGCAATGAGACCTTTAGTCGGAGAACCCCAATTGATTAACTTACCTGGCTCTAATAGAGTTTGAAACCCTGCAAGTAATAAAATAACCGAAATTTGGAATGAGGCACATTGTTTAAGATTTACAGAGGATGGGAAGCTGTGTTAATGTAGCGGGTTTATTGATCTTTCTTGTTTTTCTTTTTTTTGTGTGTCTTTTTCTTTCTATTTTTTACTATTTCCCCCCCCCCCTTTTTTTTTTCTTTTTTTTTTATCTTTTAACTTTAAAGTTAGTTGGTCTTATTACACTCCAGTGCTTGTTAAAGAACTATGCCGGGTATGGGACCTGGGAAGCCGTAAGGGGGTTAGGGAGGGGGGATTATAGGGGGGAGGGGGGAGGGTGGAAATACAGTTTCAATTCTTAGAACAATAAGAATGCACTTGTATACTGTTGCTCGCTTTTCTTTTCTTTTTCTTTCATTTTCTAAAAAATAAACTGAATAGATTAATTGTAGGGATACACCAAAGTGAGGAGTAGAGGGAAAGAAGAGGGAGAAGTAAAGAGGGAGTGAGAAGGGAATGTAAGGAGGGTGAGATGGAGGGAGGGGGAGATGTCTGAGGGGGAAGGGAAGTAGAAGAGGGGAATGTTGGAGGGGAGAAATGAAAGTTGGAGGGGGAGAAGAAAGGGTGTATGGGGGATTGAAGTGTTATGTTGGTTTTTTTATGGTGGATTTTTTTCCCTTTTTTTTTGTTTTTTTGTTACGCACAGTATATAAGTGATTGTATAAAATGAAAATGAAAATGAAATAAAAATATGGTAATTGAGAAATATTATGGTTGATGACTGTGGAAGAGATCCATGAAAGTTTTTTGTAACCAACTGGTACACTTTCTATAACATGTAAAGAAGGAGGATTATTTGTGTTGTGTTTGTTTTGAAAATAAAAAATAATTTTTTTATTAAAAACAAAACAAAAAGGACCATATGAACCCTGGACACTGTGACATCATAAGTGTGAGCTAGTTGTCCAGCATCTGAATGTAAATCACATAACCATGGAGATGTTGTGAGGGTCGAAAGTGTGAAAAACAGTCATAAGTCACTTTTATCTGTGATGTAACTTTAAACGGTCATTAAACGAATGGTGTAAGTCAAAGGGTACCTGTAATGATGTTTGCAACTAAAACCTCCCAGGTACTCTTGTCTTTTTAGAGTGATTTGATGGATGGTTTCTTGTCTTTTCCCCCTATTTTTTTAAAAATAGAAGAATAAATTGCATCATTTGCTTACTTTGGGGACAGTATTTTTCCAGCTACACTATTAAGGAAGATATATTCTACCTATGCATCTTAATTCCTGTTTTATAATGCCTAAACTAACAATCTAGTACTTACCTCAGAGCCTGTAGATTAAAAAGTGGACGTACTGTAATTATTAGAAAAATTAGTTCTTCCTTATTTTTTCTTCAGATGCAAACAAGAATCTTCCTTTTATTTAATTAATTCCTAATCTTTTCTGTCTTGCCAAAGTTAAACAGCCTGTGGCTGTTTACTGTGCAAATGAACATTCGGCTACCATAACTGAGATAAAGTATTATCTGTTCCAGAGGAAAGCGTGCCAAACTTTTGGCTAATGGAACAAATCCAAATTAAACTAAGCAAATCTTGACTCTGCATTAAGAGTTCAGCCCAGTTTAATTTATTTCACTTTTCTTCCTTTTTATTGTTTTGTTGCCTCAACCAGAGTATTGACTAATTCAGTTGCAACTTTTTGATTGACAGGTCGCATGGGCAAGCCATGGTTGTTAAGATTGGCTACTTCAGCATTTCGTTTGTGCTTTGAGGCTCAGCATATTTGAGACCCTAGCTTCCCAAATAGTTTGTGATTTGAAGCAGTCCATGAAAAATTAAGAAATTCAGGAAGCAGATTGTCTGTTGTGCAAATACAACTGTTGGACTACTAAAATGGTTTAGCTTAGCAAACCTATTTTTTATCTCCTGGACCTGTGAGAGTGGCTTCCTTATGACCCAGACTGACATATAACTTTCTTTGGTTATTTGCCATAGTGGCAAACATTTGCCAGCTCCAATACCCGAGGGCCACAAAATAGGACAAAGCTTCATTATGATGACAGACCTGGCTCTCACCAAAACAATGGAGAAATATTGTTCATTAAAAAAGGATGTCAGATATTGAATTGATATAATTTATATACTTGACTTACGACTTGAAGCAAAAATTTCTGTTGCTAAGAGAGACAATTGTTAAATGAATTTTGCTCCATTTTGCATCCATTTTGATCACCACAGAACAAAAAAGATGTTGAGACTTTGGAAAAAGTTCAGAGAAGAGCAACTAAGATGATTAAAGGCAGGGAGACTAAAACCTATGAAGGAAGGTTGCAGGATTTGGGTTTGACTAGTCTAGAGAAAAGAAGGACTAGTGGGGATGGGGTAGGAGTATTCCAGTATTTGAGAGGTTGAAGTGCTGATGGTTTAAGGGGGAATACAGGTTGTCCTCAATTTACGACTACAATTTAGCCCAAAATTTCTGTTGCTAAGAAAGAGGGTTGTGAATTTTGCCCATTTTATAACCTTTCTTGCTACAGTTGTTAAGTGAATCACTGCAGTTGTTAAACTAGTAACATGGTTGTTAAGTGAAGCTGGTTTCACCATATATTTTGCTTGTCAAAAGGTCACAAAAGAGGATTTGCACGACCCCAGGACATGGCAACCGTCATAAATATGAGTCAATAGCCAAGTGACTGAATTTTTGATCATGTGACCGTGGAGACACTGCCACAGTCACAAATAGGAAAAATGATCACAAGTTACAATTTTCAGCTGTGTTATAACTTCAAACAGTCACTAAGTGCTGTAATTTAAGGACTACCTGTATACCACTTGGAAACCGGAAGATCTACGGGCAGCTTCAGCTTATCTCATCCTGGCTAGGAGGAAGTTGGTGGCTACATCATGGGAACTTGACAGAAAAAATACATTTCCTGATTCAGTGCAAGTGAGGATATGGCTTAAGTTTAATAGCTTCAATTTAAAGGTTGAAGTAAATGTTCCCCTTGCACATATGTGCTAGTCGTTCCTGACTCTAGGGGGCAGTTCTCATCTCCATTTCAAAGCCGAAGAGCCAGTGCTGTCCAAAGATGTTTCCATGGTCAAGCCTCAGGAAGGGTGAAAACTACCTTCCCCAGGCTTCAGAGGCCCTCCGGAAATGGCCCCTTTTTCGGCCTTCCAGAACTTCCTGGAGGTCTGTTTTTCCCCCTCCCCGAGCCTCCAGGCCAGTGGTGGGATACAACTGGTACGCCCCGGTACAGGCATACCATTGCCTGCTGGGAGCACCAGGTACTGTTCCGTTCCGGTGCTCCTGAGGGCCCACCCACTCTCCTTACCATTATTTGACCCGGTTGAGGTTTTTGCACATGCACACGGAGCATATGGTGCCTGCATGATGCTCTGCCAAGCAGCTACGCTGCACGCATGCTGCATGCATTCATGGGTTGGATGTCGGGCCCCATTGCAGCATACCGATTGCAACAGGATCCGGAACCCACCACTGCTCCAGGCGGACACTGCATTTACCTCGCATCCAAAATGGACTGCATGGAGACTCCTGGGAGGGGCGGGGCGGATGAGGTGGGAGGGGCCAACCAGGGGTGGGATTTGGAGCTCCTCCAAACCGGCCATAACGTTAGCTATGGGTTCTCTCGAAGCAGCCCACCCCTGGGGATGCCTGGGCCAGCCTGAAAGAGGCTGTCTTGTCCTAAACTGCTACTGGTCACTTGCTTTTACATCTGCCACAACTGATGGCAATCAGTTGCACACTTTGCAATTGTGATCGGATGCAGATGGATTAGAGGGGAAATCATGACCAGACAGTTAAGGATAACTTCACCCTGTCTTTTGCCTGGGCTGGGAATGAGATGGAGGCAAATTCACAAACACCTAGCAAGAAAATGGTGTTGTCAAAGGATGTTTATGCTACAAAGCAGTGGTTATCAAAAAAATTTCCACCATGGACCCCTTTTAGATACTTTTTGTGGCCAAGACTTAATGTAACCTTAAATCATAACATCTCTTCAAGCCTTCACAGACACGATGTGTCTCATCTAGTCTGACTTTAGGCATTTTATGATCATTTGAGCAGAGTTAAGCAAGGGTTAAAAGCCTAAAAATTCCTGACATAGGTGAGGCACATCGTTCTCCTGCCTCCTCCTGTAGAGGGCACTTTTTAGAGGCTTTTTTAAACAGTTAAGCAGAGTCATCCATGGCAGCAAATAGCTCAGCCTGACCTCAGATCTTGCCTTTTTCCTTTTCCTTTTTCATGATGACAGGCAAGAGCAGAGTTGAAATCCTCTCTGAAACAGCTGGAAAAGGTAGGTGTGGGTCGGAGGGAGGGGGAGGAATTCAAACTTCATCCTCAAGTGTAGATCCCTCCCCAAGTGTAGTTTGATTGCAGGCAGAGCCACGTTGCCTTTTCAAACACACACACACACACACACACACAAAAACACACACACAGCTGGATAAAAGTATATAAGCCCAGCTTCACTGATTACAAGTTTGAAAAGGCAACGTGGCTCTGCCTGCAATCAAAGGCTCGGATCAGCTCCCCTCCGGCTTCTCTGTCTCTTCTCTTACCCCAGCCTGCAAGCAGGAGGTGAGTGGGTGGGTGGGCTTTATTGCGTTTCAGGCATTTCCCACCCAGACAGCAGGCTGCGTTTGCAATGGTGGGGGTGATTGGGGAAAGCAGCAGGGAATGTGGGGTGTTTGTTTGTGTGGTATGGCAGAGGAACTCCTTTCAAGTCATTGGAAAATATATCCAATCCAACTTCTGTGTTTGTGTTTGTTTGAGAGAGAGTGAGTGAGAGAGGGAAGGGGGTAGGAAAGAGAGTCCAATCCAACTTCTATGTATGCGTGTGTCTGTTTGAGAAAGGGAGGAAGGAGGGGGAGGGAGAAGAAAAAGAATGAAGAAAACTTTTTCGCAAAGGAGAAAAACAAATGCTGTCACTTTAAATCGGAACTGAGCATGCCTGGCTGTGGAATTCTGGGAGTTGAAGTCCACAAGTCTAAAAAAATTTGAAACCCAACGCTGTGTCAGTGACTCACCAGCCATAAACCTCACCGCATGTCACTGCAAATTTCTTATGTTAAACCAGTACATATATATATCATTAACTATATCTCTTATCATTTCATTACTATTGTTATTAATATTTGTTAACAAAATCATTTACTACTTATATCCAAATGCCTCACCTCCAGCCAACATAAATACATGTAGTTTGTTACCATTGCCAACTATTTAACAAAGCAATCTAAAAATTACTAAATTCCTACTTACTAATTGCGAGAGTGAGCTTGCATTGGGAATACAAGCATTCTCACAATCCGATGGACCACTTCACGAATCTCTAATTCCTAGGCTGCTTTGGCAATGAGACACACACACACTGCAGACTGGGTGAAAATGGCAAGTCTCTATTCTTTTAGAGCGCCCCTTTATTAGGAAAGTTCAAAGAAGCAATCTTCAGCAGTTAGTACAAAACAAAGGATCTCACAGTATGTTACAAATCACTTCTTGATTACACATTCTGGCAGAAAGGGCAGGGAGGAGGGACAAAAGGTATTCTTTGATAAGGGGAAATGAGGAGGTATGGAATTGTAAAACACATCCTGATAAGGAGAGCAGGAAGGAGAAACAAACGGTCTTAGAATTGTAAATTACACAGAGAGCTACATTAGGCATATGGGAATGACTGATTTGTTACACGAGGCGGCAAAAGGATGCAAGGCTAATTCTGTGTGTTTATATCTCAGATAATAGAGGCCTCTCATCTCTGTGTGTATCTGTGTATTGCTATTCACATAGACACTCGAAATGAATTCGGCTTCCTTATCTAAAAGCTTTCCCAGGACTGTTCTTTCCATATGGCTCTTGGCAAATGTTCACTGGGATACTTTTGATCCAGATAGATATTCTATCCTATCCTATTGATCCCAGCTAATTTCACCCAGCCAATTATGGGATAATTTCCCACATCTCCTCCTTTTTTATTTTTTAAATGGAAGCAATTGCCATGGGTTGTTTCTTTCTCACAAATCCCCCTTCCATTGGATATCCAGGGATTATTAATTCTGATGTATTGACACTTATTAATAATGCGTGATGCTTCTGGATAGCAGCGTCCGCAATACTTTGCATAGTGGATCTCAATAATGGTATTATGCATGGCAACATAGTTAATCCCAAAAATATCATCCCAATAAAAAATAAACCTTGCTTCCAATTGTTAAAAATACCTCCAAGCCAACCGTCAGTGTCCAATATGCCTTTCCAAGTTTGTACAGGAACATGTGCAGTTTGTATCATAGTTCGAGTTATTTTTTCTATCACAATTCCAGAATCATCAATTTGTATACAACAATTACTAAGATTAAATTTACCACACACTCCGCCTTCGGCAGCGAGCAAATAGTCTAAGGCTAAACGATTTTGCATAATATAAGTTCTTGACAATACACTTTCTTTTGCAAGCTTAGTTAATGCCAATGCAGTTTCATTTGTAATTATTTCTAATACAGCTTGTAATCTAATAATGCGATTTATCATATATATCGGCGTTCTATATCCCCACGATCCGTCTTGTGCCCACGTCGCGGGATCATAATATGCAATAATTCTCTCAGGGGGCCACTCATCATCCTTCCAGTTACCTATTTTTATCCCTTTAGCAAGATCTATGGTACGTTTACGTCTTTCAAGAGTATCATATACAGGGACTCCCAATTTTTGTTTTTTCTCTATAGGCATTAGGAAGAATGAAGGCTGAATCGCCCCTAAGATGCATGACCCATACCAACCCGTGGGTAACATATTATAGGCAAAATTACCACATATCCAATATAACCCATCAGGTGAATTCCACACAATAGTATCATTTTCAGGGTCTGAAAGTCCTCGTAACTTAGTTACTTCCAGCAATGAGTTTTCAGGTTTGGTCATATTAGTTTGTGAAACCCAAGTGTTATTTTCCCACTCATTAGAACATTTTAAAAATCCCATAGGTTTATTTCTTTTAGTCTGATTATTTTTATTTCTGGTATAACATATGTGACCTATTATATGAGAGGTAACTTGCCAGGTTTCATTGAAGTTATTATTAAAGGTGAAGTTCCCTTTCCATTGTGCTATTTCAGTATAGTTTGCTTCTTGTACATGCCATGGCCAGCGATCTCCCATAGTGGTTCCTCCACATACAAAACAATTTTTTAACATAAGTTCTGTAGCAACTTCTTGAGCCAAATTAATAAACATATTTTTTGCTTTTGGAGGTATAGGTAGATCGTTAAGTTTAGCAATCTCCTGCTCATAACTCCAAAAAAACTTTACAGGTTGATTTGTCAATTTCGTTGCTTCAGTCTTTACAATAATATATCCATAAGGATCCTTTCCTGCTTTATCTATACCAATACCATAATGATAGTATCGGGTGCCTAAAGTACCTGCTACCTGTGCAGAAAGGCAGAGTGGTGTGCAGTGATGGGATTGACAATCAGTAGTGACTGGAGTAATAGAAAGATCGAAATTGTTAGGTCCATAGCCACTTGTATACCAATATACACTCGGTTGGGTATAGCCTCCATGTGCTGAGAGTGTCGAGCGAGTAAATAAATATCTATGGTTTTGGATGTATGATTGTTCCCACGACTGTCCTCCACAGGTTACCCCCGCGGATCCTGTTCCTTGCCCTATAGCAATTGCTAAACATGTATCAAAACAAACAGTAATGGGTGCCATTCCCTTTGAAACATTATGGGCTATGTACCCTGATAATCTTTGTGCTGTAAGAAATTGATGTTTTAAACTAGTTGATCCTCCTTTATAGCCATAAACATAGATGCTACTTGTTATAGGTCCTACCGCTTTCGGTTCATAACACTGTATTCCATTTGGTGTATAGCACTGATTGTATTGTGTATTATTATGTGTGCATGGTGGTATTAAGGTTCCATTGCATTCAGGTTTCATAGTATAATATATTAAGGTCATGGAAATTGTTTTGCCTTGTTTGGTTTTTTGTAAACAGGCTGTGCAAATGTCCTCTTTTATCTCTCTTTTTGTTAGGTGGTGAGAGTTGTCTCCTCCTATCTCTTGTTGATAACTCAATAGTGTTAAGAACCACTCACTAACTGGGGGAAATTTTATACTTGCTCTTGAAGTTACTTCTGTTTTTATTATTTTATTAGGTAACCCTTTTTGGTATTGCGTGCATTGATACCAACCTATAGAATTCTCTGTAATTTTTACTTTAATGTGTGATAAACAGCCGTTCTCTTTCGGGTGTGAAATACCTCTCACATTTTGGATTGCCTTTTTGAATTTTGCAGGCAAAAATTGCCATGTAATTAAACATGCTGCAGCTGGATTTTTCAAATAACAAGTTAAGGTAACTTGTGTATTGGCTTCTCCGTATGTATTGTGAGGGTAGATGCATATCCCTTGAGAATTGCAGTTTTCCCCATTGGAGTATGGAATGATCGCTCTTTTTGAGTGGTTGTGTGTGAAAGGAATTTCTTGAATATCCTCCACTATTCCCTTCTTATTTTTGCGTTCATATTCACATGCCCCCCATATGATTAAAAGCACAATTCCCATCCCCAACATCATTAGCAAAAGGTGCAACAAAAAATGCTTACAAGACATCGGAAGAGCCCAAAAATCCCAAAATCCCATTTCCTGTCCAGGCGAAGGTCCTCTGAAAAATGGGCATCGGGGCTGACGTACTCTGGGAACATATGACCGGCCAACGACCTGTTCCGGACGGATTTTCATCTTGAGTACTAGATGTCAAAAGAGGGGTCAATAGATCTTACGTGATAATCGTTAGAAAAAGGATTATCAAGAGCTTGTTGTACTGTGGGTGTAATACGAAGTTCAGTAGTGATACGGGAGGGATCGGTGTAGTTAAAATATTCTTGAAGATATTGTTCAATTATCACAATGTCACATGGGATCCTGCAGTCAATGCACAGCTCACAGGAATAACAGTGGGAGCAGCAGCAATTCTAGTCGTCTGTTGTTTGAAACAAAAGGGATAGGCTTGCTTCGGGATCCTTTTTATCATCTGTCTTCACTGGTCTCTCATGAAACGGTCGTATGCATCTTCCAGGAACCCACAACACTCTGTCCGGGAGTTGCACAGCAGCGTATCCACGTCCCCAAGTAACGAGCTCCACTGGGCCCTTCCACTGAGGGTCTGGCAATTGTCTGTAATAAACAAGAGGGCGGGGAGAAACTACGCTATGCTGAAAATGTCTTTCCCCAGCTGTGGAAGCTATGGGTGAGCCTGTAAGATTCAAAAAATTCTGTGTGTATAAGGCTTTGCTTAAACGGTTTTGGATTTCAGGCAACCCTATCTTAAAGGGGCCTTGCTGTTTATCAAGCATCATTTTTAGTGTTAAATTTGCTCTTTCTACAATTCCTTGTCCTTGGGAATTGTATGGGATGCCAAATTTATGGACAATTTTCCATTGATCACAAAAGGTAGCGAATGCAGCGCTACTGTATGCGGGTCCATTATCTGTTTTAATCTCCAGGGGGCTTCCTAAGACTGAAAAAGAGCGCATACAATGGTTGATCACTTGCTTGGTTGTTTCCCCCCGCTGTGGGCTTGCAAAAATAAAACCTGAAAAGGTATCCACTGTGACATGAATATATTTCCAGGGTGCGAAAGAAGGGTATTGTGTGATATCCATTTGCCATATCTCACATCGTTTAATTCCTCGGGGGTTAACTCCCATAGGAATTGCGTTACCTTGCCTGCTACAGGTTGAGCACTGCTGGATGATCGCTACAGCCTCAGTTTTTGAAATTCCAAACATCTTCATCAAGGCTTTTGCATTTTGATGAAAATACTCATGGCTTTCCCATGGAGTTGCAAATCCAACAAAACTTTCTCTAGCGGCTTTGTCTGCATAATCATTCCCCTCTGTTAGCATTCCAGGAAGTGACTGGTGACTCCTAATATGAGCCACAAAATATTGAAATTTTCTATCCATAATTAATTGCTGTAACTGTAAAAACATATCTAACAATTGCTTATCTAGGGCTGGTGAAAGATAGGCATCAAACAAATTATTAATCACTTGGTAAACATACAATGAATCCACAATTAAATTAAATGTTTGGTCTTTTAATTTCTCAAATGCTAATATGGAGGCAGCCAACTCAGAACGTTGTGCTGAACTCTGAGGGTGCGTGTGGTAAATCACCCATTGTCCTGAGATTTGATACACACATGCACCCCTGTTCTTAGTTCCGTCAGCAAAAACTGTAACTGCATTTTTAATTGGCAGTTTACTTTGTAAGGAAGTCAATTGTAAATGTTGTAGATTCAGTAACAAAAACCTATAATCTGTGGGATAGTGGTATTTAATTGTCCCTAAATAGTCACTTAAGGCCAATTGAAGTGCGTCTGATATTTGAAAATATTTTTCCCACCAAGGTAGCGGATATGGAATATAAAAAGTTTCTGGATCCGTTCCCAGTGTAGCTCGAGCTCTCTCTCTTAGCTTTATAATTATCTGGGATAACAATAGAGGTTTTGTTGAAACTGTTCTCCCCGGGCTGTTTGCTAAGTGTATCCATTCAATCACTAACACTTTGTTCTGCTGTGTTTGCAGCAAACACCCTGTGGGCAAGTTTTTGGTATTGAAAATAGCAGCTGAGATAGGAACGTGTGAAACCATCCTGTCTACCCAGGTTTTTGTTAAGGCTGCCTCAATCACCTGAATACACTCTTTTTCTTTGTCCCCTATGGTTAGTATAGCAGCAGGCTCCTTTCCTCCTGCCAGTAATGCAAATAAGGGTTGTAATTGACTCGTGGTTAATCCCATGTAGGGACGTGCCCAGTTAATTGAACCCAAATACTGTTGTAACTGCACTAAACTACATTTATCCATCTCAGGTAGTTTTGGAATTACTGGTGAGGCGTGAGATGTCATGATTCTATGTCCCAAATATAAATATGGTGGCATAGTTTGAATTTTTTCTGAAGCAATTTTAAATCCTTTATCATTAAAATCGTGTATGATCTCCTTTAAAACCTGTGAATATGCACTTTGTGCATCTTTTTCTATTGCTAGCAAGATATCATCCATGTAGTGGTAGAATAGGATACCTTTATACTTGGCTCTAAAATGTTTTAAAATTTTATTAATGTAATATTGACAAAGCGTTGGGCTATTTAGCATTCCCTGGGGTAAAACTTTCCACTGATACCTTACTGTTGGCTCACTATAATTTAGTACAGGAATTGTAAATGCAAATAATACTCTGTCCTTTTTATGTAAAGGTATTGAAAAGAAGGCATCTTTTAAATCAATGACTGTTAAAGCATAATTTTGAGGAATGATATTAGGATTTGGTAAACCGCATTGCAGGGGTCCCATGGGACAAATCACTTCATTTATCTTTCTTAAATCTTGAAGCATTCTCCACTTCCCTGATTTTTTCTTAATTAAAAATACAGGAGTATTATAAGGGCTATTTGACAATTCTATTTTTTTATCTAATAACAACTGTTGCACAATTTCTTTTAAGGCTTCTAATTTAACAATAGGGAGGGGCCACTGTTCAATCCAAATCGGGTCATTGTTTTTTAATGTTAGTTTCATTAAAGGGTCCATTTCATTTATTCTTAATACAAAACATTCATTACCATCAGTTCAAAGAGCTATATGTAAGCCAATGAGCTCTATTTTCTTACTGTCTCTCTCCCTCTAGGTCTGAAAGCAGTCACTCACACACACTTCTCTTTCCCCCCTTCTCCTGTTTCCTTCCAAGGAAAGGCTCAGGGGGAAAAGGGGGGGGTGGAACTCACCCACGCAATCACTTTAAGTTAGCTCAAGGCTGAACAATTCTACAAACGGCTATCCTGCTCTTTAAAACATGCTTTCTCTCAACAAATTTGGAGATGATAACACGCAAACATACACACATACCATTAAACAATCTTTGCAACTTACTGTTTCTTTATATGAAAGAAATCAAAGTACGTGCATACCAACTTTTACCATTTAACACTGCAATCAAACTGCTTGTGTAAATTAACTTCACATGCAAAATCCTTTGTCATGCATTCTTCAAACAGCGAGGAATTTCAGAGAGCAGTTTAAATCCTAACTAATCTTCTCACCCTCACAGCTTCAAGCCAAAAGCCCATTTACAAACTTCAAACATCAATTTAATTCAATTCTCCTCTTTCTCTTTACCTTTATTCACTTCCTTTTTTCACTCTTTCTCTACCTTATTCCAAAGTTAAGGTTGCCCCAAACTGAGACAACAAATCTCTCCCCCACAAATTAACATGCAATTTTAAAATAACCGGTCGGATACGTGCCTTAATTACAGAACCTGGGATGGACACCTAAGAATTGTTTTAACAGACATTACATCAAAGTAATCAAGTCCAATTACCTAGGTCTTCCCATTCAGTCAGGCTTTACCTCATTACTTACTAAATTTCTTACTTTTCTTTTAAAAGACAACTATTACAGCTGCAACAATTTTCATCTGATGGTGGCCAGAAAGTCAGCAAATTTGTTACAAAATTGAACACTTTAAAATCCCTGTCTTTTGGATTGAAAACATCTTATCTACAATTACCTTGAGGGTGCACAAAAACTTAGGCACACATTCATGCATGCATAAAAACATTTTTTCTCCATTCCAATTCAGATCTGACACGGGCTTTTGTAATTAGAGCTGCAAAGAGTGCAGGTTTCTGAGAAATGAAACATCTGTGAAAAAGTTTCAGGTGCTCAGGCAGAAAAGTGTGCTTAAAGCAATCAGAAGAAAAATTAGATGAGTAAGTAAGAAAGGGAGTAACAAGAACTCCTTGAGACATGAAATGAAATAGAGGTAGCCGGAATCACCGGAAGAAATAGGAAGAGCCAGGCAGATTCACTTGCCAAGAGATTGAAATAAAAAGGAAAATAAGAAGCAGCCTTTTGTGTGGGGCTAGCCGAATGCCCCAAAATTAATCTCCCGAAGTGTAATGTTGAGGAACTTCAAAGGCTAAAGATAACAAAGGCATGCATACAAGGGAAAAGAAAGCCTTGGATTCAGAGTGAGAGTGTGAATTTAGCAAAGAGGTTTTCAAATATAGCAGGGGGGTGTCTGTTCCCCCCATCACGGCTTGTTCATGAGTTTTTAAACATTCCGCGACGATCTGCCAAGTGGAAAGTATTTTTGCTGCTGAGTACCATTCATTTGGCAATAAAACATCTACAATTTCTGTTGTTACTTCTTCAGATTTTTCTGGGGTGTTAGATTTTTCTTCTTGAGGAGTTTGCTTTAAAATCTCCTCTTTGCTTTCCCTTTTCTCTCCCTCTATAGCCTTTGTTGTTATTTCCTCATACTTGGGAGGGGCAGTGGGTTTTAGAGATGTTAATTCATCTGCCTGCTTTTTGGAAAGCGTGAATGTGTCTCCGTGATGAAGACAGAGAGCAGTTAAAACAGCCTTACAGCTGATTAATATGGGTGTCGGTGCTCTGGGCTCCTCGTGTAAATAGGAGCCTATTTTCTCCCACGTGTCTATATTAAGAGATCCAAATGTTGGGTAACACGGACAGTATTGCCAAATGTACCTCATTAATTCTCTAACTTCTTTTTTTGTGGGAAGTTCACTTTTATCCTTTAATATAGTTTTATGAGCTCCAATAATCTGTCCAATTTCCTTAAGGTGAGCCTTCTGCTCTCTGGACAGGGGTCCTGTTTCCTTAAGATGGGCCGCCCGCCCTTTAGACAAATCTTTTCCCATACTTACGGAAGGTGCGCTGGGTAAGAGATGGGAATATTGGGCACGCTGAAAGTCCGTTCGACCTGTCCGGGCCTCCCTGCGTCGCACCTCGACTGATTCCTGGCGTTGTGAAATGGATCACGTCGGAGGTCACCACTTGCGAGAGTGAGCTTGCATTGGGAATACAAGCATTCTCACAATCCGATGGACCACTTCACGAATCTCTAATTCCTAGGCTGCTTTGGCAATGAGACACACACACACTGCAGACTGGGTGAAAATGGCAAGTCTCTATTCTTTTAGAGCGCCCCTTTATTAGGAAAGTTCAAAGAAGCAATCTTCAGCAGTTAGTACAAAACAAAGGATCTCACAGTATGTTACAAATCACTTCTTGATTACACATTCTGGCAGAAAGGGCAGGGAGGAGGGACAAAAGGTATTCTTTGATAAGGGGAAATGAGGAGGTATGGAATTGTAAAACACATCCTGATAAGGAGAGCAGGAAGGAGAAACAAACGGTCTTAGAATTGTAAATTACACAGAGAGCTACATTAGGCATATGGGAATGACTGATTTGTTACACGAGGCGGCAAAAGGATGCAAGGCTAATTCTGTGTGTTTATATCTCAGATAATAGAGGCCTCTCATCTCTGTGTGTATCTGTGTATTGCTATTCACATAGACACTCGAAATGAATTCGGCTTCCTTATCTAAAAGCTTTCCCAGGACTGTTCTTTCCATATGGCTCTTGGCAAATGTTCACTGGGATACTTTTGATCCAGATAGATATTCTATCCTATCCTATTGATCCCAGCTAATTTCACCCAGCCAATTATGGGATAATTTCCCACAACTAATCACCAAACGTAGCTACTTTTTTATTATCAACTTTCATATATCAACCGGTATCCTTCCAGAAGGCATATAGTCTTATTTCTTTTGTCATTTGTGGAATTAATCTTCCGTTTATTTCCTTAGTAAAGTTTTTATGGACATCTCTCCGTACCTTGTTACTTGTTGCATCTCTCAGGTAATCTCGGCGTCCTCCATTTGCTACTTTAATGAATTTATCTTTGGTTGTTGATCGTGCTTCTGATAAGGGTTCTCTCCTTAAAACCATCATTTTTTCTTCTTCTGTGTCTGGAAATGTGGGGTAGAGCTCCAGTCCATCAAATTTCCTTTTCCATACTCTCAATTTTTCACTTTCAACCACTTTTCACAAATCAAATCATTAGTTTTCTTATCTTTGTATTCATTTTTCTCTTGAATTTTTAGGGCTCCATCTACATCATTTTTTTCTAGTATAAACTCTATCTTCTTCTCAATTCTCCCAATTAACTCCAATAAATTTTGAATTCCATCCCAAATATTTTGCAAAATTAAAGTTTCCTCTTCTGAAAATTGATCCATATTTCCAAATTGTAAATTACTGCTATTCCAGACTCTCTTTCTCTCTATCTATCTATCTATCTATCTATCTATCTATCTATCTATCTATCTATCTATCTCTATATCTATATCTATCTATCTATCTATCTATCTCTATCTCTATCTATCTCTCCCTCCCTCCCTCCCTCCCTATCTATCTATATATATACATATATACATATATACATATATACATATATACATATATACATATATACATATATACATATACATATATACATATATACATATATACATATATACATATATACATATACATATATACATATATACATATATACATATATACATATATACATATACATATATACATATATACATATATACATATATACATATATACATATATACATATATATATATATATATATATATATATATATATATATATATATATATATGTTGTATTTGTGCTGATAAATAAATAAAGGGAGAGATTTATCAGCACAAATACAACAAAATGTAACAAAAAGGCAACAGTAAAAATATTGGGTTTCTGCCTGAATGGTCTCTTGTGATGAGCCGAAGGACAGAGAATGGAAGTAATGATCTTCCTCCCATATTTGGGCATACCGGGGGTTGTAAAATTATGTATATATATATATAATCTTAAACACAATATCATTTGTAATCTTCACAAGAAAGAGGTTCCGTTTCCCCCCTCCCACTCCAAGTGCCGATAAGGCTCTCAAGGATACCTGTGTAAACACTTTGTGCCCTTGGCTCTTATCACTTTTAATTACGGAACTTTGAAGTACAAAGACAGTGAAATCAAAGGAGAAACAGGAACGAATGCATAGTTTCAGAAACTCTAGCCTCTAGCCTGCTAGCAGCAGTATTGCTTCCTTTCACTCTCTGATGTTGTCTCAGGCTTAAGGGAAACAAAATTCCTAAATGGAGTTTAATAGCAAATAATAGAAACTTTTGTTAGAATAGAGAAGGAGATTTTAATCCTTAAGTTAAAAAGTAAAGCAAGAAGTGTTGACTATAAGGAAAGAAGAAAAGAGAAAGAAAAAGACAAGAAAAGAGAGAAAAAATATATCCCAGATAACCACTGGGATATCTCAAGAACATAGAACAAGAAAGAGTAAATAAGTGGAAGAAGTAGGCAAGGGGGTCAGAGTTAAAGTAAAAAAGAATATAGGAAATGTGGTAAAAAATCCAAAAAAACAAAAAGACAATAAAAATCTTAAACACCTTGTCCAATTAGTTCCAAATCATAAGGTCCAATTTAAAGAAAGAGAAAAAGGAGAAAAAAAAGTGCAGGGGAATTGGAACATTATAAAAGAGAAAAAAAAGTCGTGAGCACTTCAATCCACAAAGTGTAATTACAAAAGGGGAAAAAAAGCATACTATCCAAAACAATCCAATGCAGGTCAATTTAGCCACTTACTTCTTCTGTTTAAGGATTTAATTTAGCATAAAAAAGAAGTTTTGGGGCAGTCTTTTTCAAAACAGAAAGGATTCCTCACCAGATGGACACACTTTCTCTTTCTGTTTCCTTCCATTCCAGAGCCATCCCAACTTCATCACCCTAGGCTGCCATTTGTCATCAGCTTGAAAACCTTCTCTTGAAGCAAACAGGGACTTTGCGGGGTCCCTGAGATCAGCAAGACGTAGTCTTTCTGTTCACCGTCTCTTCGGGACGGTTTAGGTCCTATTGGACCACCCAATGGCAAAAGTATCAGCGGCGGTCTCGGAGCATCGAGATCTCACGTCCGTACCATCGCGATATTGGCGCCTCCTCTCAGTTTTTTTAAATAGAATAAATTGCATCATTTGCTTACTTTGAGGACTGTATTTATCCAGCTACACTATTAAGGAAGATGTATTCTACCTATGCATCTTAATTCCTATTTTATAATGCCTAAACTAACAATCTACTACTTACCTCAGAGCCTGTAGATTAAAAAGTGGACATACTGTAATTATTAGAACAATTAGTTCTTCCTTATTTTTTCTTCAGATGCAAACAAGAATCTTCCTTTTATTTAATTAATTCCTAATCTTTTCTGTCTTGCCAAAGTTAAACAGCCTGTGGCTGTTTACTGTGCAAATGAATATTCGGCTACCATAACTGAGATAAAGTATTATCTGTTCCAGAGGAAAGTGTGCAAAACTTTTGGCTAATGGAACAAATCCAAATTAAGCTAAACCACGGTTTTTAAGATTGGCTACTTCAGCATTTCGTTTGTGCTTTGAGACTCAGCATATTTGAGAACCTAGCTTCCCAAGTAGTTTGTGATTTGAAGCAGTCCATGAAAAATTAAGAAATTCAGGAAGCAGATTGTGTGTTGTGCAAATACAACTGTTGGACTACTAAAATGGCTCAGCAAACATGTTTATCTCCTGGATCTGTGACAGAACTTGACAGAAAAAATACATTTCCTGGTTCAGTGCAAGTGAGGACATGGCTTAAGTTTAATAGCTTCAATTTAAAGGTTGAAGTAAATGCTCCCCTTGCACATACGTGGTAGTCTTTCCTGACTCTAGGGGGCAGTTGTCATCTCCGTTTCAAAGCTGAAGAGTCAGTGCTGTCCAAAGATGTCTCCATGGTCATGTGGCTGGCATGACTAAATGCCAAAGGTGCACGGAACGCTGTTACCTTCCCACCAAAGGTGGTCCCTATTTTTCTACTTGCATTTTTTACATGCTTTCGAACTGCTAGGTTAGCAGACGTTGGGACAAGTAATGGGAGCTCACTTCATTATGCAGCACTAGGGATTCGAACCACCCAACTGCCGATCTTACTGATCAGCGAGCTAAATAATATGATTTCGTTTTGGAAGAAGCTGTGTTACCTAACTTGGAATTATGCTTTCCTTGGCATCTGTGAAAAGACATTGTAGAGACGGCACCTTCCGTGTAAGATGCTAGAGTGAGTCAAGGCATATAAAACTAATTCCAGCATCTACACCTTGGCATTAAAAATCTGGTCCCCAAACATTATCATGGCTCATAGGTTTGACTGTTTTCCAAGCACTTCACCAGCATTTCATATCAGAATAGAGCTACTCTCCCATCTGTGATTTTTTGTGTGAGAAAGAAAGGCAGGAATTGCAGGTTTCTTCTTATAAACTCCAAGAAATTAAAGAAGAGTAGTAAATACGCTTTGTGGCTGATGCCCTGAGGTTTTGGTGTTCCATTCTTAATTTAAATGGACAATGTTAGAATTTCTGCTGATTCTCAAATGCTCAAAAAAGCAAGAGAAAGTCTCCGCTCTATCTGCTGAGGTTGAACTGATAGGAAGAACGGTACTTGTCTGACTGCATTGTGCCAAATGTAACGTTTGGTGGAGGTGGGATTATGGTGTGGGATTGTTTTTCAGGAACTGGGCTTGGCCCCTTAGTTCCAGTGAAAGGAACTCTGAATACTTCAGCATACCAAGACATTTTGGACAATTCCATGCTCCCAACTTTGTGGGAACAGTTTGGAGCTGGCTCCTTCCTCTTCTAACATGACTGTGCATTAGTGCACAAAGCAAGGTCCATAAAGACATGGGTGACAGAGTCTGGTGTGGATGAACTTGACTGGCCTGCACAGAGTCCTGACCTCAACCTGACAGAACACCTTTGGGATGAATTAGAGCGGAGACTGAGAGCCAGGCCTTTTTGTCCAACATCAGTGTGTGACTTCACAAATGTGCTTCTGGAAGAATGGTCAAAAATTCCCATAAACACACTCTTAAGCCTTGTGGACAGCCTTCCCAGAAGAGTTGAAGCTGTTATAGCTGCAAAGGGTGGACCGACGTCATGTTGAATCCTACGGATTAGAAATGGGATGTCACTTACAGTAAGTTCATATGCGAGTAAAGGCAGGTGAGCGAATACTTTTGGCAATATAGTATATGTGTTAGTCGTTCCCGACTCTAGGGGGCGGTGCTCATCTCCATTTCAAAGCTGAAGAACCAGCGCTATCCAAAGACATCTCCGTGGTCATGTGGCCGGCATGACTAAATGCCAAAGGCGCATGGAACACTGTTACCTTCCCACCAAAAGTGTCCCTATTTTTCTACTTACATTTTTACAGGCTTTCAAACTGCTAGGTTGGCAGAAGCTGGGACCAATAACAGGAGCTCACTCTGTTACATGACGCTAGGGATTCGAACCACCAAACTGCCGACCTTTCTGATCAACAAGCTCAGCATTTTAGCCACTCAGCCCCTTATTAAATATAGATAATAAAATTATGACCATAATTGAGCTTCATATTTCAGTTATAAGTCCTGATGGTTAAAAAGCAGATCATCCACCTTATGATTGTGCCTCACGTTATGACCCTTTTGTGGCAGTCGTGAACATGGCAATTTTAAAATGAACATTGTGGTCCTTAAGCAAACATCATGGTCATTAACTGAACCTAGTGATCACTTTGGAACATTTTTTGCCAGAAACCGAAGTAAACTTTGATTTCCAGGAAAACTAAATTGTTGCCACATAATCACTGGGCACTACAAATAGCCATAAATGCAGGCCAGTTGCTGAGAGCCAAAAATGCAGTCATGTGACCCCCAAAGGGGGAAGGCAGCAAATATCAGAACTTCAAATCTGGGTCTCAAGTTCCTTTTTCAAGGTCTGTCATAACTTTGAACAATTGCTAAGCGGCCAGTTTTAAGTCGGAGACTACCTACAATAAGAAGAGTTCTGAATTTTGTCCCTCAAATGCTTCCCTGCAAACCTCATCAGCCTGTTTGCCTACCCCTCTGCCTTCCGCAACCTCTAAACTTCAGGTTGGCTGGGGAATTCTGGGAGTTGAAGTCCAATCCTCATTAAGTTGCCCAAGAACCTGCTCCATTGATCACCAATGTCAAATTCCTGAATATCAAAGAAAAGAAGGAGCATGATGGCTCAGCGGTCAAAGCCACTGAGCTTGTCAGCTGCAAAGCTAACTATCTGGGTTTGAGACCCGAGCATCACTTGATGGGCTGAGCTCCTATTCCTTGCTCCACCCACCCTTGCATTTCAAAAGCATGCAAATTTGAGTAAATAGGTACCACTTTGGTGGGAAGATAACCGTGTTTTGTGCGCTTCATGTAGCCATGCTGGCCACATGACCATAGTAACGTCTTCGGAGAATGCTGGCTCCCTCAGCTAAGACACAGAGATGAACACTGTCCCCTAGAGTCAGACATGACTGGAAAGGGGAAAACTTTCCAATATGAACCTGAGGTGCCAAGCATCCGAATATAAATCGCATGTAGGGGAATGCTGCAATGGTCATAAGTGTGAAAAATGTCCCTTGGCCATGTTTTTCCGGTGCCTTCGTAATTTCGAACATTCACTAAATGAACTGTTGTAAGTCAAGGAGTAACGGTATTCATGGTCCTTAGATGAGTGAAGACAGAGCAGTTGAGCAGGCAGTTGGACTGGAAGCCCTCCAAAGTCCCTTCCAACTCTGTCATTCTGTTAATTAAACGAGATTAATTAATGGTCAACTAACTCTACTTAATTGGTTGGCTATGCAGATGTGTTCCTCCTAGTATGAAAAAAAAACAGGGAAACAAAAATTACCAATAGGCAAGTCCCTGGCTGGATTGTCCAATGTCTCTTGTCTGAAGGTGTGTCCAATTTTCCTGCCTACCCACTGTTGCTTCCTTCTCCTTGGGAGGAGCAAGCCTATAATAAAAGCCGTGTTTCCTAAGACCAAAAGACACTCCCGAAAAGAAGCAGCTCCCCAAGACTTCAACACCAGAAAGAGCCAAGCAGGTAAGCAACTGGGAGATATCCTACCAGTGGTAGACTTTGAATCCAAGGGAAGCCAGGCATTTTTCGATCTTTCCCTCACAAATTTCTGGCCTTTCTTTGGTCTCCAGCAAGGAACCTGCTTTGATTTCAAGGACTTCACGGAACGTCCAAGATAGGTTGGGAATCCAAGGTGGGCTGAATCCTGCTGATTTTCGGAAGCAGATGTGTAATGCAGTGGTTCAGGTGTGGGATTAGGAAAGAGAAACCCAGGTTTGAATTTCTTCTCAGCCTTCACATCTCCCTACATGACTTTAACCTAGACTTGGTAGAACCCAAAGCAGTGGTAGTGAGGAAGGTGGCTGGTTTAGGTAATAGGAATAGAGAGATGCAGAATTGTAGTTCCTTCTCAGTCATAGAAGCCCAGTGAGTGACAAGACGTCAGTCCCTTTTAACCCAACCTATATTCCAGGTTGTGGTTAGGTAGTAAAACATGTGGAAGGAACACCACTGCCGCAATGTTGAGCTCCCGTATGAAACCCAGGTTATAAATCACATCTCTATAATCAGCCAACCGATACGTAGAACTGCCCTGGTGCAGGTGGTGGATCTGGGGAGCTTGTGGCTTCTTCCACGCTTCTTATCCGATCAGCAGTCTTAGGAGGTTTCCCAACCTTCATTGGGTAAGGCTGTTTCTGTGCATGATAAGCTTTACTACTGACCCATCAGCAGCCTCCGAATTAGGCGTAAGCAATGCAAATGGCTAGAACAGCGGTCTCCAATCTTTCCAGCTTGGCAGACATATGTGTGAGAGAGAGGGGGGGGAGGGAGCGAGGGAGAGGGAGAGAATGGCCGACGCATGCACACAGCTCATTTGTGCTAGCAGCATGCATGCACAATGCACTCATGCGAATGAAGCATCAAGCGCGAGTGGCTGGCCACTTGTGATTGCACATGAAGCTCCATTCGCGTGAATGGGGCTTCCTGCATGAACGTAAGCACCCTCTTCTCATATGAGTGGAGATTTGCACACACAGACATGCTTACGGCTCACAGGAGTGCAGCTTCACGCGTGTGCATTCTTCTGTTTCTCCCACAGTCCAATTTTGAACAGGCAACGGTCCAGTAGTAGGCTGTGGACCAGCGGTTGTAGACCTCCTGTGTGAAGTAACCATCCTCTGCTACCAAATGTGATGTTCCCGTGGGTCGACCATGAGGCCAATGTTGAGAAAAGACAGGACACGACCTTTCTCGAGATGGAGCGACCCAGATGAGAACCTGAGAGCCCCTTTTATTGAGACAGGACAAAGGCAGGAGGAGCAATAACATGTGATAGAAAACAGCCTGTAACAGTACAATTTCTAATCTACTGCTCAGGAAAGTTCTCTCTATATATGGTCAAATCCTGGGCGTCATTGGTAGGGCACATCTCAGGATGTTATGTTATGCATTATCAGGATGTTATGGTGTTCTTGGAGCCAGTTGTCTCCTGTGTGATTCAGCGTGACTCTGCAGGCCCTAGTGTGACCTAGGCCATGGAGGACACACACCTGCACAAGGAACTATATTACAACATCTCCTACTTTTTTATTTTCTTTTTGTCAAAAAGACTTTCCCTCTTCATCTGACAGGGCTAATCACAGCATTCTACACATAAACCAATAAAAAAATCACATCATGGCAAAGGGTGGGCAAAGGGGGAGTAGAAAGTTATAAGCTGCATGGCATTGGGAGGGAGAAAGGGTATGTGTGGGAGTAGCTGGCTCACATAGTTCATGTTACATGAGGCTGCATAGTGAGTCCGGGCCGTTTAGGCCGGAAAGATGTTTCTGGTGCGATGTTTTTGCATCCCTGTGTATGTGTGTTTCAGACAGCAGAAACTGCCCTGCACACACACACCCGGAATGTTTTTGTTTTTTAAAAGGCAGCGTCTCCTTCTTCGTCTCTGGGCATGCAGAAGGGAGCTTTCCCCATGAAGGGGGTTGACTGTTCATGTAACTCCATGTGGTTGACAATGTGAATTTTCTTCTGTGGAGCCAAGCTAGAGAGTATATTCTTACACATAGTTAATAAAGAGGGTACACATTGAATACAGCAACACAACAGTATCAGCAAAGCAACAAGGGTTATAACGGTCTTGGAAACATTTCCCAACCAGCTAAAATTTGGTAACCAAGAGGTCATCCAATCCCACCAGGAGTCCAAGGCCTTATATGTTTGTCCAACTGTTTGAACGGTATCATGTGATTTGTCCACACTGGTTTCAATTTGTCCGGACCGGTTCAAATAATGACAACAGGTAGCTTTCAACCAAGCACATAGTAGGGGGATCTGTGGCGAAAGACGGGGCAGCCGGTCGGGGGAGTGGAGGGTGGAGGGTGCTCTGCTCTGTTTTCCAGGTCAGAGACAGAGACAGCCTCAAGCTGTGGTTCCTGTTGGTTGGTCATGGTCAGGCTGCTTCTGTGTTTGTGTAGGTGGTTGTATAGGTGGTTTTGGCAAATATGGTCTTACGTGCCGTCCTAGAATCCAAAGAACTTTGTCTTTTAGTTGGATTGCAGCGTAGCTCCTTTCCCAGGTAATCAGGTCAGCAGGTCCTCGCCACATCAAGTCAGGCAAGCAGCGATAGTAGACAGGTGGACGGGAGGTGTCCGCAGTAGGTGGAGCTGCAAAATGACGAGTCGCTGCCGAGGATGGTGGGCTGCCGGTGTGTTGCACTGCTGGGAGGCCAAGGGGCATTTTCCCCTATTGCCAATATATCTGTCCAGGGCATGTTTTAATGTCTGGTTGGCGCGCTCAGCCAACGCCTGACCCTGGCTGTTATAAGGAATGCCAAATTTATGCACAATGCCCCATTGGTTACAAAAGGCAGCAAAGGTTGCACCTGTGTAAGCGAGGCCATTGTCTGTTTTTAATTCTTTTGGGCGTCCCAGCGATGCAAAGGTCCGAATACAATGATTAATAACATGTTTGGTGGCTTCACCCCTTTGGGGGGATGCCATAATGTAGCCTGAATACGTATCAATGGAAACATGTAAATATTTCCAAGGGGCAAATGGAGGATATTGGGTAACATTCATTTGCCAAATTTGGCAACACTCTGTCCCCCTGGGGTTTACCCCCATAGGGAGAGGGTTTGCCTGCTGGCTACAGGTGGGGCATAGTTGAATGATTGCTGATGCCTCCGCCGACGTAAGGCCAAATTGTTTTATGAGCGCTTTTTTATTCTGGTGAAAGTAAGAGTGGCTATCCCAAGGTGTGATAGCAGAACAAACATTGACATGGGGTGGGGGGGCTGATGCCGCAGCGTCAGCAACATCATTGCCTTCCTGGAGAGGCCCAGGGAAGGGCTGATATGGGAGACATGGAAAAAATAACAGCGAGAGGAGACAAGACCTTGTAAAGTGAGAAACAGAGACAAAAGTTGTGAATCAATAGAAGAAGAGAGATAAGACTCATACAAAGAGGTTATAATCTGAGTCACATAAAGACTATCAAGAATTAAGTTAAACGGTTGTTTGTCAAATAACTGAAAGGCCAAGATGGAAGCGGCCAATTCATCTCTTTGAGAGGATTTTTGTGGCTCTGTGAGCTGGGTGTGCCATGTACCATCCTCCTGCCAGGCACATGCTCCCCGATGTTTGCTTCCATCGGCAAAGACAGTTATAGCATCTTTGATAGGAAAAAGCTGTTGAAGGAGGCTTCCACTGGAGCGGAAGGGCTTTTGTAATTAGGGCTGCAAAAAGGGTGGGTTTCTGAGAAATGGTGGACAAGTGTCATGAGATCACATTCTTGGGGAATCAAATTTGGATTGGGGAGGCCGCACTGCAGTGCTCCCATGGGTTGGAGAATTTTATTAACAGCCCGCAAATCATGCAAAAAACGCCATTTACCAGATTTCTTTTTTATAACAAACACAGGGGTGTTATAAGGGCTGTGGGATATCTCTTTCCTCTTCCTCCCTTCTCTCTGTGTCACTTTCTTCACTTTCTCTTTCCCTCTTTTCCATTCTTCTGTCACTTTCTCCTTCTCCCTTCTCTCTCCTCTTTGTCTCTTTCTGTCTCTTTCACTCTTTTTCTTTCTTCCTCTCTCCCACTCTTTCATCACTTTCTCTGTACTCTCTACTGCCCAACCTGTCCCCATAATTTACCTACTAAATAGGCGCAATTCCCTTACTGGATCCCTCGCTCACTCAAACACATGCACACACAAACTTACGCATGCACAAAACCATTTTTCTCCATTCCAATTCGGATCCTATAAATCAATTGCTCTGTGAAACATCTGTGAAAAGAATTCCAAGGGCTTCCCGGGGGGCCGTGGCCTGCAGAGGCCCCGTATCAAACCCAGCCCCTCCCTGTAACTGAGGGGCGGTAACATTGTTGGGCAGACCTCTGACAATTTCCTTGTTAATCTCTTTAAGGTATTCGGAGGCCCAAATGGCATATTGAGAGGGGGTAAGAAGCATGCCGAGGAGAAGTTTCCAATCCTCCAGCACGTAGGGGTCCCCTGACAAAAGGTTTCGGAACAGTCCTTTGCAGTACGGGGATTGCACCCCATAGGTGGAAACGGCTTGCTTAAGATCCTTAAGAGCTCTATAGGGGATTGAGATATAATTAGGCACAACCACCCCAGCCGCATTGGTTTGAAAGGTTACGGGGAAACAATCCTCTGCCAATTCCATGTCCCCTTGATTGTAAGCATCTCGCAGAGCGTCTTGGAGAGCGCTACGCCACACTTGCGGGGCGGGGGAAGGGGCGGAAGGAAGAGGGGAAATCTTCTCTTCCGGAGGGGCCGGGGGAGGTGGAGAGGCCGGGGGAATTGGAGAGGCCTCGGAGAGGGCCATCGCCTGGCAAGCAGGAGAGGCGATCTCCTCGTAGTGCGGGGGAGGTGATTCCGAGGGCTTAAAAGCAGCCCCCTGCATATCTTCCTCATGAATTTGAAGGCATCTTACAAGAAGTCTCCAAGTAGTGAGAACTTCTGGCGGGGCCCGAGGTTCCTTATGAAAATAAACACCCAATTGAAGCCATAAGGAGACTTTAAGAGAGTCCTTCTCTGGGTAAATGGGACAATTCTTATAGATGTAAGCCAATAGAGAGAGGAAATGTTTTTTCGGGGGAATGGGAAGCGGATGACCTGCCGCTTGAGAGATTGCAACAGACAATTTAACGATTTCCCGAAGCTCCTGCAGGTGTGCAGTCTGAGCCTTCGAGAAACCTGAGCCCATACTCACGATTGGGAGGGTGCTCCGTTGGCTAACGGCAGGCCCTGGTTGCGAGACTTTGCCAAGTCGGGGATGAGTGAAAGGCTGGTGACACAATCACGTCGGGGTCACCAAATGTGAAGTAACCATCCTCTGCTACCAAATGTGATGTTCCCGTGGGTCGACCATGAGGCCAATGTTGAGAAAAGACAGGACACGACCTTTCTCGAGATGGAGCGACCCAGATGAGAACCTGAGAGCCCCTTTTATTGAGACAGGACAAAGGCAGGAGGAGCAATAACATGTGATAGAAAACAGCCTATAACAGTACAATTTCTAATCTACTGCTCAGGAAAGTTCTCTCTATATATGGTCAAATCCTGGGCGTCATTGGTAGGGCACATCTCAGGATGTTATGTTATGCATTATCAGGATGTTATGGTGTTCTTGGAGCCAGTTGTCTCCTGTGTGATTCAGCGTGACTCTGCAGGCCCTAGTGTGACCTAGGCCATGGAGGACACACACCTGCACAAGGAACTATATTACAACACTCCTGTCTACATTTTTCCATTTGAAGGGAACTCCCAAAATTTCAGTCTTTTTAAAGTCCTGCAGTTTTCCTGCAATGTCTTATATAACGTAACGGAGTGAGCTCCCGTTACTTGTCTCAGCTTCTGCCAGTCTAGCAGTTCGAAAGCATGTGAAAATGCAAGTAAAAAAATAGGGATCACTTTGGTGGGAACACGGAGACATCTTCGGACAGCGCTGGCTTTTCGGCTTTGAAATGGAGATGGCACCGTCCCCTGGAGTCGGGAACGACTAGCACATATGTGCATGGGAAAGCTTTCCCTTTTACATATATAGAAAGAAGCTCCCATAAACCAAGCTTTCCCGTCCACTGAATACCTGCAAAAAGGCTTGTCTAATCCATCACCGGAGGTCATAGAACCCCCATTGATGGTTTAAAACAGGCCACATTTTCTCAGGCATTTGCACCTTCTCTTTGGAGATGCCCTTCCCCACCGATCGAGTGTTATTATGCATGCTGGGAGCAGGCTTGCCAACGTCAGCTTTTAGGTGGCATTATGCACTCTTTCCACTTGCCAAATGCAGCTTCGGCAGTTTCCTTTAGCTTAGGGATTCACCATGCTCGGATCCATCCTATATGATATCTGTTATATATAAGCAGGATGCCTTAACACACCGTACATATGGCAATCTTTCCCAACCTGTGGTCTTGCAGTACATTTAACCTTTGACTTAACAACCATTTGTTTAGTTATAATAGCACTGAAAAAAGTGACTTAGGACAATTTTTCATACCTATGACTGTCAAGCGCGAAAGTCCCGCTGAACCCCCAGCACAGCTTTAAGATTTGTGGACTCCCAGAATTCCTCCTCCAGTCATGTTGCAATGATGTCATCTGCATAGATCTGATCCACTTCGCTTTATTCATGGGAGGAGGAGGGCTGCCGCTGAAGATGCCAACAAGCCCCTGCTGCCACCAGAATAACTGCTGCTGCCTCCTCCTCCTCCTCCAACAGCACCACCATATTTGCTGCCCCGCGCTGCGGCCTTTTTTCCTGCTCCCGCTCCCTCCCGCGGACTCATGGCTCCTCAAATGCATGGCGGAGAAGGAGGGGGCAGTGGTAACGCGGAGCCCAGCTCAGGTGCTCCGAGCGAAGGGGGAGACGCCGCTGCCATGGGTGGGGGCACCTTTGCCGGCTTCACCTCAGCTGCAGCGTCGGTGGCAAATCAGGCAGTGCTGTTGGAGGAGGAGGAGGTGGCAGCAGATATTTTGGTGGCAGCGGGGGCTTTGGGGCTTCACTTCAGCCGCAGTGCCAGGCGCAAGCAGCTAAGACTGGCCGCCCACAAAGGACTTCCCCGGGCTTGCTTTGCTGAACACGAGGTGACTGAGGCTAGTTTGAGGCTAGTTTGAGCAGGCGCGGCCGACGCAAACTACCGTCAGTCACCCCGCACTCACCAAAACAAGTCTGGGGAGGTCCTTTGCGGGCAGCCAGTCTTAGCAACGATATATTACTAATTCTTTGTAATGTGAACTCGAGTTTTCCCCAAACTGATTGCCTCTGGCATAGAAGCAGCCATCCTTCCGAGTACGCCTCGCTATTCCACGCCAAGCAAAAAAAACAAAAAACCCACCATGTGTTTTTGAGCAAGCCCTACAGGAAAAGCAACCACCGGCCTAACAGTTCATCCATTTGCAGTTGATCACCATTTACAATGCACCCTGTCAGCTGACACCAACAAAATGTTGTTTAATGGTTTGCCCAGGCAGGGAGGAAAATATGATGCGCCCCTCCGGATTACAGCAATGCATTTCAAAAACAGCAAAACCCCACCTTGGAGCTTAAGGTGGACTAACCTCTCACTTTGCCATGACTATCCTTTAAAATATGTGAAATATCGCATTTTGGAATGGGCGGCTGTAACAAAACATTAAAAGTGTCCTGGCAGTTATCAGACAATGGAAATACCAATACACTGAACAAAGGACATAGCGAAATATAAAGAATGCAAGAGAGAAACACGCATCCTTTTAAAGTCCCCAAACGCCAGGCACATTAACACAAGAAGAAGTGGTCCCAAAGGTGCTTTTCTTTCCAAAAGGCGAGTTGACTTTCTTGGGATATTTCCCCCCACCTTTGAAAACGTTTCACTTCTCATCCATGAAGCTTTCGGTTCTTCTATCCTCTTGCATGAGAAGAGAAATGTCTGAAAAGGGGGGGACCCCAGAAAGTCCACCTGCCTTTGGAAAAAGCGCAGATCTGAATGATTGAGAACTTCTCCGTAGATATAATGGTAAAAGGTTGGAAAAACCAAAGAAACTTTACTTGCACGCTGGAGAGTTGAACTTGCTCGGAGCATGAACTTTTCCATCACAGGGGCGTTTTACAAGCAAGGCTCCTGCTGCTAGATTGCGCAGTCGCTCAACTGCAAGGCATGATTTGCTGCTCCCAGATCAGGAGGCGGGAGAATCACGTGCCTCCTTTGCATACGATTTTTTTTGCTTTTTAACCCTTGCTTAACTCTTAAAAGGTGGAAAATTCCTTATGCAAAGGAGGCCCATAGTTCTCTAGCCTCCCCCTACAGTTAACACTAACCAGACTCCAAGTCACTGTGACTTGGAGTCTGGCAGCAACTACCCTGGCCTTTTTAATTATTTTAAAAATTCTTTCCTTTTCCTCGCTTGACTGGTGAGGCCCCGCCTCCCCTGCCTCCAGTGACTGCACATCCCTGCTGTGGAAGAGATGCATGAAAGTTATTTGTAACCAATTGACACATTTCTACAATATGATTAGTGATTAGTAATTTAGTATTCTTTAGAGTGATATGTTAAATAAATAATTGATAATGATAACAAGGTACACACATGTATTGATTTGAAGAGAGGAAACCTAATATAATTAGCGAATGAATTTCTATTAATAAATAACAATTATAATAATAACAATGAAATGACAAGGAATATACTTAACAATAAATATATGTACTGGCTCAATAAAAGGTATTGGGATACAAATAGTAAACAGCAACTTGGAAAAGGGGATTAGAAATTTTGTTATCAATCATAATTAATTCTTACTTAGAACATGTTATAAAGGTGTAATGTTATTGGATGATATTATAAATAATAAAATGTCATGTGGTTGTGTTTTTCAATTTTGGATTATTTTATGCAAAAGGACGTTAAAACAATTATAGTCAAATGAGAATTGTGGGATGTTGATAGTAAAATATATAAAGATTTTTTATTTAAAATATACAATGTGATGATATGAATTATAAGTAATGACTGTGGAAGAGATGCACAAAAATTATTTGTAACCAATCGACACACTTCTACAATATGTAACGAAAGATGATTTTATTTTATTTTTTTGTGTTGTGTTTGTCTGTTTAACCAAAAATATTTTTAAAAAAAAAATGGCTAGAGGTAGTCCTCATGACCTCTACCATGGCAGAAGTGGTCATCAAGGTATTATGGAGACTTTTCTCCACTCACAGCCTGCCCGATGTCCTGGTCTCTGACAACGGGCCCCAATTCACGGCCATGCAATTCGAGACCTACTTAACAGCACAGGGAATCAGGCATGTCCTGGTTGCACCATTCCATCCAGCCTCCAATGGTCAGGCGGAGAGAATGGTGAGATCTGCAAAGGAGGCCCTATCTAGGATGGGCCCGGGAGATTGGCAAACATGGGTTGACCATTATCTTCTAATGCAACACATCATGCCAAGTGCCACTATAGGGAGAAGCCCCTCCGAGCTTAGACTTAGACTGACTAAACCCAAACTATTCTACCTCATTGCCCCCAGACTCAACAAGCAAAATTTGAAATTTTAGCGTAGGGGATTCAGTTTACGCCCACAACTACGCTGGGGGAACTCTGTGGGAAGAGAGATTTAATTTCATTGGTCGAAGGGTCTGACAGCTCCCTATAAAAGGGCTGCCGTCAGACTGAACCTTCGCTGGATTCTTCTCACTTGTTGTATTCAATAAAGAGCTGTTGTTGCCATTAAGCCTGTGTGTGCCTATCCATTACCCAATCTAACAGTATGCATTATCAAATAATTAAAAATGTCAATCAAACAGTAGTGAAATTCATTTTTTTTTATTACTGGTTCTGTGGGTGTGGCTTGGTGAGCGTGACAGGGGAAGGATACTGCAAAAACTCCATTCCCACCTGACTCCAGGGGGAAGGATATTGCAAAATCTCCATTCCCTCCACACTCTGGGGCCAGCCAAAGATGGTATTTCCCTGTTATCTGAACTACTCAAAATTTCCACTACTGGTTCTCCAGAACCTGCTGAATTTCACCACTGCCGTCAAACCCTAAACATAATATTAGCATTGATATGCTAAAATAAAATTGTGTGCACACCAAACAGACAGCCTACCCCTGACTGCTATCATATCCCCAACAGCCCTTCTTTTCTCTAGACTAATCCTAAATCCTGCAACTATTCTTCATATGTTTTAGTTTCCAGCCCTTTGATCATTTTAGTTGCTCTTCTTTGCACTTTTTCCAAAGTCTCAACATCTTTTTTGTAATTTGGTGACCAAAGCTGGATAAAATGTATTCCAGGGGTGGTCTTACTAAGGTTTTATAAAGCAGTACTTAATACTTCATGTGATTTTGATTCTATGCCTCTGTTTATACAACCAAGGATTGTAATAGCCTTTTTGGCTGCTGCCACAAACTGCTGGATCATATTTAAGTGATCATCCACTAGGACTCCAAGGTCCTTTTCACAGTTATTGTTTTTGAGCCAGGTTTCTCATAATCTATATTTTGAACTTTGGTTTTTCCTGCCTAAGTGTAAAACATTGCTTTTCTTGACCTTAAATTTCATGTTGTTGGATAGGGCCCATTGTTCAAGTCTGCAAAGATCTTTTTGGATCCTGAGCTTGTTTTCTGTGGTGTTGGCTAGTCCTGACAGCTTAGTGTAATCTGCAAATTTGATGAGTTCCTAATGACAATTCCTAATCGATGGAACCTGCAACGGGCTCTGTCATCCGGCCCTGGTGGGTCAGGTGGGTGTAATAAGAGAGAAGTGTTCCTTCAAATAACCTGGCCTCAAGCCATGTAGGGCTTTAAAGTGCAAAGTCAACACCTTGAATTTTACCTGGAAATTGAGTGAGTAAATCCATGTGCAGATGCATACACCATTTGCCAAATTCTGGAAAAGTGTTCTAATTGCAAAAAGAAAAAAAAATAGAAAGATTACATTATTATATGATGAATATAATCATCTCCTTATTCTTTTTCTGCTAGGACCTGCCTCCTGGGGGCGTGTTGGCTCCTGCAGTGGCATGAGACAATCTCCCATCAATATCAACCCCCAGACAGTCAAATCAAAATCTACTTTGGGACCTATACATTTCAACAAGTTTGAAGACTTTAAAATCGCCAAAATAATAAAGAATACAGGGTATCGGTGTACGTATTCATTGACGATCATCTATTGTTAAATGTATAAGAAGTTCACGGAAGAAGACTTTCAACATCAATGGTTCCCAGCCTTGGCAATCTCCAGATTGGCGGACTTCAACTCCCAGAATTCTCAGCAATGGCCCTGCTGGCTGTGGAATTCTGGGAATCCAGGCCTAGATATCCGTGGCACGACAAAACCGCGGTCCACTAAAGCGCGCCCGATTAAAGCGCGTCGCTGACGTCATCAGCAGCGCGACAACAGTGACCACGGAGAAAAAAGAGCGCTTTAAAAAGCGCTTTGAAAGCAAGCCGATTCACGTTAAGGTAAGGGTTAGGGTTAGGGTTAGGGTTTGGGTTAGGGTTAGGTTAAGGGTTAGGTTTAGGGTTAGGTTTAGGGTTAGGTTAAGCGTTAGGGTTAGGTTAAGGGTTAGGGTTAGGTTAACCGTTAAGGGTTAGGTTTAGGGTTAGGTTTAGGGTTAGGTTAAGGGTTAGGTTTAGGGTTAGGTTTCGGGGGGTTACGTTTAGGTTTAGGGGTTAACTTTAGCTTTAGCGCTCACAGCATGCTTTTTTCATCGCGCTGTGATGACGTCAGGTACGCGGTTTCGTCGAGCGCGCTTTAGTCGATCGCGGTTTTGTGGTGGAACCTAGATATCTAGTAGTTACCAAGTTTGAAAAAACCGTGTGCTACATGATACTATAAAGCTCGGGAATCCAGCTTGGTTTTTCAAATGGGAATAATTTCTTCTATTCAGGCTAAGCTTACTGCATGGTCTCTGTTCTGCCAGGCCCGATGGTTGGTGGATGAAATGTGATGTGATGTGATTCATTAAGGCATAGTAGAAAGAATTTTTGGCAGGTAGCAGTAAGCTGCAGTTCATTCACTGAGATTTATGCTACAAACTCAGTTTGCTACTGACTCGTACAACCTGTGGCTCTCTCAGTCCCATGCAGACCCTAATTTTTGTTTTGGGAAAGTGGGAGGAATTCACATTTGTTTAATAAAAGGGGTTTTGTCAGGACCAGGAATCTGCTTCGTGCTTTTTGGGGAACCCTCAGTCAGAACAACAAGATGTGGCCTGCTAGTGGCCAACAGAGCTGGTAGCAGATTTGTTAAGTGAGGAGGTTGGGGAGGCACATGGGCCAGTCCTGGAGGCTGGGGAAGGCTCGGACGAGGGCTCTGCATCGGAGGCAGAAATGGGGTCAAGACTGTCTGGCTGTCCTTGGCTGCTTTCAGAGCTAGACAGCAGTGAGGCAGAGGAACAGATGGAACCTGTTCCCAATGTGTGCATGCGCAGAACTGCCAGAAGAAAAGAACAGCTCAGAAATCAGGGTCGACTTGAGAGTAAAGCCTCAGGTGGACAGTGACTGGCCCCTCCCATAGGAAATAAAAGGGGAGAGAAAGGGGAGTGGGCTTTTGCAGGAAAAAAGAGCTAGATAAGGTCTGTGGTCATAAGTTCACCTTTGAAAGACTGTTTACCAGGTCTTTGTTGAACGTGAATGGGAGGAATTCACATTCGTTTAATAAAAGGGGTTTTGTCTGCTTCGTGCTTTTTGGGGAAGCCTCGGTCAGAACAATAGTGATGTAGTGCCTCCTTATTGTCACGTGAACTCTAGATTCGCATGAGATGGAACTCTTTCTCCTTGGACACCCCTCCCCCCAAAGCCTACCACAACTGTCCAGTCATCTAAATCCAGAAGTTGCCCAGATATGGGTTGATTGAATGATATGGTTTGCACAGTTGTGGTCTGAAAAAAATATACTGTAAAGGCCTCTTATGCTGATGTGACCTTTACAACTTTCAGTTGAATCTCACTAAGTCAGTATTTTTCAATCTTGGCAACATTAAGATGTGTGGACTTCAATTCCCAGAATTCCCCAGCCAACCTGGGAATTTGAGAACACATTGTTTTCTGGCTGGGAAAATATGTAAGTGAAGGCTCAATCGCCCAGGCCAAAAGTATGTAAAAAATGTGAATTCTGGCAACTGGGCCAAAGGCTGGGGAATTCTGGGAGTTGAAGTCCACACATCTTAATGTCACCTCAAGGTTGAGGGTATCCTGCTTAAGCAAGGGATTGGACTAGAAGACCTCCAAAATCCCTTCCAACTCTGTTACTGCTCTAAGGAGAAGGTGGGTATCTGAGGGGACATCCTGAGGGATATCTTATGGATAACACCAAAATCTTCCTACCCCTTTTGATTTGAGTTTAGAGCAGGGGGAGCAGAAGGGGCATTGATCCTCTTTTCCCTTGCTGATTGCAATCTTTGGATCTGCTCTACAGAAAACAAAGGTCACTGATTGATCCTACCTTGCGTAGTTCTACCTCTTCATCTGCATGATGTTGATCCCATTTCTTACAGTCATGTTAGCAGATGAATAGCAAATTTGCAGCCAGTTTTCAATCTGGAGGGAATCCACTCCAGAGGGAAATCGTACTGACTGTATCCAGTATTGTGGGCCTAAAACAAATAATTTTTAGGGAAATTAAGAGACACTTTAAACCACTTCTGAAATTTTGGCTTGGCAAGGAAATCGACATTGAATCCCAGCAGTACAGGTAGTTACAACCACAATTGTGCCCAAAATTTGCACTGTTAAGCAAGTCATTCGTTAAGTGAGTTTTTGTTCCACTTTATGACTATTTTCGCCATGATTGTTAAAAGTGAATCACACCAGTTGTTAAGTAAATCATGCGGTGGTTAAGCGAATCTGACTTTGCTTGTCAAAAGCTAGTTGGGAAGGTTACAAATACTGACCACAAGACTCCAGAATAGTGCAATGGTCATAAATACATGCCAGTTGCCAAGTGCCTGAATTTTGATCATCTGACCAATGGAGATGCTGCAATGGTCAAAAGTGTGGAAACCAGTCATAAGTCTCTTTTTCAGTGACACTGTAGCTTTGAGTGGTCACTAAATGAATGGTTGTACCAAGTTTCTCTGAAAATAAGACCTCCCTGGATAATAAGCTCAATTGGGCTTTTGTACGCATGTGCTAAAATAAGCCCTCCCCTGAAAAATAAGCCCTGCGCAAAAATATTGCAACACAGCAGCAGCCATGAGGTGACCACGCTTGTCCCCTCCTGCACCTCAAAAACAATAAGACCTCCCCGAAAATAAGGTCAAGTGCTTATTTGGGGGGGGGGTCAAAAGAAAATAAGACTCTGTCTTATTTTCGGGAAAACATGGTAAGTCCAGCACTGCCTGTATTTTTTACAAACTAAATGCCCCACTAGCAGCAGAGCAATTTCAGTCTAGCGTTACATCCCAAGTGACCTATACATACCCAAAGGCCAGTGCCAATGACCACAAGGAAGTAAAAACAGATGACCAAAATGTCTGCCACATTGTTGATGGCCACCGATTTAGATGTTTGGGGTGGTGATTCTGTCTCCATGATGCCGTAAACTCCAAATGTACCCCAGCCACAAGACCAAAGAGAAATATTACCTTCTTTTTTCTAAAGAACGTTCGTGAATAGTTAATAACCAACTTTGTCATGGGTTGGATGTGCAATTAACTTGGAACATAACTTGGACTGGAGGGCGGGTGGTGGTGGAAATGATGTGAGAAAGGGCAACTTCTACTGCCTGGGTTCAGCTTGTCTCCCCCAACATTTTGTAGAAGATGCCTAGTAAGCAGATGTCAATAGGCAGAGCATTCCTTGACACAAATCTTCATGTCTTGGTTTGGATACGCAAGTAGTTGTTTGATAAGTGTTGCGTTCTTGACACTGAAAACAAAGGCTCAGTGTAGTGTTTCTCAATCTCAGGAACTTGTGGACTTCAACAGAATTCCCCAGCCAGCCATGCGAGTCAAAGTTCACATATCTTCAAGTTCCCAAGTGTGGGAAACATTGGCTTAGTGCATTAGAACTAATAAAGGGGACTATTTGTAGCTCAGGATTGAAATGAGGCCCCCTGGGTGCTCTCTGAACTTGCTTGCTTGCTTGTTTTCTTGCAGATGTTTCATTACCCTAACTAGCACTGATGATTACCTAGTTAGGGTAATGAAACATCTGCAAGAAAACAAGCAAGCTCAGAGAGCACCAACTTGCATTAGAACTTCTGGCAAAATATTTTCTGAATACCAGCTTGTTCTGGTTAATTTCAGATAAAGGTTAGTTGAGTTAGCCTTGTCTACTTCCTTTAGATGTCCAAGAGGAGGGATGGAAAATTGACTTTTTATGCCTCCAGCTAGTGTGGTTCATAGTGATGGACATGGGTCCTGTCAATTAGCCATATCTGAAATCCTCTCTAAAAAGCATGGGCCCTACTATGGGGCAGAAAGTTGTTCTCAACTCCCAGAGACCACATAGTTATTAATTTAGTAAAATAAGTTGTTCAGTGGATTTGGCATCCCCATTGACTTTGCTTATTGGAAGGTTGCAAAAGGTGATCACATGGTCACTGCACTGTCACAAATACATGCCAGTTGCCAAACATCCAAATTCTGATCACTTGAAATGGAGATGCTGCAGCAGTCTTTTTTAAGTGTGAAAAATGATCATAAGCAGAGGTGGGTTGCTCCCGATTCGGCTGAACTGGTAGTGGTGGTGGAGGGAGGCTCCACCCACCCACCCAGACTCTTCTTTGCATGCGCAGAAGCATTGCGTGCACGTGCAAGCACAAGCAAAACGGTTGTAAACCGGTTAGCTACCCACCACTGGTCATAAGTCACTTTTTTCAGAACTGGTGTAAGTCTAGGACTATAAAAGGGAGAGTAAAGCAATGAAAGGATAAAACAAAAAGCAAAACATCTTCCATAAATCAACAGGAAGGGAATGCCAGATGCCAAAACAAAAGCATTTCTCACTGCATATCTATGGAATTGTTTTAACAAGGTAGCAAACTGTGGCTTTATATCTCAACATGATTTAATCGATTCCACTCATCTAAGAACTGATTTTCCCCCACACAACCTTGGCAACTTTAAGATGTGTGGGCTTTTGCTCCCACAATTCCACAGTCAGTGAACCTCACCCAGTCAGCTAAACATCTTTATTCAATCCATTTCTATTTGGGTCAGAGACCAACATTACTACAGATCTTTATTTTTTGCATCTTTGTGAAAGTGAAAGAACTGCAGCCATGTATTTTGGGAAACTGTGTCCACAAGCTTGCACCATAAGATTTTCACCAGCAGAGAGGGCTACTGGCTAGGAAGCATCATGCCATTCAGGAGACTTATTTACTGAATGAAAATAATAAGACCTGTAAGCTCTCTTGGGTGGTTTATGCAACTGTAAGCAATCAAAGTGATAAGAAAAGAGATATCCAGGAGCAAAAATCATGTCTGTACAAAACTGGTTAAAGAAACTTCATAACGGTGAGGACAATTAACCAGTGAGAACAGGTTGCTTTCAGAGGTTGTGGGTGCTTCATCACTGGAGGTTTTTAAGAAGAGACTGGACAGTCACTGGTCTTAAGTGACTGTCCGGGTGTAGGACTGGTATAGGCTCTCCTGCTTGAGCAAGGGACTAGAAGACCTCCAAAGCCCCTTCCAGCTCTGATAATAGCGGTAACTATGTGAGGGATCTTGGAATCTTAGTGGATAACCAATTAAATATGAGCCAATGGTGTACAGCAGCAGCCAAAAAAGGCAATGCACGTTGTATTAACAGAGGGATTCAATCAAGATGAGAACTTTTTTATTTTTCTTTAAAAAAAACAAACACAAATATGTCATCATTTGTCAATCATTAAGACATTGAAATACAATTTTTTTTGTTGTGTGTACCCCTCCCTCCCTCCACCCCCCCATCCCCCCTCCTCCTTCCCCCCCCGACTTCCCAGAACCCGTACACGGTATGGATTTTTAACTAACACAGTCTAAAATCTATTGAGAAAAAAGAAATAAAGAAATTAATGACATTCTAGATTGAACTTAGCTTCTTCTTACTGAACTAACTTTTAACAGTTTAAATCATTTCTGATCTTAAGCATAGGCTAACTGGAATTTCTTAGTCCCGTATTTATTTTGTATATAGTCAATCCATTTTTTCCAGTCTCGTTTATATCTCTCATTTGAATGATCTTTGAGATATGCCGATATTTTAGCCATTTCAGCTAAGTTTGTTACTTTCAATGTCCATTCTTGGATTGTAGGCAAGTCTTCCTTCTTCCAATATTGCGCCACCAACAGTCTTGCTGCAGTTATCAGGTGCAGAATCAAATTGGTCTCTACCACTGTAAAATCAGTACATATACCTAGTAAAAATAACTGAGGAATAAACTTTATCCTTTTTTTAAAAACATTTTGCATGACCCACCATATTTTTATCCAAAATGCCTTAACCTTTTGGCAGGTCCACCATATATGATAATATGTAGCATCGAGAGAACCACACCTCCAACATTTAGGCTGTACATTCGGATACATAGCAGCCAACTTTTTAGGATCTAAATGCCATCTATAAAACATCTTGTAAAAATTTTCTCTCAGATTTTGAGCTTGTGTAAATTTCACATTTCTTACCCAAATTCTTTCCCATGTATCCAACATTATTGGTTCCTCAATATTTTGAGCCCATTTTATCATACAATCTTTAACTAATTCTGTTTCCGAATCCATCTGTATTAATACATTATATATCCTCTTTATATGCATTAAGCTTTGATCTCTTATTTGTTTAAACAGATTATCCTCAACTTGAATAAAGCCAATTTTTTGATCTATTTTCCACCTAGCCTGTAATTGCCCATACTGGAACCATGTTTGAACTACCTTCTCCTCTTTTAATACCTCTAAAGATTTTAATTGTAATACCCCCCTTTCCGAGGTAAGAAGCTGTCTGTAAGTAAATCTATCCTGTTTTTGTGCTGTATTCATATTTTCAATTGCATGTCTAGGAATTGCCCACATGGGTATCTTGTCATTTAATTTATATTGGTATTTCTTCCAAACCCGCAATAAAGCATTTCTCAAAATATGACTTTTAAAGTTCTTATCCAATTTTTTGTTGAATAACAGGTAAGCATGCCAACCAAATACCAGATCGTGTCCCTCAATGTTCAATATTCTATCATTGGTTAAATGAATCCAATCACTAATTACAGATAATACCACTGCATCATAATATAGTTTTAAATTAGGTAGTTTCAATCCTCCTCTCTCACGTACATCTTGCATTATTTTCATCTTTACCCTCAGCTTCTTTCCTGCCCACACAAATTTGTTGATACCCTTCTGCCATTCTAAAAGGTTCGCATCTTTTTTAAGTATAGGTAACATTTGGAAAAGAAATAAAAATTTTGGTAAAATGTTCATTTTCACTGCCGCTATCCTGCCCAGCAAAGATAAGTGCAATTTCTCCCATTTTTTCATCTCTGTCTGTATGCTATGCCAAAGTGGTTCATAATTATGCTTATATAATTTCCCATTTGAAGTTAAAATGTTAACTCCAAGATATTTGACTTTTTTAACTACCTCACATCCTAGCATCACTCCTAATTCTTCCTTTTGTTTAATATTCATATTTATAGCTAATATTTTGGTTTTTCCTAAGTTTATTTTAAAGCCAGACACTTGACCATATTGATTAATCGTATTCATTAAAACCATACTGGATTCCTGCGGTTGTTCCAATATTATGACCAAATCATCCGCAAAAGCGCGGACTCTATATTCTTGCTGCCTAATCTTGATCCCTTTTAAACCATCCAAGCCCCGTATTTTATTCAACAATACTTCCAAAGTTATAATAAACAATAATGGGGACAAAGGACAACCCTGTCTTGTACCTTTTCCAATTTGAAAAGAGTCTGTTAAACTTCCATTGACTATGATTTGTGCTGTTTGCTGTTGGTATATTGCTTTAATTGACTGTAAAAAATTATCTCCTATCTGCATTTTTTGCAATATCTTCAGCAGAAATTGCCAGTTAACTCGATCAAAGGCCTTCTCAGCATCCAAAAATATAAACGCAGCAGGGATCTGGTTGTTCTTTCCCAAATATTCTAATGCATTAATAATTAATCTGACATTACTTTTCATCTGTCTCCCTTGTATAAAACCTGTTTGGTCCGTATGTATCAATTGTTGAATGACCAACATTAACCTATTTGCTAATATTTTAGTAAAAATTTTATAATCTACATTCAGTAATGAAATGGGTCTATAATTTTTGGGTTGAGTAGTATCTTGATCTTCTTTGGGTATCAAAGATATAAACGCTGTCTTCCAAGATGGAGGGACTTTACCTTCCGTTTGAATCATATTAAATAATTCTCTAAGAGGTTCTACCATTTCTAACTGTAAGTTTTTGTAGTAAACCGCTGTCAAGCCATCTGTACCTGGTGCTTTCCCTGGCTTTAATTGCTTAATTACCTGCAGGATTTCCCCCGAGGTTATTGGTTGATTCAATTTTTGCCTGTGTTCTTCTCTAACTGAAGGTATTTTCTCCTTGTCTAAATATTTGTCTATGTCTAAACCATTAATTTTATCCCCTTTATACAGTTCTGTAAAAAATTCCCAGAAAGCCTTTTGAATCTCTTCCTGTTGGAACACCTCCTTCCCTCTGTAAATCAGTTTAGATATATTTCGAGTTTTCCTTTTTTTCCTAATCTGATAAGCTAACCATCTGCCAGGTTTGTTTGCATTACAAAAAGTATTGTGTTTTGCATATAATAAATTAGTAGCTACCTGGTCAGAGATCAACATGTCAAATTGAGATTTTAATATGTTAATAGCTTCCTTAACCTTTGTATCGTCTGGTTTCCTTGTTAACTCCAGCTCTTTTCTCTTAATTTCCTCTTCCAGTTCTGTTCGTTTTAGCCCTTGCTTATTTCTATGTGTTTTATTTATATTCATCAAAACTCCTCTCATATACGCTTTGCTTGCATCCCATACAAATTCCATAGATGTACCCTTATTCATATTCAAAACAAAATATTCAGATAGTAATTTTTTACAATCATTAATATAGTTTTCATATCTAAATAAATTTTCATTCAGTCTCCAAAACCTTCTTGCCTGCACTACCCTTCCCAACTCCATCCAAACTGGGTTATGGTCCGAAAGGACTCTAGCTGCAATCTTTGTTTTCTTGACCCTAGAAAGCAAATCATTAGTGGTTAGAATAAAATCGATCCTTGAAAGGGATTGATGCCTGTCCGAGAAGAAAGTGAAGTCATATTCCTCTGCATTTCTTTCTCGCCAGATATCTCTCAATTCAAAATCATCCATAATGTCAAAGAAAGATTTGGGTAACTTTGCTCGCATCTTGGTATTTAGGCGGGAAATCTTCTTATCTCTCTTAGTGTCTATCACTCCATTCCAGTCACCCAATAGTATACAGGAACTATAGTCCCACTGTACTAATTTAGCATGAAGATTTCTATAGAATCTATCTTGCTGTTGATTGGGAGCATAAATTCCCAAAAGTAATGTCTTTTTCCCTTCTAAGATTAAGTCTAAAGCAATATATCTTCCGAAGGGATCTGCTTCTATTAATTCAGCTTTCATATCTTTTCTTAAGTATACAACTATACCATTCTTCTTTTCCATAGCAGAAGCTGCAAAATGTTGACCAAGTTTTGAGTTGATCAAATATTTTTGATCAGTTGACTTGATATGAGTTTCTTGCAAACAAATTACATCGTTCTTAAACTGTTTAAGATAATGAAATATTTTCTTCCTCTTCTGTGGAGAGTTCAGTCCGTTGACATTCCATGTTAAAATCTTAGTTGTCATCTTTGGTTGGTTGAAGCATTTTTAGAGCTTCCTGCACGGCCTGTTTAACCTTAGGTCTAGCTCCTCCCACTGCTTCCAGATTTGTTGTTGTAGTTCCTTGATCGATGGCCGATGATTGTTGATGCTGTTGCCTCTTAGCTTGTTTCTCCATACGTCTAGTAGTCATGCGGCTAGGTCTTGGTTCCATAGCACCTTGCACTTCTAGAGAAGAGAGATGCTCCATCTTGTCTGGTGGTTGTGTAGTTTGCTGTCTATCCTGTCCTTCTTGTGGTCTTTCTCTAGGTCCAGATGGTGCAGGGTGTCCGGCCTTCAATATATTATAATAAAAATCTCGGGCTTTCCATACAGAGTTGAGGCGGTACCTTTGCTTATCAAATGTAAATATGATGCCAAATGGTGCATCCCATCTATACTGTATCTGACGATTTCTGAGTTCTTCGACCAAAAAAGCGTAGTCTCTTCTGGCTCTTAACATTTGAGGTGGTATCTCTTTCAAAACAGCCAGGTCTTGACCGCCAATTTGAAGCTTAGTGTTATAAGACGCTTGCAGTACCATATTTCTGAACTCTCTTGTAGTAAAATATATAACGATGTCTCGAGGAAGCTGCTTCTGCTTTGCCAGCCAGGAGTTAACGCGGTAAGCTTTGTCAATTTGCCAGCCTTGGTTGGTCCCTGGTCTTCCCATCAGGCGGTCAAAAGCTTCCGATAGGATCTGTTTCAGGTTCTCCTGTTTCTCCTCACGCAGCCCCCTTACTCTTAATGCGAACTCCATTTGTCGGTACTGTATCATAATAATTTCTTTTTCAGCATTTTCCACTTTTTGTTCCACCACCTCTGTTTTCAATGTCAAGTTAGCATTGGCATCATTAAGAACCTCTAGAGTATCTTCCACTCCAGAAATATGTTCTGTTAATACAGTTACAAGACTCAGCATGTCGTCTCTAATTTTATCAACCTTAGCCTCAAATTTCTCATACAACTCCTGTTTAAGTCCTTTTATTTCACTTTTAATTTCACTTTTAATTTCTTCTTTCATTTCTTTTATTTCCTCTTTTCTCTCCTCTCTATTATCTCTAAATTTATCTTCCATTTTAATTGTCTGTGCATTAAAAGCCTCGCTTAGATTACTCAGAAAAAATTCTTTCGTTAACACATCCCCAGCAGGGGGCGTAGGAAGCGGAGGCTGCAGCTTTGTACCAGGCACTGAGGTTGTGCCCCTGGAAGTAGAGGGTGACGACTTCAAGTTAATATTTGGTTTTGAGGCCATTTCAAAATTTGTCTGCCTGCAGTTAATAAAACTCTATTGCCTAAATATGCAGCTTTAAGTAAAGAGGCTTTTATTTTGAAATTTAAGGCTTGGCAAAAGTTTCAGTGAGTAAACATTGTAACAAGACCGTTCAACAGATTCATCACCATTTAACTTCCAAATAAGCAAAGTTAATGAAGGAGTAAAATTCTTCTATTGTGAAACCAAAACATGTGATAAGCTATCTCTTTTGTTTTGAATTCTTTTGAAGTCTTGTGAGAATTAGCAAAAAGTGTTCGTTATTACCGGAGAAACCAGCCTGCTCGGCGCCATTTTAAAAGCCTCTGAGTAAATAATTTTTCGGAGGAGAAAAAGAGAAGAAGCTAAAATGTTGATAAGCAATTATTGTCCTCGCAGTAAACGGATTCAGCTCGTGATAAGATTAAATCAAACAAAACTTAGAGCAGAGTGGGAGAGACCTACTTTGTCCTGCACTAGGCAGTTTGAAGTTCCCAGCACGGACAGCCGTTCTGCCTTGGGCTAGCCCCCCTTTCCTTGCAAGCACAAAAGCTGCAAAAATCGAAGAGCATTTGCCAGCAAAACAGTTTCTTCTTTCCCTCTTGCCTGAAGGATAAGAAAACCTGATAAGACGTCAGATGGAAGATCCTCTAATCAGGTACGTAGCCAGGAATTCGGAGGCAGCTGATTTTTTGCTGCTTCCACCAGTAAGCTCCTCCCAGGAAGTCCGGATTCAATCAAGATTATGTGAGGTACTAACACCACTTATAAAGCCTTAGTAAGAATACTGCATCCAGTTTTGGTCACCACGCTATTAAAAAAAATGTGGAGACTTTAGAAAGAGTGCAGAGAAGAGCAACAAAAATGATTAGGGGACTGGAGGCTAAAACATATGAAGAACTGTTTCAGGAACTGGGTATGGCCACTCTAGTGAAGAGAAGGACCAGGGGAGACATGATAGCAGTGTTCCAATATTTGAAGGGCTTCCACAGAAAAAGGGGGGTCAAGCTATTTTCCAAGGGACCTGAAGGCCAGGCAAAGAATAATGGATGGAAACTAACCAAGGAGAGATTCATCCTGGAAAAAAGGAGAGTAGAAAAGGAGTAGATGATCTACAAGGTCCCTTCCAACTTTGTTATTCTGAAGTTATCTTGGCTGTTTTAATTTCTGAGCTACCTAGAGTGACATAAATAAGATGAGTAGTAATATTAATTGAATGAAATAAATACAAATGGTTTTTAAATATCCCCAAAGCTGTTTAGTCTACCATCTCTTGAAGTAGTTGAATACCCCATTAAAAAGCAAGAGGTTCTTCAACCAATAATCATTAGTAAAGGGTTTTGAAACTGGCAGATAAAAATCAGAGCTTATCCTGTTTTAAAACAGCTTCTAAAAACAGCTGTTGCATTCCAAGTTGCTGTGTGATAACAGAACTGTCTTTGGGAGCAGTTTTGGAAGGGGTTCCCCTCAGAATGGTAGACTTTGTATCATCCATCCATAGAGCCCCACAAGTCAGTGATCATGCTAACTCTTTCCAGTTTGGTCTTGTGGTTAAGGCACCAAGCTTAGCAGGGCTGGGTTCCTGCCAGTTCTAACTTCTTCTATAGAAGAGGTTCCACAAATCTACAGTGCCGTTTAGAACCGGTTCCAGCTCCCTCCCCCCACCCGTCCGCACATCATCAAGTTGAAGAGCAAGAGGAGGAATTCTGGGAGTTGAAGTCCACAAGTCTTAAAGCTATCAAGTTTGAACACCCCCTGGGTTTTTTTTTTCTAAAGGGTTAGGGGTGCAAGGGTCTTGTAACTTGACAACTTTAAGACTTTCACACTTCAATGCCAGAGTTCCTGAGCCAACATTTTGTTTGCTAAGCAAGAGCGTTGTTAAGTGAGTTTCACCACATTTTACAAGTTGGCCATGCCCACCCAGTCACATGGCCGGCAAGCCACTTCCACCTGGTCACCTGGCTGGCAAGCCACTCCCATCTGGTCACATGGCCAGCAAGCCACTCCCACAAAGCAGGCCACACCTACAGAAGAGGTTTTAAGAAATTTTGAAACCCACCACTGTATCTTAGCCATGAAAGCCAACTGGGTGACTTTGGACCAGTCACTGGGAGATGGTGAGTTCTAATCCCACCTTAGGCGTGAAAACAGGTGAGTGACTTTGGGCCAATCTCCAGGAGATTGTGAGTTCTAGTCCTGCCTTAGCCGTTAAAGCCAGCAGGGTGACCTTGGGCCTGTCATTCTCTTTTCAGCCAAAGTCACCTCACAGGGTTGTTGTTGTGGGAAAAATAGGAGGAGGAAGGAGTGTTGGATATATTCTCTGCCTTATTTGTAATAATAATAATAAAGGCAGGATACAATAAAAACTACATCAGCTCCGCAGAGAGTTGTGATTGATCAGAAGACCCATCATCGAAGTAGAGAAGACAATGATGGATTGTGGAATCATTAGGTGCTCTCTGAGCTTGGTTGTTTTGCCTGCAGACGTTTTAGAATCTAAATAGATACTAAATCATCAGTGCATTAGGTAATGCTTCTATTGATTTATCCCAACTCTATATTCTGTACTCTTTTGTATGCTGGGACACAGCTTCAGGAGACTGGCATTGTTTTATTATGGGTGTCCATGTATATTGGAATCAGGTTCCAGGAATTAAATTTAGCCCTGTTCCAGCTTCCAGGCTAAAAGGCTTTCGGAGAGGATAAAGTATTAACATGCTCAAAATGGTAAGAGGGCGTGCTGTGCTCCTACCTGGATGATGGATTCCTGCCAAAAGCTCATTTTCCTATCTAATTTAAAAGCTTTTCTTCCAAGAATGACAGCTGATTGCTAACATACAAAATATCCATGTTGTCAGCTTTGCCCCACAGCAACTTCTACATGTTGGCTCTTTCCCACGAATGTAATTAACATACAGATAAATTATGAAGAGCTCAGCTTACCACAGAAATTAATAATGCATAAAGCAACTTGGCCTCGTGTGTAGACACGGAGTCTCTCTCTCTCCCTGTCAGCTAGCATTGCACAGCATTCTGGAAATGAGAGGTGACAACAAAAATAAAAAGATAAGGTGGAAAGATAATGTGAAATTTAAAGTCTGCATCCTCTCCCCCCACCACTGTGAAGTATTTATGTGGAACAGGACCTATTCCCGTTCACTTATTGAAGAACAGATCAATCAAAGTGGAATTCATGTTTAATATATTTTTAATGCTTTTTAGTTGATCTTGACACCTCACGACCGCATAAATGAGTCTGGGTCTTCTTCTTCCTAGGCTAAAGGAAGAATGTTTAGCCTCAAGCCCTCCACTTTTTGCCTCAATCAGGATTAGAACTCATGACCTCCAGGTTTCTAGGCAGTGCTTTAACCCTTACCCTGAATTAACTTTCCATAATCACATTATTCTGGTTTTACTCTGATACTGTTGATGATATACAGGGAGTCCCTTAATATACGACCACAGAGTCAAAATTTCCTTTGCTAAGCTAGAACAGAACAGAATGGAACAGAATAGAACAACTTTATTGTCACTTTGAATGTACGCTGATCGGCATACATTAGAATGAAATTTCGTTGCATACAGCTCTCAGAGGGTCACCACTTCCAATACACACTACATAACCATGGCAAAACAAACAAACAAACAAAGCATATACCCACATATATTATAGGACACAGAGAAACAACACAGTCTAAAGACAATTGCTAAGTGAGTTTTACCTCATTTTGCGACCCTTCTTTCTGCAGTTGTTAAGTGAGTCACTGCAGACACTGTTGCCAAATGAATTTGGCTTCCCCATTGACTGTGCTTGTCAGGTCAAAAATGTGACCAGGTGACCCCAGGACACTGCAACTGTCATAAATAAATGCTGGATTTTGATGATGTGACCATGGGAAAGATGCAAGGTTGTAAGTGTGAAAAATGATCATACTTTACTTTTAGTCATTAAATTAACGGTTGTAAGTTAAGGACTACCGATATATTGGTTTCTATTGTGTTTTCTATTCTTAGAGCTATCTTAACTACCATCCAGTTAAAAGAAATTATAGCTGGTTGTGTTAATGAATTGGGCTCATTGGCAGGCAAGAAAATAATACAGGTAGTCCTCGAATTACAACAGTTTGTTTAGTGACCGTTCAAAGTTACAACGGCTCTGAAAAATGTGACTTATGAGTGTTTTTCACAGTTATAACCATTGCAACATCCTCATAACCATGTAATCAAAATTTGGAATTTGGCCACTGATTCATATTTATGACGGTCGCCGTGTCCCAGGGTCATGTGACCCCCTTTTTGTAATCTTCTGACAAACAAAGTCAACGGGGGAAGCCGTATTCCCTCAACAACCGAGTTACTAACTTATCAACTGCAGTGATTCACTTAACAACTGCGACCAGAAAGGCAAAACTTACTGCACAGCAGAAATTTTGGGCTCAATTGTGGTCATAGGTCGAGGACTACCTGTATTTTAAAGAGAAAATAGGATTGTTATATCTAGAAGGTGATAAACGAGTCCAAGGGGAAAGACTAACTAAAACAGGAACTTGAGTTCATTTGACCTTGGATAGAGCAAGATTAGAATCAGTCTGTGTTTCTTTAGCTGAGGTCAGATCCAGAGAAAATTAATCATACTTCAACTCCACTGAATTCAATGAAATGGAAGTTAGTCATGCCTACAGCGTCCAAATGGTTACTACGGTGCTGAAGTGTGATTCACACCTCTAAGTGCAAACTTTTTAATCTTAGAGAAATAAACTTTACAGATCCTAAAGAAAATGTGAAAACAATGAGTTTCTGGACTCATGACAAAAGATATGGATCCATCACGTACTCTTACTCTGCAGAATTGGTTGCCTTGGCCATTTTTCTTTTAAAATGAAAGAGAGACATGTGTTAAGGAAATATAGGCAGCTTGGTCTAGTAGTTAAGCATCTAGGCTAGAAAGCAGGAAACTATGAGTTCTAGTCCTGCCATTGCTCTATCCACCTCACAGGGTTTTGTGAGGAAAAAAGGAGTAGGAATGTATGTTGGATATGTTTGAGGCAGAATACAAATAAATAAATGAAAATTTAGACTTATTTCTTTGTTTTAGTCATATCTGGCACCAAGAAAGAACTTCTTACTGATACTATTTCATACTAGGGCTAGCCTAATTATATTGCATTAACCATTCTTCTGGTTTTGTATAACATATGGAGGAGAAATTAAACCTCTAAACTGGGTTTGTGTAACATTCATTGCCAGGAATAACAAGCAAACTAAGGTTAAAATTAGTGAGGCTTAGTGTATACAGATGGTCCTTGACATATGATAAGAGTTGGGACCAGAATTATAGTTGTTAAGTGTATCATGTCCGATTTTATGGCTTCATTTCTATGGTTGTTAAGCAAATCACTGCAATTGTTAAGTGAATCATGCCATCATTAAGTGAATCTGTCTTCCCCTATTGATTCTTCTTGTCAGAAGCCAATCTTAAAATAAGGATCACATAATCCCGGGACTGTTGCCACCATCATAAATAGACACCAATTGCTAAGTGTGCAAATTTTGATCACGTTGGGATGCTGTGACAGTTGTAAGTGTGAGGAACGGTTGTAAGGCACTGAATGCTGTTGTAAATTGAAACGGTTGCTCAGCAAAGGATTACAAGGCAATGACTACTTCTAGTGTAAAAGCAATGACTGGATCTTTAACTGATGTGGTTTAGCCCTCTGGTGATAGCCCCAGTGTGCAAGAATTATTGGAAGGAAAGGTTTGCTGTTATCTGACTGATTTATAAGTGGGTTTTGATAAGAGAAAATTTGTACAGTGTCTCTTGGAACAGAAATAGGCGGTGCTCAAGGCTACATATAATTTATCACTCTATCAAAACAACTTACTGGTAGATAAGAAAGGCGTGTGAAATACGGTTTCTGGATTTCCCCCCCCCCCCCAATTGCTTTACCAGCAGTGTGGTGGGCCTTAAGGCAAATTTAGATCTGCTCACAATTTCCCATAGCTGTTGCTGCATACATAGATTGTATAATAATACCTTTGTAAGGCCACCCTTGGAATACTGCATCCAGATTTGGTTTTCACCATTTAAAAAAGATGTGGAGACTCTAGAAAGAGTGCAGAGAAGAGCAACAAAGATGATTAGGGGACTGGAGGCTAAAACATACGAAGAACAGTTGCTGGAACTGGGTATGTCTAGTTTAATGAAAAGAAGGACTAGGGGAGACATGATAGCAGTCTTCCAATATCTCAGGGGTTGCCACACAGAAGAGGACATGAAGTTATTCTCCAAAGCACTTGAAGGCAGGACAAGAAGCAATGGATGGAAAGTGTCTAAAGAGATTCTCAGTCATCCAGGTCATGATTGTCTTAAAGGTGCTTTTTCAAGAGGCAACTGGTCTTTCTTTGAAGATGTTTCGCTTCTCACCCAAGGAACTCAGCTCTGACAGGATGGTGGGGAATTCCTCACCATCCAGTCAGAGTTGAAGAAGTTTCTTGGATGAGTAATGAAATGTCTTCAAAGAAAAACCAGAAAGTCCAGTCGCCTCTTGGAAAAAGCACCTTTGGGGCAATGGATGGAAACTAATCAAGGAGAGAAGCAACCTAGAACTAAGGACAAATTTCCTGGCAGTTAAAACAATTAATCAGTGGAACAACTTGCCTCCAGAAGTTGTGGATGCTCCAATACTGGGAGTTTTTAAGAAGAGATTGGAAAACCATTTGTTTGAAATGGTATAGTGTTTCCTGCTTGAGGAGGGGTTGGACTAGAAGACCTCTAAGATCCCTTCCAGTTCTGTTATTCCATATTCTAATCTATTCTATATTGTATATTGCAAAGGGGTTGATGAGTAAGCGGAGGTTTGCAGAGGCCACCGGACCGGACTGATGCAAATACCAGCCGAATCCCAACTGCACTTTGTGTGGAAGTGTGCAGTGCACCATTTGCGCTGTTTGGTTCTGACTTCCTGCTGGGAGGTGGTGGATGGCGAGGCACATTCAAGCAGAAAAAGAAATTTGCTGACATATAAAATTTGCTGTCCCTGAAAGACCAAAAAAAAAAAAAAAGTTCCTTGCAGTGCAGTGCAGCAGATGTCTTCACCAACGTTTAGGGGTTTGTGTGTGTGTGTGTGTGTGTGTGTGTGTGTGCAATCTGCACACACAGGTCACATGACAAAGGAGGCTTAGAATGGAGAAATCAACAACATTCCAAGTCTCTGCCCAGTTTCCCCTCCCAGAAGGCTTGTTGGGAGAATTTGGGGCATTATTTTAAAAAATGCTGTAGGCAGTATATCTCAATCTTGGCATCTTGAAGATGTCTGAACTTCACCTGCTGGCTGGGGAATTCTGGGAATTGAAAACCACACACCTTCAAGTGTCCAAGGTTGAGAAATAATGATCTACAATCCACAATCAGATTTGGCTCATCTTTGAACACACTCCTGAATTTGCAACAACTTCTATTCCCACATCAAACTTAATCCTGTTTTGTTTTATTACAGTTAGTCGATTTACAACCTCAACTGACACCAAAATTTGCTAGGTAAGGTGATAGTGACTTTTGACTCATTTTACTAACTTTCTTTCCACAGTTGTTAAGTGAATCGCTGCAGTTGTTAAGTAAGTAACACAGTTGTTAAGTGAATCAGGCTTCCCGGTTGATTTTGCTTGTCAGAAGGTCACAAAAGGTGATCCCACAATCCTGGGTCACTGCAGCCATCACAAATACCTGCCAGTTGCTAAGCAACTGAATTTTGATCATGTGACCATAGAGATGTTACAACAGTTATAAGTGGCGGGAGGAGAAGTCATGTCACTTTTTTCAGCACTGTTGTAACTTCGAATGGTTACTAAATGAACTGTTGTAATTCGAGGACTCCCTGCATTGTGCTCATGGCTGGTTGACAGTTCTGACTTCTTTTACATAATTTCTTTCAACATTGCATTGGATTGAAAGGAATTTTAAAAAGGCAAAGGTGTCACTTATCCTCTTGCACTAATTACATTCTGGATTACCAGAAGGAATTACTAGAAGGTATCTAGTGATACTAAGATGTCATCTGAAGAAACAGGGGTAAAGGTATTCCTTATTTAGTGACTGCCTCATTTAGTGACTGTGTGCAGTTTGTTTTTATGATTTAAAACTTGTAGTGGTGCAGAACCAGATTTGGCCTGCAAAAATATGAACCACCACTGAATGGCAGCAGTGATACAATAGTTCAACTCTCTGCTACCACCTAGTAATTGTGTGGATGATTGTAACTGGATATGGTAATATAATACTGAGACTCTGTAAAACCTGTCTGTGGGCCAGACAAATATCAGGTAAAACTCTTTTGTTACCATGTTGTACTTAGAATAAAGCAGTTGCCAATTTGCCAAGACACTGTAAGGCTGTTTATCGTCAGCTACTTTTATTACAGTTGTACAGAAGATCTGGATGGATTTTCTACTGACTACCCTCAAAAATCTAACAAAGTAGCAATAGCAATAGCAGTAGACTTATATACCGCTTCATAGGCCTTTCAGGCCTCTCTAAGCGGTTTACAGAGAGTCAGCATATTGCCCCCAACAATCTGGGTCCTCATTTTACCCACCTCGGAAGGATGGAAGGCTGAGTCAACCCTGAGCCGGTGAGATTTGAACCGCTGACCTGCTGATCTAGCAGTAGCCTGCAGTGCTGCATTTAACCACTGCGCCACCTTGGCTCTTAGTAGCCCATTATACAGATCAAATCACAGAGTTACAGAGTTGGAAGGGACTTTGGAGGTCTTCTAGTCCAACCCTGGGTTAATTAGGAGAACCTATACCATTCTGGACAAATGCCTGCCCAATCTCTTCCTAACAACTTCTAGTGTTAGAATACCCTCAATTTCTAAAGGCAAGTTGTTCTTCTGGTTGATTGTTCTTGCTTCAGGCAGTCATGAGCTTTAGTAGGACAGAGGGATTTTAATATCTGTTATTTGTAAAGCGGATTATTAAATCATATTTGTGTTTTGCAAACAGCCAGTTTTGAAGTAGTTTGGATTTACATCCTGATTCTAATCAAACCTGTCAAAACCTTCAACCAAGAGAATGATTGTTTGACCTTGAGGGAGCTATATATATCTTTACAAAGCTTTACCAGAAAAAGAAAATAATAGCTAAAGAATAGAATAGAATAACAAAGTTATTATGATATTACCATTTATGGTGGACCTGTGAGGAGGCTAAATTTTTTTGGAAAAGGATCAAATATTGGCTGGAGGCAATAACAGGGGTTAAAATAGAATGGAAACCTGAAGTTTTTTTATTAAGAATAATGTCTGCGAAATACAAAAAAGAAATCCAGTATTTAATACTACATATAATTACAGCAACAAGGATTGCCTTTGCCCATAAATGGAAAAACAAATTAATTCCAAGCCAAGATGAAATAATAAGAAAGGTTATGGATTGTGCTGAAATGGACAAACTAACTAAAGAAATCCAGGAAAAAGAAGAATCAGAATTCTACCAGATATGGGATAAATGGTAGAGGCGGATGGAGGAAAGAAACAAGAATCAATGAAAGAATATAACAAAACTCAAAAAATAATATGAGTAAAATAAGAGGGTTAAGAATGGTGAAATCCAAACGAAATACAATTGAAGGGGAAATAATATAAGGTGAGCAGTATCGATTGATAATTGCTATTAGAAAGAACCTGGAAGCTCCTGTTCGTATTGTATTGTGTAAATGTGGTGTACGTCTAGGTTTTGTGTGTGTGTATTTTACATGTTAATAAAAAATAAAAAAAGAATAACAAAGTTTGAAGGGACTTTGGAGGTCTTCTAGTCCAACCTCAACTCCACTTCAGACAAATGTTCTTCTTAAAAACTTCCAGTGTTGGTGCATTTAAAACTTGTGGAGGGAAGTCGTTCCATTGATTAATTGTTCTAATTGTCAGGTATTTTCTCCTTAATTCTAGGTTGGATTACTCCTTAATTAGTTTCCATCCATTGCTTCTTGTCCTGCCTTCAGGCAACCCCTGAGATATTGGAACGCTGCTATTATGTCTCCCCAAGTCCTTCTTTCTATTAAACTAGACATACCCAGTTGTTCCAACCGTTCTTCATATGTTTTAGCCTCCAGTCCCCTAATCATTTTATTGCTCTTTTCTGCACTCTTCCTTAGAGTCTCAACATCTTTTTTACATCGTGATGACCAAAACTGGATGCAGTATTCCAAGTATGGCTTTACCAAAGTATTATATGATTGAATGCCTTTAAGGATGCTTACAGATATCAGTCAAAAATTTTAGCACTCTTCCAATCTCTTCTTCCCCATTCCAATCTTTTTGAAGAGCTTTTTCACAGTGAGTGTATATTCTCAAATATGAGAAACATGGGTGTTTCTCAGTATTATACATCAGTCTTATACTACCATACCCAGCTACAATCATCCACACCATCACTAGGTGATAGCAGAGAATTAGGACTATTGTATCACTGCTGCCATTCAGTGGCGGTTCATATTTCTGCAGTCCAAGTCTGGTAGCCCCACAGTTTTGTCCAGATGTAAAACAGGATTTGATGCTGTCTGTTTTGCTATTTGTCCAGAATGGTATAATGTGTCCTTCCTGAATAGGGAGTTAGACTAGGAGACCTTCAAGGTCCCTTCAAACTCTCTCTCTCTCTCTGTCTGTCCCTCCCTCCCTCCCTCCCTCCACCTTCCCCTCCTCTCTGTCTCTCCCTCTCTCTTTCCTCTCTGTCTCTGTCAGTCTCTGTCTCTCCCTCTCTCCTGCTCTCTTTCTTCTCTGCCTCTCTCTCTGTCTCTGTCTCTCTCTTTTCCTCTCTCTTTTCTCACTCTTCCTCTCTCCCTCTTTTCTCTCTGTTTCTCTCTTTTCCTCTCTCTTTCCTCTGTCTCTCTCTGTCTCTGCCTTCCACTCTCCCTCTCTCTTTTCTCTCTCCCTATCTCTGTCTCTCTTTCCTCTCTGTCTCTCTCTCTCTCCCTCTCTCCCTGCTGTCTTTCTACCTAGTTAACTCTGGACCAAATTTGATTTTAACACTATGCCAGTTGGACAGAAGTCAAGACATGTTTTTGGCACAACCTCCTGAGGTAGTAAAGTGATATTCCAGTTCTTCAAGCATCGCATATATCTCTTTCCACAAATTGTGAAGCAGGTCCTGCCACCTTCGTCAAAGTATCATACACCCTGAAGTGACAACAAGCATTACAACATCACCAGTAGATCTTGCTGCGTCAAGACTTTTACAGTTCCCCCTTATTGATGAATGGGAGTTGCTTTGAAGAAATACCAGAAGGTCTGGCTGGATGATGTCAAAGATAATGACCCACCAAGGCCACAATTTGATCATCAAAGAAGCCATCTTCCTTTCCACAGCAGTTTTTGCCAAGATATCTGGCATACTCATATATAATAGGATTAACGCTGGCCTGAAAACCTACTTGATCGAGAACAGATTCTTTGGGTGTGTTTGGCTATGCATGAATGGGAACACTGATAATTTGCTTGCAATCATCTTGATATTCTGGAAAGTATGGCCTCTTTTTAAATTCACACACAAAAATGTTCTTCAAGCTTCTGGTGAGATTTTGTTCACATTTTCAAAAAGTTATTTCCCATTGCTGAAATTAAATTGCTCTCCATCCATGCTTGGGTTGGTAGAAAAATGGAACATGTTAAATTGGTTGCACCCATTGCTGATCCTTATCCTTCCTTTATTGTCTCTTTAGGATCTTTGGTGCTCTCTGAGCTTGGTTGTTTTCTTGCAGACATTTCGTTACCCAATTACGTAGCATCATCCACGGGAGAAGGGAGTGGGGTTTTCTCTGCTTATATACAAATAACACTGATGGTGTTACATAGTTGGGTAATGAAATGTCTCCCAAGAAAGCAACCAAGCTCAAAGGGCATCATGGACTCCATTTTTATTTTCTGGTTTATTGTCTCTGTTCTGATTCACGGTGCAGCTCTTCTGACTTTGCACTCTTGGATTGGCAAAGGGATTAGTGGGATCTTCTGGATCTGTTGCCTTCCTTCTTTATTAGTGGGAAGAACATCGTGAATCTGGATAATGGAATTGACCCAGCATCACAATATGTCCACCCAGGTTCTTTTTCAGTGCCACCTCCTCTATATCTCCATCCTCTGCTAGGGAGTTTGTTTGTTTCATAATTTTAGCGTTAGATTACCTCAGCCTAGTGCATCACATGTCATTATTACTTATTACTCAGAGTTGCCTTATATTTCACCATGGCATTCTTTCACCATTACCATATGTTCCTGTTGTGCTGTTTCAAGATCCAGCAAGCGATTGGGTTTTTTCTATGTGCACAATTGTCCTTTATAGTTTAGGGGTGTAATGGGGTTACCGATGATGATGCGGTTGCCTGGTGTGGACTTCAGTTGTGCCCAGGGGTGGGCTTCAAAAATTCCAGCAACGGTTCTCTGCCCGGTTGCTGGGTCGGAGTCAGCCTCTTGCACCAGAGCAGCGGGGGAGGGAGCATCTTTCCCCAGGTTCCGGAGGCTTTTCTCAAGCCTCAGGAAGGGCAAAAACTTCCTTCTGGGAGTTGAAGTCCACACATTTTCAAGTCTCCAAGGTGGAGAAACACTGATCTATCTAATTAATATAATTATTTCTCCCTCTCTTTTTCACTCTCTCTCCAACGCACACACGCAAATGCATAGTGCAGCCCACCTCACATACAGGTAACTCCGGGCGGCTTACAACATTATGATGCATGTCTCCCCATAGGAGAGGAGATGGGGAAGCCGAGGGCCCGGAGATCACCCGGGGGATACCGAGGATGCCCCAACTCAGCCCCTCTTCCCACTCCAATCATGCACCGCTACTTCCTCCGAGTGCCATTGAGCAAAGCGAACGGGGGGAAGAAGACGACGGCTCTCCCCAACCCAGGTCCTCACCTGGCAGAAAGCGCCTCTCCATCTGCGACCCTGCTAACCTGGCTCTACCAGCAAGAGACATGGGAGAAGGACAGGGCCCTTAACCAATTGACAGCCGGTGTACCTCGTCACAATGGGGAACGGATTTCTTGCCAGGAAACGCGAGGATTGGACAACGGCGGAGGCTTGGGTTTTTTTTTCCCCCGGGAATAAAAGTGAGCATAGACTTCTAAATCCCCAGCAAGAAAAGAAATGCAACTGTAGTGGTCTCCCCCCTCCTTCCTCTAAAGAACAAATGTTATCCTGCCGCAGAAGCGAAGAGATCTCAGATTTCGCTCTTCTGCAACAGCCTCCCTCGGGATCCCGCTCCTCCGCTACAGATGCATTGCGTCCCAACAGCGGAACTTCACAGCTCCAGGTCCCCAAACCCAGTTTCGGGGTGACCCGTCGAGAGACCAACCGCTTCTTCTCCCTACCCTGAAGACCGTATTTCCCTGCCGCTCCCTCCCCCTGCCCCGCAAAGCTCTCTACAGCCCTTCCAAGCCTACCCAGCACCAAGTCCTCCTCTCCAGCAAATCCTACATGTGCCCGACGCTCCTCGGTCCACACATCCCTTGCCGGCTCCGGGAGAGCTTTTTGGAAATGCGCAGCTGTTGCTTCTCTTTCAAAATACACGGCTCCCAAGTCGGGGCATCTCCCTCCCCTCACAGATCAGGGGCTCCCTTGAAGGCCTCCTGCTGCTGCTGCAGCGGCGGCTCCCCCAGCTAGCACTCCGTTTTCAGACACCCGAGATTTTCCAAAGCGCTCGCCCTCTTCCTATCCAGCCGTCTCCTTTTAAGCCCCCCCTCAAGTAACCCCTTCCTCAGGCTCTCCGCCAGCGCTCTTCAACTTCGTCCCCACCACTGCCCGCTCCTCCAGCCCCTAAAAGCGGTGGGGCTGGGGACCGAGCCTGAGCTAACCTACGCCACGAAGGCCCCCCCTTCCCAGTACCTTTGGCGCATCCTCCCATGACGTGGCCCGACTTGGGGCCTGCTATTGTTGGGTGGTGTGGAGGTGGAGGCAGAAGGAAATTCATGGCTCGGAGCTCCGCCTTATCTGTCTCCTCACCTCAGCGCGGCCTGTCTCGGCCCAGACCCTCTGCCCCCCACTCATCCTTTTCGCAGCCCATCTGGCTTGAAGGGGGATTTCCACTACTGAGGGAAGGAAAGGGGGGGCATCTCCCCAAGCAGCGTTGCCGAGAGGGCTGCAAAGTGGGGTGGGGTGGATAAATGCAGCCGCTTTCAGAATTAAGGATGATTATGATTAAGGTGGCCAGATTATAACACGGGGCGACTGATGATAGTTTGAGCGGGTGCGGCCAGCGCAAACTACTGTCAGTCACCCCGCGCTCATCAAAACAAGTCCAGGGAGAGTAGGTGTGGGCAGAAAGGCTTCTGGCGGCTCCCGGGCGGCGATCCCACTGCCATCCGCCTGCTCACTCGCTACGCTACCCTGCCCATGCGAGCGGCAGCGGATGGGCGGGGAAGCGAGCGATCAAAGAAGGTGCCAAAGCGGGATCTTTTGAGAATGGCCCGGGACGCGGGAAAAAATTTGAAAAAGCATGCCTGTCCCGCCAAATGCGGGACATCTGGTCACCTTACCTTTCCAGCCTTCCAGAACTTCCGGGAGGTCCGTTTTTTCCACTCCCCGACCCTCCAGATCAATGGTGGGATACGACCGGTACGCCCCGGTACAGGCATACTATTGCCTGCTGGAAGTACCAGGTACTATTCCGGTACAGTGCTCCGGAGGCCCGCCTGCTCTCCTTACCTCTATTTGAGCTGATCGGGATTTTGTGCATGCACACGGAGCGTATGGTGCCTGCATGATGCTCTGCCAAGCAGCTGCACTGCGCACTTGCTGTGTGCGTTCACGTGGTCGACGTCTGGTCCCATTGCAGCATATTGATTGCAACAACAGGATCCGGAACCCACCACTGCTCCAGGCGGACACTGCACTTACCTCGCATCCAAAATGGACTGCATGGAGACTCCTGGGAGGGGCGGGGTGGGTGAGGTGGGAGGGGCCAGCCAGGGCTGGGATTTGGAGCTTCTCCGAACCAGCCATAACATTAGCTATGGGTTCTCTCGAAGCAGCCCACCCCTGGGGATGCCTGGACCAGCCTGAAAGAGGCTGTCTTGTCCTAAGCTGCTACTGGTCACTTGCTTTTACATCTGCCACAACTGATGGCAATCAGTTGCACACTTTGCAATTGTGATCGGATGCAGGTGGATTAGAGGGGAAAACATGACCAGACAGTTTTCACCCTGTCTTTTGCCTGGGCTGGGAATGAGATGGAGGCAAATTCACAAATACCTAGCAGGAAAATGGTGTTGCCAAAGAATGTTTATGCTACAAAGCAGTGGTTGTCAAAAAAGTTTCCACCATGGACCCCCTTTAGATACTTTTTGTGGCCAAGACTTAATGTAAGCCTTAAATCATAACATCTCTTCAAGCCTTCACAGACACCCCCTGTGATGATATCACACCCCACAGAGGTCTGTGGACTACAGGTTGAGAACCATGACATAAAGTTAAAGGTTTCCCTTGTCCAGTCATGTCCAGTTCTGGGAAATGGTACTCATCTCTGCTTCTTAGCCGAGGAAGCCAGGGTTGTCTGTGGTATGTGGCTGGTATGACTAAATGCCGAAGGTGCATAGAATGCTGTTACCTTCCCACCAAAGTGGTACCTATTTATCTACTTGCAGTTGCATGCTTTCCAACTGCTAGTTGGGAAGGAGCTGAGGCAAGCAACAGAAGCTCACCCCGTCACGCAGTGTTCAGATCGCAAACCCGGATTGTCACTTTCCAGTTGACAAGCTCAGCATCTTTAACTGCTAACACATCATGCCCAACCCCCTGTTTATGTTATGCTGAAGAGCAATAGGGAAAGCCCACATCTTCAGCATACCCCAAAATAAAACTTCAATTTCTCCTGGTGGTGCTTTTGACCCAACTTCCCTGGGGAGATATCTTTTCTTCTTTCATGGTTACCTTCCCCTGGGATTAAATGGAAATGGGGAAAGCCAGACAGCGAGAGATTATTATTTTTTATTTGGTTTGTCAGACATGTACAAGATAACAGGTATAAATATAAACATGGACGTGAACAAGGGAAATGAATAGAAATAAATGGGGACAGTAAGACAGGGATGGAAGGCACGCTGGTGCACTTATGCATGCCCCCTTTATGGACCTCTGGGGGTTTGAGGATATAACAACGGAGTCAGGTAGAGCATTCCAGGCATTGACCACTCTGTTGCGTATTTTCTGCAATCAAGTTTGGAGTGGTTTACTTTGAGTTTGTATCTATTGTTTGCCCATGTATTATTGAGGTTGAAGCTGAAGATTCGTTGACAGGTAGGATGTTGTAGCAGACAATTCTGTGTACTACACTTAGGTCAGACCGTAGGCGGCATAGTTCCAGGTTGTCCAAAGCCCAGAATTTCAAGCCTGGTGGAACTAAGGTATTCTATTGTGAGCAGAAGAGTGGAGGACTCTTCTCGTGAAATACCTCTGGACCTGCTCAATTGCATTAATGTCTGTTCTACAGTGTGGACTCCAAGGAGATGAGCTGTATTCGAGAATTGGTCTGGCAAAGGTTTTGTATGCCCTAGTTTACAGTAAAATGTTACCGAGGAGAAGCTTCGCAAAATTAGGTTAACAACTCTTAATGTCTTTTTGGCAATGATGCAATAAAAAGGCATGACATTCACACACAACCCCCTTGGCCACACAAGATTTCTAGAATAGTACGTTCCTAAGAAGCCCATCAGAATTCTCTTCTTCTTTTAAAGATATGTTGGAAGTCTGTTCTCTTTCACAAAATTAAATGAGAACTGCTAAGGAAAACAAAAAAAAACAGGATTACTTTTCTATCTACCATGAGTTGGGACCTCTGCTTCCCACATCTCTAATAGCTCCACTCCAACCCTGCAGTAATTAAAATTACAGATAGTCCTTGACTTATGATCACAATTGTGCCCAAAGTGTATGTTGTTAAGTGAGAAATTTGTTAAGTGAGTTTTGCTCTGATTTTTTACGATTTTTTTGCTACCTTTGTTAAGTGAATCACTGCAGTTGTTAAATTAGTACCACAGCTGTTAAGTGAATCTGGCTTCCCCATTGATTTTGCTTGAGGTGGGTTGCTACCAGTTTGCATTGGTTTGGGCGAGCCGGTAGAGGAAATTGCGACTGGGTTGCCAAACTGGTAGGGATGGCAGACTCACCATGTCCCCAAACTCTTTCCCTGGCCAGAAGGTCACAAAAAGGATCATATGAACCCAGGACCTGTGACCATTATAAATGTGAGCCAGTTGTCCAACATCTGAATGTAAATCACATAATCATGGAGATGCTGTGAGGGTCGTAAGTGTGAAAAACAGTCATAAGTCACTTTTTCCCATGATGTTGTAACTTTGAACGGTCACTAAACGAATGGTGTAAGTCGAAGATTACCTGTAATGATGTTTGCAACTAAAACCTCCCAGGCACTCTTGTCTTTTTAGAGTGATTTGATGGATGGTTTCTTGTCTTTTCCCCCTATTTTTTTTTTCCAGAGAGAACTTGAGGATAAACTGTGCTGATGAAATCATTCTATTTTGTAAAAGAGCATGTTGAAATAGCAGGCAATTTTTTGCAGATGCTCAGGGCGTCTTTCCATATTTATTCTCTTCTTCCCCCAGCTCCTGGTGTCTAAACGTGATGGCTTCCTAGATGGTTTTGTAGGTGGCTGTAAACAAAGCTATGTGGCAATGAAAACAGGGGAATCTGAAAGTCACTGAAAGATAGCAAAAAGATGGCAACTCTTAGGCTTCAACCAGTGGTCAATTTCCTTCCTTCCTTCCTTCCTTCCTTCCTTCCTTCCTTCCTTCCTTCCTCTCTGTCATTAAATTTCTCCCTCCCTGTCATTAAATTCCTTCCTTCCTCCCTCCCTTCCTCCCTCCTTGTCTTTAATTTCCTTCCTTCCTCCCGCCCTCCCAGTCATTAAAGTCCTTCCTTCCTTCCTTTCCTTTCTCCGTCATTAAATTCTTCCTCCCTGTCTTTAATTTCTTTCCTTCTTTCCTTCTTTCCTTCTTTCCTTCTTTCCTTCTTTCCTTCTTTCCTTCTTTCCCTTCCTCCTTGTCATTAAATTCCAGTTGGGAGATGACTTCAGTCTACACCATCCAAACACTAGCACCAACGTCCTTGCTTCCCAGGGCAATTTTATTTAGGCTACAATACCTCAGCTATCTCTACACTCCTTTCCATGGCTCCCTTCACTCCAGGCTGTGTCAACCTTGAAGCAATGAGAAGAGAAACGTCCCTAAAAAGCTACAAAGAAGGAAAATGGCCACAGCTCAGAGATCTTCCTTCCTTCCTTCCTTCCTTCCTTCCTTCCTTCCTTCCTTCCTTCCTCTTTCCCTGCCTCTCTGTCATTGACTTCCTTCCTTCCCTCCTTCCCTCTCTCCCATATCTGGGGTCTGCCTTTGTAGCTCCTCTTCTGTGTTCCTGTTCACACAGAAGCAGACATAGTAGACCCGGGGTGGCAAACTTACCACATGCGTGCCGGAAGCGACACACAGAGCCATCCCATACGTGGCACATGGCCTTTGTAGCTCCTCTTCTGTGTTCCTGTGCACACATGCCTGCCGGTCAGCTGGCACTGGTGCGCGTGGGAGTGCCAAAACCCAGAAGAGCAGTTCTGTTGCGAATGTGTGTACTGGCACCCAAACTTCTGGGTTTCCATTGCGCACATGCATGACGGCCAACTGTTCGTTGGGTACTCACCCATGCTGGAAACTAGAAGTTTGAGTGCCGGTGCGCTCATGCTCTTCCGGGGTTGGTGCTCCCACACACACGAAGACCAACAAGGCCGCACGGTCCAGGTGGGATGATTTCACGTGCCATTTCTGGCACACAAGTTGGCACACAGAGACATAAAAAGTTATCCATCACTGTGGTAGACTTATAACTACTATAAGGCCCAGCCTAGATCCACTGATTGGGAATTTTAAGAGTCATAGAGAACTCTTGGTTGGGTAAATCTAGTCTATCCAGTAGAAAAGTAGTGTGCTTTTTGTAAATGGAAGAATAAATTGCATCATTTGCTTACTTTGGGGACTGTATTTTTCCAGCTACACTATTAAGGAAGATATATTCTACCTATGCATCTTAATTCCTGTTTTATAATGCCTAAACTAACAATCTACTACTTACCTCAAAGCCTGTAGATTAAAAAGTGGACATACTGTAATTATTAGAACAATTAGTTCTTCCTTATTTTTTCTTCAGATGCAAACAAGAATCTTCCTTTTATTTAATTAATTCCTAATCTTTTCTGTCTTGCCAAAGTTAAACAGCCTGTGGCTGTTTACTGTGCAAATGAATATTCGGCTACCATAACTGAGATAAAGTATTATCTGTTCCAGAGGAAAGTGTGCAAAACTTTTGGCTAATGGAACAAATCCAAATTAAGCTAAACCACGGTTTTTAAGGTTGGCTACTTCAGCATTTCGTTTGTGCTTTGAGACTCAGCATATTTGAGAACCTAGCTTCCCATGTAGTTTGTGATTTGAAGCAGTCCATGAAAAATTAAGAAATTCAGGAAGCAGATTGTGTGTTGTGCAAATACAACTGTTGGACTACTAAAATGGCTTAGCTTAGCAATCCTATTTTTTATCTCCTGGACCTGTGAGAGTGGCTTCCTTATGACCCAGACTGACATATAACTTTCTTTGTTTTTTTTGCCATAGTGGCAAACATTTGCCAGCTCCAATACCCGAGGGCCACAAGTTAGGACAAGGCTTCATTATGATGACAGACCTGGCTCTCACCAAAGCAATGGAGAAATATTGTTCATTTAAAAAGTATGTCAGATATTGAATTGATATAATTTATATACTTGACTTACGACTTGAAACAGAAATTTCTGTTGCTAAGAGAGACAATTGTTAAATGAATTTTGCTCCATTTTGCGTCCATTTTGATCACCACAGAACAAAAAAGATGTTGAGACTTTGGAAAAAGTTCAGAGAAGAGCAACTAAGATGATTAAAGGCAGGGAGACTAAAACCTATGAAGGAAGGTTGCAGGATTTGGGTTTGACTAGTCTAGAGAAAAGAAGGACTAGTGGGGATGGGGTAGGAGTATTCCAGTATTTGAGAGGTTGAAGTGCTGATGGTTTAAGGGGGAATACAGGTAGTCCTCAATTTACGACTACAATTTAGCCCAACATTTCTGTTGCTAAGAAAGAGGGTTGTGAATTTTGCCCATTTTATAACCTTTCTTGCTACAGTTGTTAAGTGAATCACTGCAGTTGTTAAACTAGTAACATGGTTGTTAAGTGAAGCTGGTTTCACCATTTATTTTGCTTGTCAGAAGGTCACAAAAGAGGATTTGCATGACCCCAGGACATGGCAACCGTCATAAATATGAGTCAGTAGCCAAGTGTCTGAATTTTTGATCATGTGACCGTGGAGACACTGCCACAGTCACAAATAGGAAAACCGATCATAATTTACAATTTTCACCTGGGTTATAACTTCAAATGGTCACTAAGTGCTGTAATTTAAGGACTACCTGTATACCACTTGGAAACCGGAAGATCTACGGGCAGCTTCAGCTTATCTCATCCTGGCTAGGAGGAAGTTGGTGGCTACATCATGGGAACTTGACAGAAAAAAATACATTTCCTGGTTCAGTGCAAATGAGGACATGGCTTAAGTTTAATAGCTTCAATTTAAAGGTTGAAGTAAATGTTCCCCTTGCACATACGTGCTAGTCGTTTCTGACTCTAGGGGGCAGTTGTCATCTCTGTTTCAAAGCCGAAGAGCCAGTGCTGTCGGAAGAAGTCTCCATGGTCATGTGGCTGTCATGACTAAATGCCAAAGGTGCACGGAACGCTGTTACCTTCCCACCAAAGGTGGTCCCTATTTTTCAACTTGCATTTTTTACATGCTTTCGAATTGCTAGGTTAGCAGAAGCTGGGACAAGTAATTGGAGCTCACTTCATTATGCAGCACTAGGGATTTGAACCGCCCAACTGCCGATCTTACTGATCAATGAGCTAAATAATATGATTTCGTTTTGGAAAAAGCTGTGTTACCTAACCTGGAATTATGCTTTCCTTGGCATCTGTGAAAAGACACTGTAGAGACGGCACCTTCCATGTAAGGTGCCAGAGTGAATCAAGGCATATAAAACTAATTCCGGCATCTACACCTTGGCATTAAAAATCTGGTCCCCACTGATTATCATGGCTCATAGGTTTGACTGTTTTCCAAGCACTTCACCAGCATTTCATATCAGAATAGAGCTACTCTCCCATCTGTGATTTCTTGTGTGAGAAAGAAAGGCAGGAATTGCAGGTTTCTTCTTATAAACTCCATTAAAGAAGAGTAGTAAATACGCTTTGTGGCTGATGCCCTGAGGTTTTGGTGTTCCATTCTTAATTTAAATGAACAATGTTAGAATTTCTGCTGATTCTCAAATGCTCAAAAAAGCAAGGGAAGAAGGCCCGACCTAGAATTTCCTGAAGCCCTTCCAATTTCCGGGGAAATCCAGAAAATCCCAAAGTAAGGTCCTTAATGAACAGGAGGTTGAACTGATAGGAAAGATCTTCCTTCAAGAAATTAAACCAAAATTTTATCCTTGTACTATAAGCAACCTTTGGCTGTGCAAATTTCCCTGGACTGCACTCTTTAAGTATAAGGTAAAGATAAAGATAAAGGTTCCCCTCACACATATGTGCTAGTTGTTCCTGACTTGAGGGGCAGTGCTCATCTCCATTTCAAAGCTGAAGAGCCAGCGCTGTCCGAAGACGTCTCCGTGGTCATGTGGCCGGCATGACTAAATGCCAAAGGCGCATGGAACACTGTTAACTTCCCACCAAAGGTGTCCCTATTTTTTTACTTACATTTTTACAGGTTTTCGAACTGCTAGGTTGGCGGAAGCTGGGACCAATAACAGGAGCTCACTCTGTTACATGATGCTAGGGATTCGAACCACCAAACTGCCGACCTTTCTGATCAACAAGCTCAGCATTTTAGCTACTCAGCCCCTTATTAAGTATAGATAATAAAATTATGACCATAGTTGAGCTTGATATTTCAGTTATAAGTCCTGATGGTTAAAAAGCAGATCATCCACCTTATGATTGTGCCTCATGTTATGACCCTTTTGTGGCAGTCGTGAACATGGCAATTTTAAAGTGAACATTGTGGTCCTTAAGCAAACGTCATGGTCATTAACTGAACCTAGCGATCACTTTGGAACATTTTTTGCCAGAAACCGAAGTAAACTTCGATTTCCAGGAAAACTGTAAATTGTTGCCACATAATCACTGGGCACTACAAATAGCCATAAATGCAGGCCAGTTGCTGAGAGCCAAAAATGCAGTCATGTGACCCCCCAAGGGGGAAGGCAGCAAATATCAGAACTCCAAATCTGGGTCTCAAGTTCCTTTTTCAAGGTCCGTCATAACTTTGAACAATTGCTAAGCGGCCAGTTTTAAGTCGGGGACTACCTAGAATAAGAATTCTGAATTTTGTCCCTCAAATGCTTCCCTGCAAACTTCATCAGCCTGTTTGCCCACCCCTCTGCCTTCCGCAACCTCTAAACTTCAGGTTGGCTGGGGAATTCTGGGAGTTGAAGTCCAATCCTCATCAAGTTGCCCAAGAACCTGCTTCATTGATCACCAATGTCAAATTCTTGAGTATAAAATAAAGAAGGAGCATGATGGCTCAGCGGTCAAAGCCACTGAGCTTGTCAGCTGCAAAGCTAACTATCTGGGTTTGAGACCCGAGCGTCACTTGATGGGGTGAGATCCTGTTCCTTGCTCCTATTCTACCCACCCTTGCATTTCAAAAGCATGCAAATTTGAGTAAATAGGTACCACTTCGGTGGGAAGATAACCGTGTTTTGTGTGCTTCATGTAGCCATGCTGGCCACATGACCATAGTAACGTCTTTGGACAACACTGGCTCCCTCAGCTAAGACACAGATGAACACTGCCCCCTAGAGTCAGACATGACTGGAAAGGGTAAAACTTTACCTTAATCAAAAAAGAAAAATAAAAGCAAAATAAAACCCCATCTGTGGGTTTTAACTAGAAATGAAGGTCAGGGAAGAAAAATAAATGGTGGGAAATTATTTTCATTCTCCCTTTAGTTCCTTCATCACCAAATACAGAGAGTCCTCAACTTACATCAGTTTATTTAGTGACCATTCATAGTTACAGCGGCACTGGAAAAAGTGACTTAGGACCATTTTTCACACTTATGACCATTGCAGCATCCCCCATAGTTACCTGATCAAAATTCAGATGTTTGGCAACTGATTCATATTTATTACAGCTGCAATGCCCTGGGTCATGTGATCACTTTTTCTGAACTTCTGGAGAAGCAAAATCAATGGGGAAGCCAGATTTGCTTAACCACCGTTGTTATTAATTTAACCACGCACTGATTTACTGAACAAATGTAATAAGACAAGTCGTAAAATGGGGCAAAACGTGCTTAACAACTGTCTCACTTAGCAATAGAAATTTTGGGCTCAATTGTGGTCGTAAGTCGAGGACTGAAAGTGTCCAATCAGAAACCCTCCAAGTATCTATAGTTTCCAGCATTCCCTACTGACCTCAATTCTCTACTGGTAGTCCTCAACTTATGATCACAACTGAGCTCAGAATTTATGTGCTTAGGAGAGAAAAATGTTAAGCGAATTTTGCCCCATTTTACAACTTGTCTTGCCACATTTGTTAAGTGAATCAGTGCAATTGTTAAATTAGTAACAACGGTGGTTAAGTGAATTTGGCTTCCCTGTTGCCTTCGCTTGTCTGACGGTCACAAAAGGGGATCAGGTAACCCCATGCCGCTGCAACTTTCATAAATATGAACCTGAGGTGCCAAGCATCCGAATGTAAATCATATGTAGGGGAATGCTGCAACGGTCATAAGTGTGAAAAATGTCCCTTGGCCATGTTTTTCCAGTGCCTTCGTAATTTCGAACATTCACTAAATGAACTGTTGTAAGTCAAGGAGTAACAGTATTCATGGTCCTTAGATGAGTGAAGACAGAGCAGTTGAGCAGGCAGTTGGACTGGAAGCCCTCCAAAGTCCCTTCCAACTAACTCTACTTAATTGGTTGGCTATGCAGATGTGTTCCTCCTAGTATGAAAAAAAAACAGGGAAGCAAAAATTACCAATAGGCAAGTCCCTGGCTGGATTGTCCAATGTCTCCTGTCTGAAGGTGTGTCCAATTTTCCTGCCTACCCACTGTTGCTTCCTTCTCCCTGGGAGGAGCAAGCCTATAATAAAAGCCGTGTTTCCTAAGACCGAAAGACACTCCCGAAAAGAAGCAGATCCCCAAGACTTCAACGCCAGAAAGAGCCAAGCAGGTAAGCAACTGGGAGATATCCTACCAGTGGTAGACTTTGAATCCAAGGGAAGCCAGGCATTTTTTGATCTTGATGTGAAGTCCCTCACAAATTTCTGGCCTCTCTTTGGTCTCCAGCAAGGAACCTGCTTTGATTTCAAGGACTTCACGGAACGTCCAAGATAGGTTGGGAATCCAAGGTGGGCTGAGTCCTGCTGATTTTCGGAAGCAGATGTGTAATGCAGTGGTTCAGGTGTGGGATTAGGAAAGACAAACCCAGGTTTGAATTTCTTCTCAGCCTTCACATCTCCCTACATGACTTTAACCTAGACTTGGTAGAACCCAAAGCAGTGGTAGTGAGGAAGGTGGCTGGTTTAGGTAATAGGAATAGAGAGATGCAGAATTGTAGTTCCTTCTCAGTCATAGAAGCCCAGTGAGTGACAAGACGTCAGTCCCTTTTAACCCAACCGATATTCCAGGTTGTGGTTAGGTAGTAAAACATGTGGAAAGAACACCACTGACGCAACGTTGAGCTCCCGTATGAAACCCAGGTTATAAATCACATCTCTATAATCAGCCAACCGATACGTAGAACTGCCCTGGTGCAGGTGGTGGATCTGGGGAGCTTGTGGCTTCTTCCACGCTTCTTATCCGATCAGCAGTCTTAGGAGGTTTCCCAAACTTCATTGGGTAAGGCTGTTTCTGTGCATGATAAGCTTTACTACTGACCCATCAGCAGCCTCAGAATTAGGCGTAAGGAATGCAAATAGCTAGAACAGCGGTCTCCAATCTTTCCAGCTTGGCAGACGTGTGTGTGTGAGAGAGAGAGGGGAGGGAGCGAGGGAGAGAATGGCCGACGCATGCACACAGCTCATTTGTGCTAGCAGCATGCATGCACAATGCACTCATGCGAATGGAGCATCAAGCGCGAGTGGCTGGCCACTAGTGATTGCACGCGAAGCTCCATTCACGTGAATGGGGCTTCCTGCATGAACGTAAGCACCCTCTTCTCATATGAGTGGAGATTTGCACACACAGACATGCTTACGGCTCACAGGAGTGCAGCTTCATGCGTGTGCATTCTTCTGTTTCTCCCGCAGTCCAATTTTGAACAGGCGACGGTCCAGTAGTAGGCTGTGGACCAGCGGTTGTGGACCTCCGGTCTACATCTTTCCATTTGAAGGGAGCTCCGAAAATTTCAGTCTTTTTAAAGCCCTGCAGTTTTCCTGCAATGTCATATACAATGTAACGGAGTGAGCTCCCGTTACTTGTCTCAGCTTCTGCCAGTCTAGCAGTTCGAAAGCATGTGAAAATGCAAGTAAAAAAATAGGGATCACTTTGGTGGGACCACGGAGACATCTTCGGACAGCGCTGGCTTTTCGGCTTTGAAATGGAAATGAGCACCGCCCCCTGGAGTCGGGAACGACTAGCACATATGTGCATGGGAAAGCTTTCCCTTTTACATATATAGAAGCTCCCATAAATCAAGCTTCCCCGTCCACTGAATACCTGCAAAAAGGCTTGTCTAATCCATCACCGGAGGTCATAGAACCCCCATTGACGGTTTAAAACAGGCCACATTTCCTCAGGCATTTGCACCTTCTCTTTGGAGATGCCCTTCCCCACCGATCGAGTGTTATTATGCATGCTGGGAGCAGGCTTGCCAACGTCAGCTCTTAGGTGGCATTATGCATTCTTTCCACTTGCCAAATGCAGCTTCGGCAGTTTCCTTTAGCTTAGGGATTCACCATGCTCGGATCCATCCTATATGATATCTGTTATATATAAGCTGGATCCCTTAACACACCGTACATATGGCAATCTTTCCCAACCTGTGGTCTTGCAGTACATTTAACCTTTGACTTAACAACCATTTGTTTAGTTATAACAGCACTGAAAAAAGTGACTTAGGACATTTTTCATACCTATGACTGTCGCAGCATCCCTGATCTAAATTCATACACTTGGCAACTGAGCCATATTTATGAGAGTTGCAGTGTCTCGAGGTCATGTGATCACCATTTGCAATATTCTGACAAGCAGAAGCCAATTTGCCTACAGGTTAAAATCCAATACAGGTAGTCCTCGACTTACGACCACAACTGAGCCCACAATTTCTGTTGCTAAGATTGATCGCTGTTTTGCCCAATCTTGAGACCTTTCTTGCCACCATTGTTAAGTGAACCACTGCAGTTGTTAAACTAGTAACACGGTTACTAGCTGATTCACTAAACAATCAGGTTACCAGCTTAACGACTGCAGTGATTCACTTAACAGCGGGGGCACGGAAGGTTGCAAAATTGGGCAAAACTCACTTAACAACTGTCTTGCTTTGTTGTTGTTAGCTGCGAAGTCTTGTCTGACCCATCGCAATCCCATGGACAACGTTCCTCCAGGCCTTCCTCTCCTCTACTATCCCCCAGAGTCCATTTAAGCTCATGCTGACTGCTTCAGTGACTCCATCCAGCTGTCGTCTCCTTCTTCTTTTTCAATCCATCTTTCCCAGCATTAGGCTCTTTTCCAGTCAGTCCTTCCTTCTCATTAGGTGGCCATAAACTCAAGTACTTGAGTTTCATCTTCAGTATCTGGCCTTCTAAAGAGCAGTCAGGATTGATCTCCCCTAGGACTGACCGGTTTGATGGCCTTGCAGTCCAGGGGGCTCGCAGAAATCTTCTACAGCACACAGTTCAAAGGCCTCAATTCTTTGTCGCTCAGCCTTTCTTATGGTCCAATTTCCATAGACATACATTGCAACTGGGAAAACCATAGCCTTGACTATAGGCACTTTTGTTGGCAGGGTGATGTCTCTGCTTTTTAGTATGCTGTCTAGATTTGCCATAGCTTTCCTCCCCGGGAGCAAGCACCTTTTAATTTCTTGGCTGCATTCTGCTTAGCAATGAAAATTTGGGGCTCTGTTGTGGTCATAAGTCGAGGACCACCTGTGTTGGATTTTAACCTTTAGGCAAATTGAAATTGGAGATGTTCAGAGAGTGATGTGTTTAAAAATTCCACCTCCTTTGAAATGGAATTACTTAATTACTATTTAGCATAGTTACCATGCAAGGTATTGTTTGTGCAGGTAAGTAGTAGGGAGAAGCTCATGAATTGCTAGATCCCAGAAGGCCAGCCTCCTCAGTTGACCTGCCCAGAGCTTTTTTTAATTTAGAATATATAACATAAATTCAAAAGGCTGGAAGGGACCTCAGAGATCTTCTGTTCCAACCCCCTACTCAAGGCTATGTAAACTACCTGTGGGACAAAAAGATTGGCTCTGTAATCTATTAATCATGTGTTTTCTCTATGCAGGTACAATGGGAAATGTTGGTTTTCCGTCAAAATTATCAGCATGCATCCTGATCTTCCTGATCCTGGAAAATTTCTGTGTTACTTGTGATGGTAAGTACTGGTAGTAAGTTTTCTACCATGTGACCTTCCTAGAATGTAGCTTAGCAATTTCAATTTCCAGTGGGAGTCAACCTCCTTAATGACCAGTTTTAGAAAATTATCTGAATTCAGTCATCTGCAATGGAGAGGAATTTGGTGTCAGTTGCTCCTAGTTGTAAATTAAGAACCAAAGGTGGTCCCTATTTTTCTACTTGTATTTTTACATGCTTTCAAACTGCTAGGTTGGCAGAAGCTGGGACAAGGAATGGGAGGTCATTCCATTAAGCAGTGCTAGGGATTCGAACCCGCGAACTGCCAACCTTTCTGTTGGACAAGCTCAGCATCTTAGCCACTGAGCCATCCCGTCCAATAGGAGTTTCTTTAGAAAGGGTCAAAAAAGTCAAGATGGTGCCCATAACTATATACATGACACCCATATATGAAAGGGGATGAGGCTTTGATTGCCTGGCTGGGTTGCCATCTTGATTTTTTTGAGGGGGGGGGGGACGTTATTGCAAACGCTGGTGAATGCAATAAATACCTTACCAATGCTTTTGCCATTTGTTGCTTTCAATGTTTCCTTAAAAAGCCATTTAATTTTCCTTTCCTTTTTCTTTCCTGCAGATCACTGGTGTTATGAGGATCCAGAATGTGGTAAGTCATGGGTTTTTTTTTCTCTGACTCCAGAAAACTTCTCATTGGGGTACCCACAAGGCTTGTTGTAAGAGAATCTATGAGATTGACAAATTCAATCAAATTCAGCAATCCATTTAGGGAAGGGGTGTCTGACCTTGGCAACTTTTAGACCTGTGGACTTCAATTCTCAGAATTCGCCAGGCAGCCATGCTGGCTGGGGAATTCTGGGAGTTGAAGTCCACAGGTCTTAAAGTTGCCATGGTTTGGACATCCCAATCTAGAGGTTTTTAATGGAATTAGTGATCATCTTAAGTTTCACATTGGCTGTTATGATAATTAATGTACTGCTTACTTCCTCAACTGACGGCACTTTGAAGAAGTGTACATCTCAATTTTTGTTAAAGGTTAGCATTACAGTGGCATATGTTAGCCGCCTAATGGTATAAAGATAGTGGTAATTAAAACCATAGGTGTTAAGAAATATTAACCTGTGAAGGGAAAGCAACAGTTTAAAGGAATGAACACATCCACCCACCCACCCTCACACATCGTTTAAGTGTTGAAAACCTCTATAGATTCCGTATGATGCACTCACAAGTGTGGTATCTGCCAGTGTATCCTTATCAATCTCATATAGTTAAAATATGCTGAAACCTCCCAACAAAAGAAATTGTGGACTCAAATGTGGTCATAAGTTAAAAACTACCTATACTTTTGAAGCTTCTGCACACCAGGGGCACATAAATGGGAACCTTCCAAAGGACCTGAACTACAACTGACACAAATCTCTCTCTCTATCCATCTCTCTCCCCCCTCTCTCCCTCTCTCCCTCCCTCCCTCCCTATCTATCTATCTATCTATCTATCTATCTATCTATCTATCTATCTACCTACCTACCTACCTACCTACCTACCTACCTACCTACCTACCTACCTACCTACCTACCTACCTATCATCTCCATCCATATCTATCTATCTATTTATCTAGTTCCTAATGACAATTCCTAATCGATGGAACCTGCAACGGGCTCTGTCATCCGGCCCTGGTGGGTCAGGTGGGTGTAATAAGAGAGAAGTGTTCCTTCAAATAACCTGGCCTCAAGCCATGTAGGGCTTTAAAGTGCAAAGTCAACACCTTGAATTTTACCTGGAAACTGAGTGAGTAAATCCATGTGCAGATGCATACACCCTTTGCCAAATTCTGGAAAAGTGTTCTAATTGCAAAAAGAAAAAAAAATAGAAAGATTACATTATTATATGATGAATATAATCATCTCCTTATTCTTTTTCTGCTAGACCCTGCCACCTGGGGGCCTATTGGCTCCTGCAGTGGCATGAGACAATCTCCCATCAATATCAACCCCCAGACAGTCAAACCAAAATCTACTTTGGGACCTATACATTTCAAGAAGTATGAAGACCTTAAAATCGCCAAGATAATAAAGAATACAGGGCATCATTGTACGTATTCATTGACGACCATCTATTGCTAAATGTATAAGAAGTTCACGGAAGAAGACTTTCAACATCAATGGTTCCCAGCCTTGGCAATCTCCAGATTGGCGGACTTCAACTCCCAGAATTCTCAGCAATGGCCCTGCTGGCTGTGGAATTCTGGGAATCCAGGCCTAGATATCTAGTAGTTGCCAAGGTTGAAAAAACCGTGTGCTACATTACAATGGTATATTGCTAACGGTAGCAGTTCGGCTGGGTTGCATTGGCTACATGATACTATAAAGCTCAGGAATCCAGCTTGGTTTTTCAAATGGGAATAATTTCTTCTATTCAGGCTAAGCTTATTGTATGGTCTCTGTTCTGCCAGGCCCGATGGTTGGTGGATGAAATGTGATGTGATGTGATTCATTAAGGCATAGTAGAAAGAATTTTTGGCAGGTAGCAGTAAGCTGCAGTTCATTCACTGAGATTTATGCTACAAACTCAGTTTGCTACTGACTCGTACAGCCTGTGGCTCTCTCAGTCCCATGCAGACCCTAATTTCTGTTTTGGGAAAGTGGGAGGAATTCACATTTGTTTAATAAAAGGGGTTTTGTCGGGACCAGGAATCTGCTTCGTGCTTTTTGGGGAACCCTCAGTCAGAACAACAAGATGTGGCCTGCTAGTGGCCAACAGAGCTGGTAGCAGATTTGTTAAGGTTGGGGAGGCACATGGGCCAGTCCTGGAGGCTGGGGAAGGCTCGGACGAGGGCTCTGCGTCGGAGGCAGAAATGGGGTCAAGACCGTCTGGCTGTCCTTGGCTGCCTTCGGAGCTAGACAGCAGTGAGGCAGAGTTAGAGGAACGGATGGAGCCTGTACCCAGTGTGTGCATGCGCAGAACTGCCAGAAGAGCCACAGGTGGACAGTGACTGGCCCCTCCCATAGGAAATAAAAGGGGAGAGAAGGAGTGGGCTTTTGCAGGAAACAATTGGTTCATTTGTTTCAGGAGTGTGAAGATCTGTCCATGAATCTCAGAGACTCTGGGCCAAGTCTTTCTTTGCACAGCATTGCATTTGGGAAAGTATTTACATGGCAGCTTTCCAAGCTAGATAAGGTCTGTGGTCATAAGTTCACCTTTGAAAGACTGTTTACCAGGCCTTTGCTGAACGTGAATGGGAGGAATTCACATTCATTTAATAAAAGGGATTTTGTCTGCTTCGTGCTTTTTGGGGAAGCCTCGGTTAGAACAATAGTGATGTAGTGCCTCCTTATTGTCACGTAAACTCTAGATTCGCATGAGATGGAACCCCTTCTCCTTGGACACCCCCCCCCAAAGCCCACCACATCTGTCCAGTCATCTAAATCCAGAAGTTGCCCAGATATGGGTTGACTGAATGATATGGTTTGCACAGTTGTGGTGTGAAAAAATACACTGTAAAGGCCTCTTATGCTGACGTGACCTTTACAACTTTCAGTTGAACCTCACTAAGTCAGTATTTTTCAATCTTGGCAACATTAAGATGTGTGGACTTCAATTCCCAGAATTCCCCAGCCAACTTGGGAATTTGAGAACACATTGTTTTCTGGCTGGGAAAATATGTAAGTGAAGGCTCAATCGCCCAGGCCAAAAGTATGTGAAAAGAGTGAATTCTGGCAACTGGGCCAAAGGCTGGGGAATTCTAGGAGCTGAAGTCCACAAATCTTAATGTCACCTCAAGGTTGAGGGTATCCTGCTTAAGCAAAGGATTGGACTAGAAGACCTCCAAAATCCCTTCCAACTCTGTTACTGCTCTAAGGAGAAGGTGGGTAGCTGAGGGGACATCCTGAAGGATATCTTATGGATAACACCAAAATCTTCCTACCCCTTTTGATTTGAGTTTAGAGACAGGGGGAGCAGAAGGGGCATTGATCCTCTTTTCCCTTGCTGATTGCAATCTTTGGATCTGCTCTGCTCTGATTGATCCTACCTTGCATAGTTCTACCTCTTCATCTGCATGATTTTGATCCCATTTCTTACAGTCATGTTAGCAGATGCTATTCAGATGTGACAAGAAGAGAGAGAGAAAGAGACTTTGAAACTTGTGAATGACCTATTGTTTATTTCTTTCTTGCTGGGTTTATGAACTGGAGTGGTCCAGTTAATTGGATGTGCCTAATGGAAGATGCCTGTGAAATTAGGTGCTTATGTGGGTATCAAGTTGCAGTTATCCATCGGTTTGAACCTGCTTGTTATTTATTACAAAAAGTGCTCTCAACAAGGTCTAAATCATGAATAACCTGTGATGTACTCAGCTAAGTTTTTCTCTAGTGTAGTAAGAGATGGCAGAATAGGAGGGCTTCTCCTACACTCTACTATCATCCTTGCAGTTTTAAGAGTGGGATTTTTCTGGGATTGTGGACACCTACCTTCCTAAATTTTTAGTTCAAATTATGAATCAGCATCTGTTGGAATAATGCCCATTTGCTCCTTGGTCAAAGACCCATCATTGCTCTTAATGTTGTTTTCGCTCTGTTGCAGGTCAGATAGATTTTAAGCCCGTAGCAACGATTTCTGGTACCAGCTTTTCAGCAACATATTACCTGCGCCAGGTGCACTTCCATTGGGGCACCCAAAATAGTGATGGCGCAGAGCACACAATCGATGGCAAACGCCACACCATGGAGGTAATCAATTCAGGTTGCCGGCAAAAATGGAATTACTAAGGAATGAATGTATGGCTTGATGGTAAGATAATAAAGGCAGTTCTCAACTTACAACCACAATTTGAGACCAGAATTTCTGTTGCTTAGCAAGGTGAGGGTTAAGTGGATCTTGCCTGATATGATGACCTTTTTTGGACACGGTTGCCAAGTGATTCACTGCAGTGAATTTTTTGGTCTTTAAGTGAATCCCACTTCCTGTATTAACTTTGCTTGTCAGAAGCCAACTGAGAACAACAAAAAAAAAAAAGCCAAAAAATGGGGATCAAGTGAGTCCACGATGCTCCAACTGTTGTAAATACATGGAGGCTGCCAAGTGCCCAAATTTTGATCGGGTGACGGTGTGGATGATGATTGTAAGTGTAAAGACCAATTGTAAGTTTCAGTGACTTTGTAACTTTGAATGGTCACAAAGCAAATGGTGGTAAATCAAGGACTGGCGGCCTGTCTATGGAGATTCTCAGTCATCCAGGCCATGGTTGCCCCAAAGGTGCTTTTTCAAGAGGCAACTGGTTTTTCTTTGAAGATGTTTTGCTTTTCATCTAAGAAGCTTCTTCAGTTCTGTCTGAATGGTGGGGAAGTGGCCTCAACAATCCCCAGAAAGAGTACTAATGACTAGATGACTGCAAGGAATATGAATTCTTCCATTCTCCACCATTCAGTCAGAACTGAAGAAGCTTCTTGGATGAGAAGCAAAATGTCTTCAAGGAAAAACAGTCCAGTTGCCTCTTGCAGAGGCAACTTTGGGACTAACCATAGTTCTGATTATTTGACCAGCTAAGAACGCTTTAATATTCTGCAACAAGAATCTTTTAACTTTCTGCTTTTCTATTTTGGTAGCTTTTTTCCTAAGTTATTATATATGCTGCTGATAGTCCTCAGGGGAAGGATTTAAAAATCAGTAACAGGAGGTGCAAAGTCCTTTCAGAATAGGGCTATTTCTTAAAAAAGGAATTCAACTACTGCCCTGATCAGAGCTATCTTAAGAGAAGAAATCTCTTAAGATAGCTACAAGCAGCCAATCATTGAGCTTTATAGATTCTGTACGTGTATGTGGCCCGGAGCCCCCACCACTGAGTGCACAAGCAGAAGTGGATGGGGGCCTATATCAGGACCTATCTCGTGACGATACGGGCGGCAAAATGTGCGCATTTTTCCGCTCCTACTGCATCGGCAGACTCACACCCGGCCGCCTTGTTTAGAATAGCCCGCTCCCTCTTGAAAGGGAGGGATGCGGACGACCCTTTACAGGGTAGAGCTGAAGAATTTGTCCAGTTTCTGTCGGATAAAGTCACTTGGATTTGGACGGACCTGGACTCCAATTGCACAGTACCAGCCGAGGTACCAGAGAAAGGTCTTGAGCGGATTTTATGGACCAAGTTTCAACTTGTCGCTCCTGAGGAAGTGGACAAGGCCATGGGAGCGGTGAGTGTCTCCACCTGTATACTGGACCCGTGCCCCTCCTGGCTGGTCTCGACCAGCAGGGAGGTGACACGTGGCTGGCTCCAGACGATTGTTAACACCTCTCTCCGGGAGGGATCCTTCCCGCACCTCCTAAAGGATGCGGTGGTGAGACCCCTCCTGAAGAAACCTTCTCTGGACCCAGCCATTTTGAACAACTATTGTCCAGTCTACAACCTCCCCTTTGTAGGGAAGATTGTTGAGAAGGTGGTGGCCTTTCAACTCCGACGGACCTTGGATGAAACTGATTATCTGGATCCCTTCCAATTGGGTTTCAGGCCTGGTTACAGCACAGAAACTGCTTTGGTCGCGCTGATTGATGATCTCTGGCGAGCCAGGGATAGGGGTCACTCCTCTATCCTAGTGCTTCTTGACCTCTCAGTGGCGTTCGATACCATCGACCATGGTATCCTTCTGCGACGGTTGCGAGAGGTGGGAGTGGGAGGCACTGTTTTATGGTGGTTCTCCTCCTACCTCTCGGACAGGTCACAGTCGGTGTTGGTTGGAGGGCAGAGATCGACCCCGAGGCTCCTCAATTATGGGGTGCCGCAGGGCTCGGTCCTGTCTTTCCTCCTATTTAACATCTACATGTCTCGCTGGGTGAGATCATACGCCGGCATGGGATTAAATACCACCAATACGCAGACGATACTCAATTGTATCTGTCCGCCCCGTGCCAACTCAGCGAAGTGGAAGAAGTGATGTGCCAGTGCCTGGATGCTGTCAGGGTCTCGATGGGAGCAAATAAGCTTGTACTCTATCCCGACAAGACTGAGTGGCTATTGATGCTCCCTCCCAAGGATGGTCCAGTTATTCCATCTCTTAGCCTGGGGGGCGAAACTATATGCCCCTCAGACGGGGTTCGCAATTTGGGAGTCCTCCTGGATCCACAGCTGACATTAGAACATCACTTGCCGGCTGTGACCAGGGGGGCCTTTGCCCAGGTTTGCCTGGTGCACCAGTTGCGACCCTATCTGGACCGGGAGGCCCTTCGGATGGTCATTCATGCCCTCGTCACCTCAAGACTGGATTACTGTAATGCGCTCTACATGGGGCTGCCCTTGAAGAGTGTTCGAAGACTTCAGTTAGTCCAGAATGCAGCCGCGCAAGCAATAGTGGGTGTACCTAGGTACACCCACGTTACACCTATCCTCCGCGAGCTGCACTGGCTTCCCATTGGTCTCCGGACACGTTTCAAGGTGCTAGTCGTTACTTTTAAAGACCTGCATGGTTTAGGACTTGGCTACCTGAGAGACCGCCTCCTGCCATTTACCTCCCAGAGACCTATAAGATCACACAGACTAGGCCTCCTCAGGATTCCATCTGCCGGTCAATGTCGCCTGGTGACTCCCCGGGGGAGGGCCTTCTCTGTAGCTGCTCCGGCCCTATGGAACGATCTCCCTGTGGAGATCCGGACCCTTACTACTCTTCCGGCCCTCCGCAAAGCGATTAAGACCTGGCTGTTCCAGCAGGCCTGTTGATTTATCCAGCCCCATTCTAAGCTATATGAATGTTGTGAAATTTTAATGTCTGTTCTTCTTAATTTTTATATGTTCCCCCTTCCTGCTTTTATCTGTAAGCCTCCCTGAGTCTCTCGAGAGTGGGCGGCATACAAATCCTAATAAATCGAAATCGGAAAAAAAAAACGAAAAAATGTGGAGGAGAGGGGAGGGGAAGAGAGGAAGGAATCACTGGCTGGGGAATTCTGGGAATTGAAGTCCACACATCTTAACATTGCCAGGGTTGAAAAATGATGTACTATACAGCCAGTCCTTGACTTATGAAACTGTTGTTAAGTGAATTTTACCTCATTTTATGAGCTTTCTTGCCACTGCTGTTAATTGAATCACTGCAGTTGATCAGTAGTAACCAAGTTGTTAAGTGACTCTGGCTTTCCCATGGATTTTACTTGTCAGAAAGTCACAAAAGGGGATCAAAAAAATGGTGGAATTCATTTTTTTTTACTACTGGTTCTGTGGGCATGGCTTGGTGGGCATGGCTTGGTGGGCGTGGCAGGGAAAGGTTACTGCAAAATCCCCATTTCCTCTCGATCAGCTGGGACTCAGGAGGCAGAGAATAGATGGGGGCGGGGGCGGTCAGAGGTGGTATTTACCCGTTCTCCGAACTACTCAAAATTTACGCTACTGGTTCTACAGAATACTGAATACCACCTCTGACTGTGGGGATGCCGCACTGGTTGTAAATGTGAAAAATGGTCACAAGTCACTTTCGTCAGTGCCATTGTAATTCAAATGGTCACTAAAGAAATGGTTGTTAAGCTGAGGATTACCTGTATTGTTACACTCTAATTAAAATATTGGTGCTCTTTCTCTCTTCTTGCACCAGATGCACTTGGTTCATACTAAAAACAACATGAGTATAGAAGATGCGTTGAAGCTGCCTGATGGATTGGTCGTCCTGGCATTCTTGATGGAGGTGAGCAATGCGAATGGTTGGCCAGGAGAAAAGCCAGCCCAAGACTGGATTGGTTCAAGATCAATATCTTCATCAATGATTTAGACGAGGGGATAGATGGGGATCTCATCAAATTTGCAGAGGACACCATAGTTGGCAGGAATAGCCAGAACTCCGGAAGACAGGCTAAAGATACAGAAGGATCTTGACAAACTTGAACATTGGGTGCTATCTAACAAAATGAAATTCAGTAGTGAAAAAAATAAGCTTCTGCATTTAGGCAAGAAAAAACAAATGCACAGGTATATAGTATAGCTGGCACCTGGCTCAATAGTAGTAACCAGTTTTGGTCACCATGATGTAGAAAAGATGTGGAGACTCTAGAAAGAGTGCAGAGAAGAGGAACAAAGATGATTAGGGGTGAAGGCCAAAATAGATGAAGAATGGTTGCAGGAGGCATTTTTTTAAAAAAAGTAGGTAGGTAGATAGAGGGGGAGAGAGAGAGAGAAATAAAGTAGGTAGGTAGGGAGAGCGAGAGAGTAGTTATGTAGGTAGGTAGGTAGGTAGGTAGGTAGGTAGGTAGGTAGGTAGGTAGGTAGGTAGGTAGGCAGGCAGGTAGGTAGGTAGGTAGGTAGAGGGGGGGCTCTGCATGCCACCTGTGGCATGCATGCCATAGGTTGGCCATAGGTTCTTCTTCTTTTAAAGCCATTTTTCTTCAGAGCGTGAAAAACCGCCCTACAGCCAAACCGGAAGTTCGGGAACGGATTTCCAGTTTGCTTGTAGGACTGTTTTTCGCCCTCTGGAGCCTTCAGGAGGCTTCCCTAAAGGCTCCGGAGGGCAAAAAACGGCCTTACGGACAACCCAGAAGCCATGGTTCCTGAACTTCCAGGTTGACTATAGGGCCGTTTTTCATCCTCCAGAGGCTTCTGAAGCCTCCGGAGGGTCTCGGGGGGGGGGGGGGAGAGGCTGTTTTCGCCCTCCTCGGCCTCCTGGAAAGCTTCTGGAGCCTGGAGAGGGTAAAAAAGAATGCCAAAAGCAAGGGAGGCTGCTGATTGTGCGCACATGCACGCTGGGGGCATGCGTGCTTGCACACGGGTTGCACGATGGCATTATGGGTGTGGGCACGCCAGCGCACGACCTCCCTGTGCCACCCCTCCCCCGCTTTTGGCAGGTAATCCAAAAAAAGGTTAGCCACCACTGGTATGGGGTTTCCTGTCTGAGCAGGGGGTTGGTCTAGAAGAGTCTGTCTGTTCTTTGGGCTGCCTATGGAGAGGACCTCCAAATGGAATGGGAATCTGATACTTTCAGAGAGAATTCCACATAATTTTCTATGTTAATTTGTATGGGCTCCTAGTTACTGTCTCTGCTGACTTAAAAGCTTTCATAGAACCAGTTTCGCTGAGGTAAAGAAGGTAAAGACCAGGACACCAGCTTTAGTTGTTCTCATATCACATTCCCTACTAATAGAAAGGAGCAAACAAGAAGCACAGAATAGAACAGAACAGAACAGAACAGAATAGAATTCTTTATTGACCAAGTGTGATTGGACACACAAGGAATTTGTCTTTGCTGCACATGCTCTCAGTGTACACAAGGAGAATAAATGCATTTATCAAGAATAAATATACAACAGTTAGTGATAGTTAAGGTTACTAATAAGCTATCAAATTGAACTAGAAAACAAATAAAAACAATATAAATTGAAAGATATAAGCAACATGGTTATAGTCATAAGTGGGGAGAGATGGACACTAGGCAGAGAATAATAATAATGATACATTCTTAGTTAATTATTGATAGTATTGTGGGAATTACTTGTTAAACAGAGTGATGGCATTCGGGGAAAACTGTTCTTGTGTCTAGTTGTCTTGGTATGCAGTGCCCTATAGCGTTGCTTTGAGGGTAGAAGTTGAAACAGATGCAAAGGTCTGTAGATACTTTCAGTCCTCTTTTTGAATTGTGCAATATACAGGTCCTCAATGGAAGGCAAGTTGATAGCAATTGTTTTTTCTGCAGTTTTAATTATCCGTTGAAGTCTATGTTTGTCTTCTTTGGTTGCAGAGCCAAACCAGACAGTTATGGAGGTGCAGATGACAGACTCAATAATTCCTCTGTAACTATGAGTACAAGCCAGAGGTGGGTTCCTACCGGTACGGTACGGTATGGTACAGCCATATAGGTAGTGGAAATCAGCCGTACCTTTCCGTACCGTTAGCGATCGCGGCCTGGCTATGGCGCCATTCTGGTACAGTCCTCTGGCTTGGGCTCGCTCCCTCTCCCCGCACACCCGGTTGCTGCTCTCTCTCTCTCTCTCTCGCTCTGTCCGTCCGCACCATGCTTGCACTGCCCGCCTCCCATTTCCTTTGCCCGTCCAGCTGACAGGAATGGAAGCAGTGCTGGTCATAGTTGAGAGCTTCCTTTGCCAGCTGACTGCCGAAAAGTTCTCTCTTTTAAAAGCCTCCAGTGATGGAGCATTAGGATCCAACCTAATGTTAATCAATCAACCAACTGGAGCTTAGTTTGGAACCAGAAGAAGAAAGAACCGGTAAGTGGCTGTGCCCAGGTGTGGGGATGTTGGGGGGGGGGGCAGGTGGTGGGGTGAGTGGGTAGAAGCCAGGAGGTCTCTGAGCGAGCACTGGGCAAACAGGCGGTGGATGACCTTGCTTTTCAGTCTTCGCGAGTGGCTGCATCCAGTTGGGGGATTGGAGGGGGTGACTGAGCAAGCGCTGGGCAAGCAGGCAGGAGGGTAACCTTGTTATCAGCCCAGCTTTGCATCCAGTCAGCTCTGCTTGCGTACCATTGGTTGGCTTAAGGGTAGGGTGTGGGAAGTGGTGGTGGGCACTGCCGGGCAGGAGTGATTTGGCTCAGTTGTTCCCCAGTCGGCAAAGCGAACCAACCCAAAAGGGATGAAGAATGCAATTTGGGGGTGGCAAAAGATGGAGCGAGCCGGCCTGCAAGATGCGCATCTTACCAGATACTGGCAGCTCCAGATCTTGCGAATTTTGGGGGGTTTTCTTAAAAAAAAAACACTTCTCCAGATGAGCTTGAAAACCTGTGGGGTTGCTTTGGGAGGGGGAAGACAGGCAGTGCCCCCCCCCCCCCACTCGGGCACCTGCAGCCTCGAGACTGCAGCCTCAGAAAAAGCCTTTGCACAGTAAAAAAAATCTCACAAGTGTGAGAAGTTCTTAATTGCCTTTATTCTGCAAGTTGCTGCAGGCTCCGAGGCTGCAGGTGCCTGGGGGGGGGGGGACTGCTGCCCATCTGCCTGCCCCTCCAGAAGCAACCTCGGAAGTTTTCAAGCTCATCTGGAGAGGCTTTTTTTTTAAAAAAAAGAAAACCCCGAAAAAGCCCCAAGATCTGGAGCAACGGTTGGTTGGTCTTTTTTTGTGGGGGCGGGGGGATTTCAAGAACCAGGTTGCCCAGCACCCCAAAGAGGTCTGCGTGGGGCTCCAGTGGCTGCAAAGTGTGGGACTAGGGGCAGAAGTCCCTGGAACCAGTGGGGCAACACAGCTCCAGTAGCAACAGTGCGGCTTCTTGCAGCAGCATGCCGCCCGATCAACCTGGCTTATAGTTGGCGATGGACAGCCCTCACTAGGGTTTCCCCCTACCTCTTCCTGGCTCTCTGCCTCCTCCTTTTCTTAGGCTCCTTTCCCGCATAGAAAAGAGGCTCAACTTTAAAATGGGGCAGCTTGGCCCTGGGCCACCACAAGGTTTTCTCCGCTAGCTGTGCCCTGCTTTGGGTAAAGGAGGAAGAGAGGAGGCCACAAGGCAGAAGAGAAACTTCTTCTGACTTCGTCAGAAGGTCGCAAAAACTTTGCCATTGCCTGGCTCGCCCTTGGCTGGCTCCCGAGCTAGGAGGCAGTGGCCAGTTCCCCCTGCCCTCTGGATTGCCGGCATGAGCATGGCTGTCCAGGAGCTTGGCAACAACGTGAGTAGCAACGGCGGCCGCCCACCCACCTGCTTTTGGTCAAGGGCAGGTTTGTTTTACAAAAGAGCAGCGCAGCCGAGGGTTGAAGAAACTGCCCGATGCAAAGGTGGGGGGAAGGAGGATGCCATGCCTGCAACTTTTATCCCTCGCCCACCCACCCATTTGTCCAGGAACTATGTTGTGGGAACTTGGGAGTGATTGGTCTTGAACCTCCTCCCTCCATGCTTTTGCAGGTTGGCTGGCTGTGGGGCATGGGCCCTTTTTCAAGCCGGGTTGAGTCCTTCCTTGGGATGGATGCCCGGACACGAGGGGCACAGGTTAGGACCAGGTGCCCTCATCCGTTTCTCCCAAGGGTGCTTTTTTCCTCCAAGAGGCAACTGGACTTTCTGTTTTTTCTTTGAAGATGTTTCACTTCTCCTCCAGGAAGCTTCTTCAGCTCTGAGGAAGCTTCTGAAGGAGCTGAAGAAGTTTCTTGGAGGAGAAGCGAAAGGTCTTCGAAGAAAAAAGCCGAAAGTCCAGCTGCCTCTTTGGGGGGGGGGAAGCATCTTTGGGACCTTCTGGATGACTGAGAATCCCCATAGACATCCTTCATCCTAGCCTTCTAGCCTTGCTTGCCTTCCATCCCTTGTGGTGGTCACTCTCCCAAAACCCATGATAGTGGAGGATCAATAGGTCCTCTTGTAGTATCAAGGGTGGCTGAGGGTTCAGAGGTGACACACAACCATCGTTTCCTGATTGCCAGGGCTAATTGAGAAATCTAAACTGGAGAGACCTGGTCTGTCCCGAATTTTTGAAGCTGGTGGGCTCTGGATAAAAGTCCAAACCTGAGTTTGATGCTGACCTAGAGGTTTTTGTTGGAATCCTTGTTTAAGTATTGGAGAAAGACTTAATTCACGCTAAGCTTCTTACTGTTTTCATCAATGTTAGAGTGATAAAGAAAGAAAGAAAGAAAGAAAGAAAGAAAGAAAGAAAGAAAGAAAGAAAGAAAGAAAATAAAGAGAAAGAAAATAAAAAGAAAGAAAGAAAATAAAGAGAAAGAAAGAAAGAAAAAGGAGAAAGAAAAAGAAGAGACAGAAAAAGAGAAAGAAAAAGAGAGAGAGAAAGAGAAAGAAAAAGAGAAAGAAAGAAAAAAGAAAGAAGGAGGGAGGGAGAGGGAAGGGGGAAAGGAGAAAGAGGGAAGGGAAAGTAAATGAGATATGGATGGATGGATAGAGGGATGGATGGATAGAGGGAGGGAGGGAGAGGAAAAGGAGAGGAAGGAAGGACCACAAACCCTGGCACTAGACATAGCTTCAGAGGATGCTTTGAAACAGCACAGCAATCCAGGGCTGAGAGGGACCTCAGAGGTCATCTAGTCCAACCCCCAGCAGGAGACTTTATATCATCTTGGTTATTTTGGTGCCTCTAACACAGAGGAGAAATCCCCAGAAATCCCCAGGCATTGCCAACCTTTCCCCCTGGTTAAAAAAAAAAAAAACCTAGAGCAAAAACTTCATGCAGTATTAAGAAGAATAGAAAAAGTGGCTGCTGTGCATTGTTTAATGGACTGTTTAATTGGCAAAATGGACAGCTAAATTGGCCATGCCCACCCAGTCACACAACCGCCAAGCCACTCCCACTCGGACACCTGACTGCCAAGCCACACCCACAAAATAGGCCATGCCCACAAAAGAGGTAATAAAATTTTTTGAAGCCCACTCCTGGTACAAGCTATGAGTACAACCTCTATACTTATTGTAAGGTTACCTTAACAGAATCTTGCAGGGCTGAACATCTGGCTCCCCTCCTCCCCTTTTATTCTCTGGAAAACTAGGGAGGGTCTTTTTCTAAAAGCTTCCAAGGGTTGAGATATCTTTGACATGACGCTTGTCCAAACTCTGGCACTCTCTTCTGTTTCCCAAGGTCATTCTCACATGGTTGCCCTCAACTTATGATCACAATATAGTCCCCACATTTCCACTGCTAAGCAAGGCAGTTGTTAAGTGAGTCATACCTCAATTCATGGTTGTTGAGCAAATTACTTTAGTTGTTAAAAAAATCACGTGGTCAGAAGCCATCTGGGAAAGTTGCAGATGGCGATCACATGACCCTCAATACATGCCAGTTGCCCAGCGCCCGACTTTTGATCACATGACCATGGGAATGCTGCGACAGTTGTAAATGTGCAAATCGGTCATAAGTCACTTTTCTCAGTGCCATTGTCAGTATATAGGGTATATATTGTATAGGGCCTCTTGCTTGAGCAGGGGGTTGGACTAGAAGATCTCCAAGGTCCCTTCCAGCTCTATTCTGATTGATTGATTGATTGATTGATTGATTGATCAGTAAACGAATGGTTGTAAGTCAGAGACTATATAGAGACATAACTGCAACTGTAGCCCACTTTTGCCCCAGGCATGTTCATGCTAGATTCTCTGTAAGCTATCATTTCTACTTTAGAGACTATTTGGCAAGCTAGGTCACTACAGGTAGTTCTCAACTTACAACGGTTCGTTTACTGACTGTTCAAAGTTACAACTGCACCGAAAAAAGCGACATGACTGTGTTTTACAGTTACGACCTTCCCAGCATCCCCATGACCATGTGATCAAAATACAGATGCTTGGCGACTGGTTCATATTTATGACCATTGCTGTGTCCCAAGGTCACCTGATCCCCTTTTGCGACCTTCTGACCAGCAAAGTCCAATTCACTTCACAGGTCCATAATCTATCAACTGCAGTGATTCACTCAACGACTTGAGGCAAGAAAGGTCACAAAACGGGGCAAAAATCACTTAACAATTTGATTGATATTAACAATTTGAACAATGTTAAGAATATAAATTTTGGACTCAATTGTGGTCGTATGTTGAAGACTTCCTGTAATTCCTGCACCCCACCAACTATGGCCATGATGGTCAACCTATGGCACAGGTGACATGCAGGATATGTGCACTCATGAATGGGAGCAGGGCACAGGTGAGGTGGTTGCACATGTATGTGATGTGGGGCAGAGGGAGTCACGTGTTCATGTGTGCAGGTGGGGAAGCATGGAGGTGTGCATGCATTCATGGGACCAGGGTAGATGTGGGACAGGGGGTCACACACCACGCTGGGTTCCAGTTTCTTTTACTGGCAGTTCATTCAGAGATGCATTTTGTGTGCACGGGGGCTTGCTGCGTGCTATGCGCGCATGCACAGAAGCAAAAAACAAGATGAGGTGCCTACAGCATTGTCGATAGAATGGGTTCAGGCGCATGTCCAGCTGAATTATTGTCTACTCAGCTGAACCAGTCCAAACTGGTAGGAACCCACCTCTGTCATGCACACATGCATGGAGGGGGGGAGCTGGGAGTCACACACGCATGCGGCAGGTTGGGGAGTGCAGGGGGAGTGTGTCCATGCACAGGAGTGGGATGCACATAGGGAGTCGCGCACAAATGCATCGGGAGCAGAAGCGCAGGGGGGTTTCATGCTCACATTGCATTAGGGGTACGAGTGCGTGCTTTTAACACATGATGACCAAAATGTTAGCCATCACTAAATTATGTTGTACTTGCAGTTTATTAGTATATGCACAGGAGACCATGCACTCTTCTTTCAATTTCCCACAGAAAACCGAAGGGAATAACCAAATCACTCCATGGAACACTCTAGCCAATATTTTAGTCAACATTCCAGAGAAAGGTGAGTCTTAGATTTTTTTTAAAAACCCACTTTCCTAAAATAAAAATGAGGTGATGTTATACTCGTCTCTTTTTCTGGTTTTTCAGGTGACTCTTATAATCTGAACGGGGAATTCTCTGTAGGTGGTTTATTGAGCAAAGCAGATGTAAGCCACTATTACTACTACCAAGGCTCTCTCACTACTCCACCCTGTACCGAGTCTGTGATCTGGTTTGTCTTTGAAATCCCTCTTCAGATTTCAAATCAAGTGGTGAGTGGATAAGATCCAATTCGTCTCAGTTTTCAGGAATGGATTCTAAGGTTGTCTGAAAATAGATTGGCCCCTGTTAGAGTCAGTGGATCATCCAATGCTCAAATTCCTGAGTACGTAGGTCGCAAAACCACTATGGATTAGGACATAGTTGCTACAGGTAGTCCTCAACTTTACAACCAGAATTGTGCCCCAAATTTAGGTTGATAAGTGAGGCATTTGTTAAGTGAGCTTTGCCCCATGTTATGACATTTCTTGCCAGGTTTGTTAAGTGAATCACAGCAGTTGTTAAGTTGTTAACAGGGTTGTTAAGTGAATCTGGCTTCCTCATTAACTTTGTTTGTCAGAAGTTCATGAAAGGGGACCACATGATTTATGACACTGCAGCGATCATAAATCTGAATCAGTTGCCCAGCATCCGAATTCTGATCATGTGGCGATGGGGAAGCTGGGATGCAATGGTCGTAAGGGTGAAAAACAGTCATAAATCAACTTTGAATGGTCACTCAATGGCCACTGAGTGAATTATTGTAAATCAAGGAATACTTGTATGTCTAAGCCTGCTAAGATGAAATCACATTGTGCATTTACGCTCCAAGATGTTATTTTTAGAATAGACACCGTGTTTCCCTGAAAATAAGACAGGGTATTATTTTCTTTTTACACACAAAATATGGCTTTAGCCTTATTATGAGGGAAGGGTTTATTGTTTTGGGGTTGCCGGGCGGCTGCTCTCTTGCGAGTGAGCTCCCAAAGAGCCGGGCACAGCCACATGGGCGAATGTCGCAGCAGCACAGCACAGCCATTCGCCCATGTGGCTGTGCCCAGCTCTTTGGGAGCCCGCTTGCAAGAGAGCAGCCACCCGACAACCCCCCTCTTCAGCTGGACACAGAGCCGCTCACCAATCTAGCAGTATCCTGAAGGCGCTAAACAATGCGATCACCTTGCCTCCCCCCCGCCGGTTCCCGTGGCTTGGCACCTTTGGGATACCTCTAGGTTGGTGAGCAGCGCTCTGCCTGGCCGGAAGTGGTGGGTTGTCCAGGGGGCTTATTTGCGGGGGAGGGCTTATATTTTTGCCCACCAGAAAAATGTGGCATGGCTGTGTTATCAGGACATGTCGTAATTTTGGGGAAACGCGGCAGGTAGTTCCTCGACTTACAACAGTTCATTCAGTGATGTATTCAAAGTTAAAACATCACTGCAAAAAGTGACTTTACTGGCATGACAGCTTTTCACACTTACGGCCATTGCAGCATCCCCAGGGTCACATCAACAAAATTCAGACCCATGGCAACTGACTCGCATTTATGACCATTGCAGTGTCCTGGGGTCACGGCATCCCCTTTTACAACCTTCAGACAAGCAAACTCAATGGGGAAGTCAGATTTGCTGAACAACTGCAGTGACTCCCTTAACAACTATGTAGAAATAATGTTCATAAAAATCCGGCAAAGTTCACTTACCAGCCGCCTTGCTTAGCAACATAAATTCTGGTCTTAGTTTTGGTTGTAAGTTGAGAACTACCCTGTTTCCATGTTTCTTGCCTGAAACAGCAGGAAATTGGCTGGTTGTAATTTGAGGAAATAGAACACGCTCTGGACTGAAAGTTAGGTATCTTGACTTAAGATATTAAACATCTGAGTTCTGGATGAATGAAGTAACTTTTTGCTGTCTCCTCTCCTCTCCTCTCCACCATTGATTTTTCTCTCTCCTTTCTTCCAGGCTGACATAATGACAACCTCACTATACTATACCACCGTGCAGGAAAACAAGCTAATGCAGAACAATTTCCGTCCTACGCAGGCCTTAAATAATCGAAGTGTCTATTACTACACAGAATATAAATCACTGCTCACCTGCATGGCACATTGCCTTGCCCCTTTGTTTTGAAGAGGATTTCAAATTCTCTTGTACAGGTCTTGGTCTTCAGGTCCTGAATGTTGTGTGTCTAATTTTGCACGACGTTAAATAAACTCAGTAATATCCATGAAATGTTTGTTGTGGTTTTTCAATTAAGCTTGTATTTATTACTTTATATATTCGGTAGATATTGCATCATCTCAGCTGCAAAAAACCCTTTTTATGAGTTTTAATAGGAGCTGAAAATAAAAGATTTTGAAAAGAGATTTAGGATGTAGTAATGCTTTGCCTACCCTGATTTCAAAGGCATCTAAAATATGGTGGTTTCTAATTCTTTTTTTAAAAAAGACTAACTTAAATCTAGACAAGATGCCATAAAATTCTCCTGAGAGAATCTCCAGATCCTTCTAATCTAGAAATTAGGGGATATATACAGTACAGATGGTCCTCATTTAGCAACTGTCCCGTATAGCAACCATTCACAATTATGACGGTGATTAAAAAATGTAACTTTGTGACCAATCCTCTCATTTATGACCTTCACAGACCTATAAAGCAAAGAAGAACAGAAAAAAGATCATGAGCACATTTGCTTAGCTTACTGACTGAGTTGCTGATCTCAGTTGCGGTTGTTAAACGAGGACTTCCTGTACAGTATTCCAGGGAGCCACCATTATGGTGACAGAGTGTACAGGTTGACCTAAATTCAGGACAAGACCAGATTCAAATCACCACTCCATCACAAGGTTTATTAAATAATTACAGGTTGCCAACTATCTACACCTAACTTACCTCACAAAGTTAATATGAGGACACAGTGGTTGGAATGGAAGCAGAAACAAAATGCTGATCTCCCTGAAAAGAAAGGTCAGAATAATTAATGAAAACCACCATCCCAACAGATTTAGGGGATATTGAGATGGTTGAATTATGGTAACAAAGTGTGAGAAAGGGTATATTTTCCTTGAGTTGTCAAATACTTTTACCACAAGTTATATATTAAAATCACCTGAAATATTAGCACCACTTTAAAAAGCCTTAGTAAAGTCACATTTGGAATACTGTATCCACGTTTTGGTCACCACACTACAAAAAAGATGTTGAGACTTTGGAAAAAATGCAAAGAAGAGCAACTAAGATGATTAAAGGCCTGGAAAATAAAACATGAAGAAAATTTGCAGATCTGGCTAGTCTAAAGAAAAGAAGGACTAGGGGGATGGGACGGGACATGATAGCAGTATTCCAATATTTGAGAGGTTGCCACAAAGAGGAGGGGGTCAATTTATTTATCAAAGCACCTATAGGCAAGACAAAAAAACAATGGATGGAAACTAATCAAGGAGAGAAGCAACATGGAATTAACGAGAAATTTTCTAATAGTCAGGATAATTGTAGGTGCTTCATCTTTGGAGGTTTTTAAGACGAGATTGGAAAATCATTTGTCTGAAATATATAGGGTGTCCTGCTTGAGCAGGAAGCTGGACTAGAAGTCCCCCAAGGTCCCTTCCAGCTCTATTCTGATATAACCAGACAAACTACATACATTCAGACCCACCCTGATGAGCTGATTGCTGAATACATTCATCCAAGGACTCAATTGGACCCTGCAGTTAGTCCTTGACTTACAACCATTTCTTTAGCGATGGTTCTGAGTTGCAATGGGACTGAAGAAGGTGACTTATGACCATTCCTCGCACTTAAGACTGTCATAACATCCTCAGGGTCGGTGATCAAAATTCAAGCACTTGGTAACCAGCATGAATCTATGATGGTTGCAGTCCTAAAGTCATGTGATCACCATTTGCAACCTTCCCAGCTGGCCTCCGACAAGCAAAGTCAATGCGGGAAGTTAGATTCACTTAACAACTGCAGATTTACTTAACAATCATAGCAAAAAAGGTTGTAATATTGGGCCCAACTCACTTAACAACCCCATTGTTTAGCAATGGAAATTCTGGTGCAAACTATTGTCATTAAACAAATACTAGCTGTGTATTTCTTATAGCTTGTTGCTGCATTATTTTTTTGAAAAAATAGCCTGTGGCATGAAGGGTCATAGGTTAGGATTGTGGCATTAAGAGGGAGAAACCTCATTTCTTATAAATATCACTGTCCTGATCTGAATTACTGCCTTCTCCCACATTTAATTATTTCAAAACAACAGTAAAAATTATCCCTACGTGACAATCACCATCTAACTTAGCAAGGTCACATTTTATTCATGTTCCCCATGAAACTGTTTTCATTTTGTGAATCCCTGGGAAGAGTTAACATTCTTCAAAATTTCCACATAAAAAGACGTGTTTTTCCCCCCACACCCCCTAAAAGCAGCATGTAGCAGTAAATTATACATTGGCTTCAGTTTGTTATATTTTCCATTCACAAATTCGACTTTACAGCAAAAAGAAGCTAGTTCTGGTATCAAGTTGGAAGGTTAGTTATGTTCTGCACGCCTATTATTGTCTATTGTCCATTAACAGAAGAATAAAGCTGGGACTTTATCATGTACTTTGATTACTCTCTACACCGGGGGTGTCAAGGCCCCAGGGGCTGGATCTGGCCAACAGGGTGCTTAGATCTGGCTCGCAGGGTCGCCCTTGAAGCAGCAAAGGACCAGCCCGCAGTGCCTCTTCTAGTGAAAAGGCAGAGGGTTGCAACCAAAAATGGAGCTTGGGAGCCCTTTTTTGCTGTCATAGCACTAGGGCCACCACAGGTGCCCCCAACATGATGTCGAGCTAGCCATGCAATGGTGGGTTCCGGATCCCGGTGCAACTGGTACGGTGCAATGGGGCCCAGCGTCCACCACATGACCGTACACAGCACATGCGCACACATGCACAGCGTGTACATGCATCCTTACCTCCTGCGATCCTCCATGATGCCTCCAAGACGCCTCCACGATGCTCCAGCTGCCATACTGACTATTTGAGAGACCGCCTTTTGCCAATTACCTCCCTTCGTCCCATCAGATCGCATAGAGTAGGCCTCCTTCGAATTCCATCTGCCAGTCAGTGCCGACTGGCGACTACGCGGAGGAGAGCCTTCTCGGTTGCAGCTCCGACGCTTTGGAACGATCTCCCCGTGGAGATTCGCACCCTCACCACCGTCCAGACCTTCCGCAAAGCCCTCAAGATCTGGCTATCCCGTCAGGCCTGGGGATAAGATCCCAATCTCGCCCCACCCGAATGTCGAATGAATGTTGTGTTTTACTGATTATTTTTCTTTATTCACATTTCTTTTGTGTCCTGTCTCACACTCCCCCTCCTATGAAATGTAAGCCACCCTGAGTCCCCTTAGGGAAAAGGGCGGCCTATAAATGTTAATAAAATGAAAAATGAAAAAAAATAAAATACGCTCTGCACGTGTGTGTGGAAGCGCCGAAGAGCTCAAATACTGGTAAGGAGCACGGACAGGCGGGTGGGCCCTCCAGAACACCGTACCGGAACAGCACCTGGTGCTCCCGGCAGGCACCGGTACGCCCGTACTGGGCTGTACTGGTTGTAACCCACCACTATAGCCATGCCCCCCCTGCTGCCCCCAAGGTCAACCCTGTTGCGGTCCTCAATGAAATCAAGTTTGATACCCCTGCTCTACACTTTTGTTGTGGCCCACCAGCAGCTAGCGCATCTGGCAGCAGATTCGGACTGTGAGGAGGTTGGGGAGGAATAGAGTCTGGGGAAGGCTCTGATGAGGGCTCTGTGTCGGAGGCAGAGAGGGGGCCAGGGCCATCTGACAGTTATCAGCTGCCTTCAGAATCAGACATAAGTGGGGCAGAAGAACAGCTGGAGCCTGTTCCCAGTGTGTGCATGCGCAGAGCTGCCAGGAGAAGGGAACAGCTAAGGAACAAGGGTCCACTCGGGAGTAAAGCCACAAAATAAAAGTGGAGCAAAAGGGGAGGGGAGTTTGCAGGAGACAATTACTTCAATTCACTAGGATGAAGATCTGTTCCTGACCTTGCCAAATATTGTCTGCTACAGCGTGGTGTTCGGAAGATATCAGCCTGACAGCTCTCCCAAGCCTGATAAAGGTCTGCAGTTGTGAAATGTCTTGAAAGACTGTTGGACAGGACTTTGCTGGAGAGGAATTCACTTTAAACCAGAGGTGGGTTCCCACCAGTTCGCACCTATTCGGTAGAACCGGTTCGTCAAATCTACCGAACCAGTGGAACCAGAGGTTCCACCAGTGGACCCGGAAAACAGGCCACACCTACAGAAGAGGTTCCAAAATTTTTTGAAACCCACCACTGGTGCTTGGATATGATTATTCTACACTATCATGCTCATATTTATAAAACTCAGTGCCTCTGTGAAAGGTAAGGATGACTACTGCCTTTGTGGTGCAATCAGAACATTGCGTGTGCTGAAGTTGTTTTAACGCAAACCAAAGATGCCTTTTAAAAAACAAGTTTACATCATATTCTTATGCAGGCCAGTGCTGTGTGTGAGGTAATTTAAGGTGGTTCTGACAAGTGCCGGCGGCATCTTCATATCCAGTCACATGGGTGGCAAGCCACTCCCATCCGGTCACATGGGTGGCAAGCCACTCCCACAAAGGAGGCCACACCCACAGAGTAGGTTCGAACAATGTTTGAAACCCACCACTGCTTTAAACTAAATAAAAGGGGTTTTATTGGGATGAGGAGTCGGCCTCATGCTTTTGGGAAGCCTAGGTCAGAACAACTTTGGGGCTTATCCTGCTTGACCAAGGAGAGGGTCCCCCATTAACCACATTTAGAGGACAGTAACATTCAAACATACATCCTCCATTCAACTCTAGCCTCTGGTGAAGGCAATTTCTGCCTTACTTGTCTTGCTCCAGACCAAAAGTACTGTTTTGCTACCTCACAAACTTGGTACAATGAGCTCTGCCAGCTGAGCCACACTGACTTGCTGGCAAACATCTCAGTTCTGCATCATGGCAGGAACACATCCTTCCTTCCTTCCTGTCATACTTTCAGTGGCCATTTTGTCGCAGGCTGAACATCTTTCTTTGTTTACAAATAGATCTGTCCAACCTTCTGTTACTTTCTTCCATGTCCCCAATAAAAGGGTGAGGGGCGAACTTTCTATCTGCATCCAGGTGACATTTGTAAGGAGTCTGCTCGTTTCCTTTTCTAACTCTAGGGTACAGAAGAAGGGTAAAAAAACGGTGGGCTTTCATTTTTACTAGTCTGATGGCAGCGGAAGAAGAGGCATTCTTTATTTTATTTATTTATTTATTTCATCAAGCATGAATTAGTAGATAACAGATAGATAGATAGATAGATAGATAGATAGATAGATAGATAGATAGATAGATAGATAGATAGATAGATAGACATAGACATAGACATAGACATAGACATAGACATAGACATAGACATAGACATAGACATAGACATAGACATAGACATAGACATAGACATATACATATACATATACATATACATATACATAGGCTTGCACAGGAACGAGGCCAAAGACACCAGCCTGAGGATGACGAGTGAGACCTCATCGAAACGTCTCCAAGATACTCTCAATCTTACATGGGAAAAGACCCGAATACACAAAAACCTGCATACCTGTACCCGTGAAAATCTACGAATATATATATGAATACATGAAATGGATACAAGTACAAGGGAATATTAGGACAGGGACAGTAGGCACGCTGGTGCACTTTACCCTTTTACAGACCTCTCAGGAATGGGGTGAGGTCGGCAGTAGACAGTTTAAAGTTAAAGTTGTGGGGGTTTGGGGAAGAAACCACAGAGTCAGGTAATGGATTGCAGGCATTGACAATTCTGTTACTGAAGTTGTATTTTCTGCCATCCAGTAAGTTTATATCTATTGTGTGCTTGTGTGTTGTTGAGCTCAAACTAAGTAAGTATTCATTGACAGGGAGGACACTATAGCAGATAATTTCATGTATTACATTTAGATCGTATTGAAGATGGTGAAGCTCTAAGTTGTCTAAGCCCCAAATATCAAGTCTGGTGGCATAAGGTATTCTGTTGCGAGCAGAGGAAATATTGTGAAATATCTCTGGACTTGTTCGATTGTATTAATGTCAGGTATGCAGCGTGGGTTCCAGACAGATGAGCTGTAGTCAAGAATTGGTCTCTTTGAGTAGCGTTTACAGTAGCTAGCAGTTTCTCTCATTGATGTTTCTCATTCTTTGCAGTTAACAAAGCAATTTCTCCACAAGGAGTGTATAGTCTGACAAGAACTGGTTTAAACCTGCTAAAGACAAGAACTGTATGCAGATTTGAACTCCAGTAACTTGCAAACTCATTATAATGTGACAGCCACACCTTCTGATATAATGAGCATGAACCAGATCATACTCAGGTTGTTTTTTTGGACGTGATGAAATATATCATGGTAAATATAAAGTTGCTGAGCATGAATGCTATATCACAAATTATTCAAATGATGTTCACCAAAGAAAGAACTCATTGTTGCGATTGTTAGTTGTGAAGTCATGTCCAACACATTGCAACTCCATGGACAATGTTCCTCCAGGCCTTTCTGTCCTCTACCATCCTCTGGAGTCCATTTAGGCTTACGCTGACTGCTTCAGGGGCTCCATCCAGCCACCTCATTCTCTGTCGTCCCCTTCTTTTGCCCTCCATCTTTTTCGGAATTAGGCTCTTCTCCAGTGAGTCAGTCCTTCTCATTTGGGGGCCAAAGTATTTGAGTTTCATCTTCAGGATCTGGTCTTCTAAAGAGCAGTCAGGGTTGATCTCTAAGATTGACCGGTTTGATTGCCTTGCAGTCCAAGGGATTCGCAGGAGTCTTCTCCAGCACCAGAATTCAAAGGCCTCAATTCTTTGTCGCTTAGCCTTTCTTATGGTCCAATCTTCACAGCCATCCATTGCAACTAGGAAAACCATAGTCTTGACTATACGCACTTCTGTTGGCAGGGTCATGTCTCCACTTTTTAGTGTGCTGTCTAGATTTGCCATAGCTTTCCTCCCCAGGAGCAAGCATCTTTAAGAACTCATTCCAAACCCAATAATATTTGAACTTGAATTTCCCTGCCTTTCTAAGTTGTTGTGTTTACCTTTGGGTGAGATGCCTCTCCTTCCTTGTGTGCTTAAATAAAGAAACACAGGGAGTTCTCCATTTACAACCATTCATTTAGTGACCGTTTGAGGTTACAAAAAAGTGACTTATTATGACTATTTTTCACATTTAATGACCCTTGCAACATTCCCACAGACACGTGATCAAAAATTGGATACTTAGCAACTATAATTTATTTACAGTGTCCCAGGGATTTTGCGACCTTCTGACAAGCAAAGTCAATGGGGAAGCCAGATTCACTTAACAACTGTGCTGGTAACTTTAACAATGGCAGGAATTCACTTAACAATTACGGCAAGGAAGGTCTTACAATGGGGCAAAATTTATATAACAACTTGTTTTGCTTAGCAGTGGAAATTTGGGTCTCATGAGTCAAGGACTACCTGAATTAATGTATATTGTGGGTTCACATCCCATTTAGGCACAATGGACACACTTGCCGGCGTTCATGGCTACAACTGCTTGGTGGAGAGGTGGTTCAGTCCAAGCGGAAATCAGGGATCACGTGAAAGTTGTGTCCAAAGAAATTAACCATCCTCAAACATAATTTTTCTTCCCCTCCCCATTCCCAAAAAATGAAAGAATTTCTGGACTTTCTGTTGCAGCAAAGATAGGTCATTATAAAGAAACAGGAGGGTCACCCAATTGGGACGTGCCTGGGCCAAACTCCTGACCGCATCGTTGCCAAACCTGGCATATGATTGAAATAGATATGGCCATTTCCAAAAGTTGATTCTTTTCCAGCTGGCATTCGCCAATGAGATAAGCAGCTTAAGCCGCCTTGCAGAACAGCTTCAGTATCAGCTGAATGTACTGCATGGGCTTGGCTGTGCTGGAGACCAAGGTGTGGCATCTACCACAAGGAGAAGTTGGCATTTCAGTGCAATGCTTCTGTTGAGCAGGATGGATCCAAAGTCACCACAATTGGGAATGTCCTTAGTTGCCTTTTTTTAAAAGTGCAGCTAGAGGTAAAACCGATTTCCATTGTTTAAAAAAATGAAACTATATCCATCTAGAAACCAGGGGTGGGATGCAACGTGGCACGACAAAACTCCACTAAAGCGCGCCCGATTAAACCACGTCGCTGACGTCATCAGCAGGGCGACAACAGCGACCGCGGAGAAAAAAGGGCGCTTTAAATAGCGCTTTGAAAGCAAGCCGATTCATGTTAAGGTAAGGGTTAGGTTTAGGGTTAGGTTAAGGGTTAGGGTTAGGTTAAGCGTTAGGGTTAGGTTTAGGGTTAGGTTAAGGGTTAGCGTTAGGTTTAGCGTTAGGTTAAGGGTTAGGTTTAGGGTTAGGTTTAGGGTTAGGTTTAGGGGGGTTAGGTTTAGGTTTAGGGGTTAATTTTAGCTTTAGCGTTCGCAGCGTGCTTTTTTCGTCGCGCTGTGATGACGTCAGCTACGCGGTTTCGTTGAGCGCGCTTTAGTCGAACGCGGTTTTGTGGTGGAACTGGATGCAATGGGTTCACCCAGGTTCATGAGAACTCATACTTAACGTTATGGCCGGTACGTAGAAGCTCCAAATCCCACCCCTGGCTGACCCTGCCCACCACATCCCTTTCCTCCCACCATGCCCCTCCCAGGAGTCTTCATGCAGCCTGTTTTGGATGTGAGGTAAGTGCAGAGCATGCACACAAGCTCGGGGGCTGGGGGGGAAACAGCCCTCCTGGAAGGCTTCTGGAGCCCGGGGGAGGCAGTTTTCGCCCTCCCAGAGACTCAAGGAAAGCCTCCAAAGCCCGAGGAAGGCAAAAATACCCTCCACGCGCCGTGGTGCAGAAGGCTGACTAGGCCATGCCCACCATGCCCACGCCCACCCAGCAACCGGAAAGGGAACCTGTTGCTGAAATTTTTGAAGCCCACCCCTGCCGGAAATAATTGAATCTCTTTCCTCCTCTCCCTTTCTCCCCTTCTCTCCCTCTCCCTCTCTCTTTCTCTCATCATCTATGTGCATTTTTACATGTATTTTATCTCTCTGGTCTTAAAAAAAAACCCTAACATTACAGGTTTCACAAAACTTCATTTTGAATGGAGTTTCCATTTCAGCTTTGGCCTTAAGATGGCAAATAGCACCATATCCAGAGGTGGGTTGCTGCCGGTTCGGCCCGGTTTGACTGAACCGGTATTGGCAGTAGTGGGAGGTTCCATCCACCCACCCAGTGCATATGCACAGAAGCGTTGCACCTGTGCGCTTGTGTGCATGAGCGAACCGGTAGTAAACCAGTTAGCAACCCACCACTCACCATATCCCAGCGATTGGGTCAAGCAGTATTAGTTTTCTTCCCATTTTTCCTATGTTTCTGGGTTTTTTTAATTCATTCATTCTTTCTAATTCCATTCATTCATTCATTCGTTTGTTTGTTTATTTTGCCACACAGCTCACTGATACAGTGACTCCAGGCAGCTTACAATACAATAAAAAATACCAAAAAAGGCAATACAAAGCAATTAAAATTAGGAGAATTAAATACAAAGTTAAACAACCAAGATGGTGCGTGACCTCTGGGTGAAGATCTTCTCTATCCAGTCAGCAGGGACGTGCAGTCACTAGAGGCAAGGGAGGCGGAGCCTCCCCAGTCTCCTGAGAGAAAGGAAAGAGTTTCAAATATTTTTTTTTTTTAATGAATTAAAGCCAGGATAGTTGCTACCAGATTTCAAGTCACAGTGGCTTGGTGTCTGCTCTCAGTGTTAACTATGGGAGGAGGCGAGAGAATTCGGGGCCTCTTTTGCTTAAGGAATTTTTCGCCTTTTAAAAGTTAAGGCGGAGTTAAAAAGCAAAAGATTTAATATGCAAAAGAGGCACTGATTCTCCCGCCTCCTGATCTGGGAGCAGCGAATCATGTCTTGCACTTGAGCGACTGCGCAAGTGCAAGGGTGATTCTGGAGAGGTTTTTCTTTCACCAGCCGCCATTTCTTCTGCAGCCAGCCCAGCACCGAGCGGGGAGGACGAGGAGGAGAAGAGCGGTGAGCCCTTGTGGCTGGCTGGGGAGGGACTCACCGCTCTTCTCCCAGCCAGCCAGCCAGCCAGCCACCCCCACCTGACCTGCTCCCTGCCTGGCCGGCCAGCCGGCATGAAGACAAACCGCTCTTCTCCTCCCAGCCAGCCAGCCACCTGACCTGCTCCCAAGAATGTCAGCGGGGACGGAGGAGACGGGAGGCGAGGTGGCAGAGCGTGGCAGCGGCGAGAAGCAACACCCCCGCCGCTGTGTCCGACAGGCATCGCGCGTTTATGTCCATCATAAACGAGAGACGCCTGTCGGACACAGCGGCGGGGACGTTGTTTCTCGCTGCTGCCGCGCTCTTGCCTCACCAACGGTATCCCTCACCGCACGTCACTGCCAGTCAGTCGCCCCCAATGTAGCAGGACCTTGTCATGGCCTCAGGTCAAGTGGCAGAGTAGACCTCACTTCCAAAGGGGGGGGGGAATATTCCATAAGGCGGGGGCTACAACAGAAAAGGCTTTTTTCCTGGACCGTGCAAACTGAAATTATTTGATCCTTAGCTACCTCCCAAATTTCTAGCTTTATTTTTCCTGGGTTTCTGCCCCTGAATAAGCTGGTTGAGGGTGGGGAGGAGGTAGAACGGAACATGTGGAGGGCAGAAAGGCGGTAGCCTAGCTGTGATCCAGGGGTGGGTTGCTGCTGGCATTACTGCCAGTTTGCAACCTGTGTGCAATGTGCGTGTGCGCTGTTCAATGTAAATGCATGCACACAGAACAATTTGCAGTGAACTGCACACCCGCAGTCACTAAAATTCAAAATGGCAGTTCCCAAGCGGCAGTGAGGGAACTGGTTCATGGGCGTGTCAGGCCTGGGTCACTGCCAGTTCTGTGACCCAGGCCTGAATTCTACTACCGGAACCTCTCATGAACTACACGTCCACACGGTTCGCTCCTGCCATCCTCCTTTATACAGAGAAGAATGGTAGAAAAGTGGCGATAGAAAGGAAGAGGATGAATACAGTTGGGGGAGAAACAAAAATGGTAGCTGCAGACTTCAAAGCATTAGATGCTTCCACTTTGCGATCTCCAATCTTCTGTAGAGGACGGAAGTTGTTTATTAGCCAGGGGCCCTTTGAGGAATCCGTAGATGAGAGCCCTGAAGCAAATTTCCTGACCTATTGAAAGGAAGAGGAGTGGAGATGAAAACAAGAAAGACATGATGGCGGCATTCCAATATTTGAGGTCTTGGATTAAAAAAACTGAACCAGTCCAGTCAGAGAAGGCATGGCCAGCAGTTTGCATAACTCAGTCTCAAGGGTAATGGACAAAGTTACCCCATGCTTGGATTCCCCAAGCAGCGCACAGGAGAAGTTGTAAATGCTCCAACACTGGAGGTTTTTAATAAAAAATTGGACAAACATTTGAAATGGTATAGGGTTTCCTGCTTGAGCAGGAGGTTGGACTAGAAGACCTCCAAAGTCCCTTCTAACTGTTATTCTGTTAGGCTGCAGTGTTTCTCATCACCAAAATGCATTTGAACAAATCAACAATGCCAATATACAACTTGGCAGCCTAACAAAGCATTACAATATCCTCTTCATGTGCACCCTTGGTTATTTAAGAAACTCGGTTTTCAACTCTTCCGTTGGAAATTCCCAGGACTGAGCTCAATGGCAATTAATTTGAAACAAAAAAGAAAATATTATCAGACAGATGGACAAGAAAGAAGGTTTTGGAGACTCGCTTCCTAAAAACCTTCTAAAAAATTACTTTGGGTAGCAAAAGGACATGGTGGCTCAGTGGCTAAGACGCTGATGCTTGTTGATCAGAAAGGATGGCACTTCGGCAGTTCGAATCCATAGCATCATGTAACGGAGTGAGTGCCCATTATTTGTCCCAGCTTCTGCCAACCTAGCAATTCGAAAACATGTAAAAATGCAAGTAGAAAAATAGGAGCCACTTTTGGTATGAAGATAACAGCATTCTGTGTGCCTTTGGCATTTAGTCATGCCCACCACATGACCACGGAGACATCTTTGGACAGCGCTGGCTCTTTGGCTTTGAAACGGAGATGAGCACCACCCCCTAGAGTTGGGAATGACTAGCACATATATGCAAGAGGAACCTTTACCTTTACCTAGTGAATGAAGTTGATTACCTACTACAGAGCTAGTCTTTGACTTACAACCATTTGTTGAGTGGCTGTTCGAAGTTACAATGGCATCTTATGACTGATTTTCACACTTATGACTATTGCAGCATCCCCATAGTCAAATGATCAAAATTCAAATGCTTGCTCACATTTATGGTGGTTGCAGTGTCCTGGGATCATGTGATCCCCTTTTGCCACCTTCTGACAAGCAAAGTCAATGGGGAAGCTAGATTCATTTAACAACCGTGTTGGTGACATAACAATGGCAGTGATTCACCTAGCAACTGTGGCAAGAAAGGTTGTAAAATGGGGCACAACTCACTGAACAACCGTCTCGCTTAGCAACAGGAATTTCGAGCTCATTTGTGGTCGTAAGTCGAGGCCTACTTGTAATTCTTTCGTGGAGCCAGAGAGAAAAAAATAAACTAAAAAGGAGCTACCTATTTCTAGCAGAGCATGATTTAGTGTCAAAACCACAAACTTTGCTTTCCTCTTGCAAGCATCAACCTGGTTTGGCAACATCCTTTGACAGGTCATAGAGTAATGTTGTTTTTACTTCATCTCCAGCCCATGAGCAACATGGACCCAAGTCATCCTTGATTGTCCCTGTGTCGAAATAGTGTTTCCTACTGTATTCTGACACCATATAAGGCACTTACACTTCGTTAAATTATGTCAGAGAAAAGTCAGGTGCGCAGTGACTCAAAGCAAAAAAGAAAAAGAAGAAAAAGCAGCATGAAATGGATCAGCAATGGGGAGGACCAATTTCACGACAGAATTGTATTTGGCTGAGTCGGGAGGGCAAAGACTCAAAGCCCCATTTTGAGAGGAGTTCAGAGGGGAGAAACATTCCTAGGGGTGTCCTTGGGGAGGGTGGGGTCAAAAAAGTCAAGATGGTATCCACAACTGAATGATCAAACACCAGCTCTTTTTACCTACATTTTTCTACTTGAATTTTTACATGCTTTCGAGCTGATAGGTTGGCAGAAGCTGGGACAAGTAAAGTAAAGGGAGCTCACTCCATTATGTGGTGCTAGGGATTCAAACCGCCGAACTGCCAACCTTTCTGATCAACATTGCAAACTGTCAGAAGATTCCTATTCTATAGACCTGAGCCTTAAAATGCCTAACTGAACTCTTCAGGGGTGGATTTTGTTGTTCACGTCCTCCCGACACAACTGTATTCTTACCACTTTAGGAGGCAACAGGATGGGGTCAGCAAAGACAGTCCATATCACAGCCTCGTCACAGCCAGGGGTGGTGAGGGATCCAGGGTAGCGGTAATAACGGGTGAACCCATCATTGGAACCCATCAAATCCAGCAGAGAAAAAGAGCGGTCAAGAGACCCAACTTCACCTATTCAGGAATCGGAGGAAAAATAGTCATGCCTTGCTTGCTCAACTGAGTTATTTTCAAGTCTATTTTCACCCTGACTGTGAAAGAAAAATATGGGAAGCCAATTAGAGCTGAGACCCTTTTCACTGTTGCTGTCGGGAAGGCCGTTCTTATTGCTACCCAAATTCAAATAAAACATAAAATGCTTTATTTTATTTTTTTTAAATAAAATTTAGAATCTCTTGTGATCAACCTGAAATTTGGAAGATCTTGCAAATCAAGCAAGCAACAAGCACATCATGCAAGCTTGCATTTTTTGGTGAATTTGATGATGATGGCGAGAAAAATTTGGGATTTGGAAGAATTCCATGTATAGAATCACAACCATCTATAGCCTGAAAGAGGTGCAGGCCCCTGCTGTAGTAAGTGTGGAACATCAGATTAGGGCTGAAGAGACGTGGGATCAAATCCCACCAGCCCTGAAACTTGTTGGGAGATGTTGCACATTCCTGCTGAATCATGCTGATGTCTCTTTCTAGCCACTGACTTTCTGCACAAGCTCTCCAGGGGCACCCTCTGCCTCAATTCCTCAAAGGCTCTAAAAAAAGGTTGGTCAAGTTCATGGAAGTGATGGAGAACAGTCTGCTCAGGGGTGGGCTTCAAAAATTTCAGCAACAGGTTCTCTGCCCAGTTGCTGGGTGGGTGTAGCCATGGTAGGCGTGGCCTAGTTGGCCTCCTATACCACAGCGTGGGAGCCGATTTCGCCTTCCCCAGGCTCTGGAGACTTTCCTTGAGCCTCTGGGAAGGCGAAAACAGTTGGTCAACCACTAGAAGCGCTATATTCTGGACTAGATCAGGTCCAATTAGTGGGGCGACTTAAGTTTTTATATATCAATTAATAGCTTTTAGCCCATCCATCTTCACCTGACTGCTATGAGAAAAATATGGAGGGGACAGGAAATATGTATCATCGTTGATCTCCTTAGACCAGTGGGGTCCAAACGTAGCTATTTTAAAATTGTGGACTTCAACTCCCAGAATTCCTCAACCAGCATGGAACTTTAAATTTTGCGGAGTCTCTGATGCTCTCTGGCCTTGGTTGTTTGCTCTACAGACCTTTCACTACCAAACTAGGTAACCTCATCAGTGCTAATGAATTTGCTCCCTATTTTTATAATTGCTCTACAAGTGTTGATTGGGTGTGGTTTTACTCCTTGGTAGTTCCTTGATTAAGGCATTGTTTTCTGTTTGATTGTTCGTTTGTTTGACTCCTTGGTAGGCCTTTGTTTAGAGTATTGCATTCTGCTTGATTGTTTGTCAGGTGCTAATCCCTTATGTAGGTCAGTTTATCTAGGTTGCTTGTTTTATCTACTTTGATTTTTTTTTTTAAAGATTGGCAAGTCATTAGAAAGGCATGTCAGGACAAGACAGGGAAATGGTTGGAGCAATCAGCCCACTGGACGAAGCCAGTTGCAAAGTGGAAGCATCCATTTACCAGCTCATTTATGGAAGCCAGTGTGAAGTCTTAGAGATACAAGAAGATCCAAACATCTCTCCAGAAATCCGGGAAACTTACCTTTTTTGGAAATGTTTTTGAGGTTCTTGGCGAACCATTCCCATGCCTCTACCGTTTTGCTCTTGGCTTCCTCAGATTCCTGCAAAAAGGAAGAAAGAATAGGAGGGGATGTCAGGCATGGAAGAACATGTCCATATGTGAATGTTCAAATTAACTGATTTATTGCTAAAAGCCTATGCACAAGAATTTTTCCAAGTAATAGTTAGAGTTAGATAAGGGTCAATGACAGTGAAAAGAAATCAGACTTAGCTCTTTAGTAGCTGGATAGGGATTCTAGACCAATCCCTCTTTTCAGTCCACCCCCTGACTCTTCCAGTGCTTTTCTTCCATAACACTCAAGAATTTGGGGATGAAACAAATTTGGACATTGAAGAGTCTCCTCCCCTAACCAAATGCTTCCAGTTTTCCACCCGTCTATAATTTTAGAGTCAAAACCACGAACACAGGGAGGCATTCCTGATTGACATTGCTGATAGCATATTATGAAACTTACAGTGAAAAAATATTGGATTGGCAATGTTAGTTTTTGATGTCTGTTTGCTGCCACCTAGCAATGGTTTCTAGTTTTGCAATACAAATCTAATAGCCTTAAATGCAACTTATTGCAATTGAAATGCTGAAATTATACAACAGCCAATTATCCACCCCAAAAGTGCTTCTTAGGACGATATTTCAAATCAATTGGGGAAAATGAGCTATAGTTTGTAGGGAAATAGATTTTTCTCATCTCTTTCATTTACATTACACTCAAGTGGTGGCTGAGAGCAGATAGGGGAAAAAAGAAGCACAGAATCAAACCATATTTTGAGAATCGGATTAATTGCTTTTGCCTTTTTTTTATTTTTCTCTTGGTTTCTTCTTCAAAGTTGCAAAACTATTGATTCCCTCACTTTGGATCAATTAATCAATGGGAAAAATACAAAGATTTTCATACTCATTTCTCTGACAGAATGAATTTCTATACAAGTGGTTCTCAATATAGGACTGTAATTGAACAAGTAATTTTGGTCATAAGTTGTGTCATAAAACTGGTGACGTAGATTACTACATCATCAGACCTAATTTTACAAACTTTTTTGTGGCAGCCATTAAATGAATGCAGCAGTTGCTAAGTGAATCCTTTGTTTGCTATGGGTGAAGCCAAAAGTAAATGTCGGTTTTTGCAAAAAGATTATAGTAGTCATGTGATCAAGGGGTACTGTATATGGCTATAAATACAGGCAGGTTGGTGAACACCCAAAATGTGACCACATGATTACAGGACAATGGTGGAAATCAGAAATTCAAATCAGGGTTGTAAATATCTTTTGGGGAGGTTTGTCGTAACTTTGAGCTGCTTTTTTTTTTGATGTGATGAAATGTTACATGGTACACATAAAATTGCTGAGCAGGAATGTTATATCACAAATGACTCAAATGATGTTCACCAAAGAAAGAACTCATTGTTCTGGTTGTTAGTTGCAAAGGCATGTCCAACCCATCACGACCCTATGGACAATGTTCCTCCAGGCCTTCCTGTCCTCTACCATCCTCTAGAGTCCATTTAAGCTCACGCTTACTGCTTCGGTGACTCCATCCAACCACCTCATTCTCTGTCATCCCATTCTTCTTTTGCCCTCATTCTTTCCCAGCATTAGGCTCTTCTCCAGGGAGTCCTCCCTTTTCATTTGGCGGCCAAAGTATTTGACTTTCATATTCAGGATCTGTCCTTCTAAAGAACAGTCGGGGTTGATCTCCTCTAGGACTGACCAGTTTGATCATCTTGCAGTCCAAGGGACTCGCAGGAGTCTTCTCCAGCACCAGAGTTCAAAGGCCTCAATTCTCTGGCAATCAGACTTTCTTTTTGTACATTTTTGTAAATATCTTCTTTATCTTACTACCTGATTTTTATAGATAGGCATATTTGGCCAATGTAGCTGATTTGGATCAGACGCTCACCTCAATAAAAAATGCCAGCACCGCGATGCCCTTTGGATCCTTCACAGCATTTGCTATGCTAAGGTTGTTTCTGGTATGTACGATGTGCAACTGAAGAGAGAACACAAAGATTTTGGTATCCTGATTGTATATAGACCAAGCTTCCTTACCTGATTTTCATTTACTTTATTTATATGAATCCCGTCTTTATTAGTTTTACAAATAACTCAAAACCGTGAACATATCCAACACAACTCCCTCCTAACTATTTTCCTCACGGCAGCAATCCTGTGATGTGATTAGGCCGAGAAAGAATGGCCCAAAGTCACTCAAAGGCAGTGGTGGGATTCAAAAACTTAACAGCCAGTTCTCTGCCCTAATGACCAGCTGCGTAGATGTGGCTGGGTGGTCATGTGACTGGGTGGGCGTGGCCAACTCAATGTCACTCAGGTCGATGGGCGCTTCACCTTAGCTGTTACAATGTAATAAGGGTTAACCGGAGAGGCAGTTTCTGTAAGCAGGGCAATAAAGATGAGTCTAGAAACAACACCAGAATGTTTCCTTCCTGCCTTCCTTACAGGATTAGCCTTGTAAAGTGAAATAAAACAAAATGATATTTCTTCCAACAACCGGTTCTCCTAACTGTCTTAGAAAGTTAACAACCGGTTCTCCTGAATAGGTGCGAACTGGCTGAATCCCACCACTCAAAGGGCTTCCATAACTAAGATGGTCTCCTGCTTTCTAGTCTGGTACCTTAACCACTAGACCAGCCTGTTTTCCTCCAAGTATAGTGGATTATAACTCCCACAATTTTCCCTCAATATTTATTTATTATTTTTATCCCATCAACTCTTGGCAATTAACCCTCCTGCCTCTTGTTTCCCCCCACAACAACAATCTCTTAATGCAAATTGGACTGAGAAAGTGTGAGTGGCCTAATGTTATCTTTCAATGCTAAAGAAGAACTAGAACTCACAATCCCCTAGTTTCTAGTCTAGCATTTTAACCACTGACTCTTGAAGTCTATACAACATGAGCAGGGATGGGCTGCTATGGGTTCGGCCGGTTTCAGGAGAACCCGTAGCTGTTATAGCCAGTTCGGAGAACCTCCAAATCTCACCCCTGGCTGCCCCCCCCCCCTTCCAAAGTTTTGGAGTCTTCCAAAACTTCTGGGAGGCCCGTTTTCCCCACTCCCCAACCTCCACACAGCCCGTTTTGGATGTGAGGTAAGTACAGGGCCTGCATGGAGGCTTGCAGAGTGGGGAAAACAGGCCTCCCAGAGGTTTCGGAAGTCCAGAAACATTTCCATCTTCTGGGGGGCCTCCAGAGCCCAGGGGAGGCAGTTTTCACCCTCCCAGAGGCTCGAGGAAAGCCTAGGAAAAGGCAAAAACTGTCCCCCTGCCATGGTGCAGGAGGCTGACTAGGCCACACCCACCATGGCCACACCCATCCAGTAACCGGGCAGAGAACCCATCGCTGATATTTTTGAAGCCCACCCTTGAACATGAGGGATATCACATTGGGAAAAGTTGAGATATGCAACCAAGCCATGATAGATGTTGCAGCTTTCCCTTGGAAACGTGGAAGTTAAGATCCCATGTGGCCCTCGGGAATCTGAGATACAGTCCCCAACACAGTTCCAGAAGCTGCCAGAAGGTTGCTATTTTGAATGCAATAGAAACTATAAAACACATATAACTTAATGCGTCAATGCAATGCAATTGATGTGATTTTAAACTATATATTTAACTGAACCCTTGAACTAACTCCATTTCATTTGGGAAATGTGCCCGTGGTTGCATTCCAGGTCTGGCTTCAGTCCTTAAAATATTGCAAATTCTTATATTCTGTGGAAAATCTATAATTGGGAGAAGGACAATCAATTTCAGAAATTGCAATGGCAAACTCAGTCCTGAAAGCTCTTGGTTTTCCCAAGCTTCAGGCAAATTTTCAGAGGATTTAACCTTGTTACAGATAATCCTTGACCACAATTGAGCCCAAAATGTCTGTGGCTAAGCAAGACAGTTGTTGAGTTTTGCCCCATTTTACAATCTTTTTTGCCAGAGTTGTTAGATGAATCATGGCAGTTGTTAAGTTGTAGTCGTGACCCGACAAATGCGTGCCCAACAAATGCGTGCTGACAAAACCGCCACGAGAAAACGGCGACGTTGAAAGCGCGCCCATTAAAGCGTGCCAACAAAACCGCGCCCACAAAACCGCGATTAGGGTTTTTAGGTTGGATTAGGGTTAGGTTTAGGGTAAGGGTAAAGGTTAGGGTTGTTAACGTTGTTACTGTTATTTTCACATTGTTTCGATGGCACGCTTTTGTCAGTGCGCATTTGTCGACGCACTTTAGTGGGTGCGCTTTCGACGTCGCTGTTTTGTCGCGACGGTTTTGTCAGGCGCGCATTTGTCGGTGAACCGTTGTAGTAACATGGCTGTTAAGTGAATCAAGCTTCCACATTGATTTTGCTTGTCAGAAGGTCACAAAAGGGGGTCATATAACCCCAGGACATGGCTATCGTCATAAATATATGCTACATTTTGATCAAGTGTTCAAGTCATTTTTTTTCAGTGCCGTAACTTTGAATCATCACTAAACAAATGGTTGTACCTAAGTCGAGGACTATCTGTAACTGGCAACAGCTAAAACAATTGCTTATGCTGTAATAAAGCAGTATCGATAGACTCTTTGGGGGCACAAAAAGGAGAACTCCACGTAAGTCTGCTGGGGAATCTGATCTCACCTCCATTGAGTATTGTTTGCCATCAATCTGATGCTCCGAACCATGCCCTTTGGCACCGTCTCCCCAGTGAAGGTGAAAGGATTTGGCTGTATAGCGGGCGGGAAGGCCGAAACCAGCGAGATGAAGACCATCTTCCAGGGATACATCAGCTGCCGATTAAAGAGAGAAGAAAAATCCAGCTCTGTGCTCAGCGTTCTTGATCCTGTCTTCAACCTTCGGAGGCTTTTGATTGTGGAAGTTTAGCCCAAAGCACTTCAAGAGCCCAAGTTTGCTTTCCTTTGAGCTATAATCAAGGGTGGGTAACCATGGCAACTTTATGACCGGTGGACTTCAACTCCCAGAATTCCTGAGCCAGCATGGAGAGTTGAAATAAAGTTGCCACAGTCATCCACTCCTGAGCTAAATGCTAGAAATGAGAATCAATTATGCTAATTAGTGCAATTGAAAATACAGTTGGTCCTCGATTTATGACTACTGTTTATTTATTTATGACTATTATTTGTTTGTTTGTTTTGTCAAACATGTACAAGATAACAGGTATTAATATAAAGATGGACAAGAACAAGGAAATGAGCATAAATAAATAGGGACAGTAGGACAGGGATGGTAGACACACCTGTGTGCTTATGCACAATTGGGATCACAATTTCAGTCATTAAGCAATTCTGTTATTAAGCAAGCCATCATGTGACTGGACCTGATCTTACAATCATTTTTACTGCAGTTGTTAAGCAAAGCACCGGGGGTGTTCAACGAATGTAGTTTCCAAACTGATTTTGCTTGTGGGAAGATCACAAATCACAACTATGTGACTACCAGGTGCAACAAGTGTTATAAATGCGAGCCAGTTGCTAACACCCAAATTGTAATGACAAGATTTGCATGGATGATGCAACAGTTATCACTTCAAGGCCATCATAACTTCAACTTATCATTAAATGAACAGTCATAAGTCAAGGACTACCTGTATGAACTGTACACCTTCTGAAGATTTCATCTGATCTGGGTTGCCTGTTTTCCCCACCCTACATTTACCAAAGGCTATAACTAGGTAAATGTTCCCCTTGCACATATGTGCTAATTGTTCCCAACTCTAGGGAGCAGTGATCATCTCCGTTTCAAAGCCGAAGAGCCAGCGCTGTCCAAAGATGTCTCCGTGGTCATGTGGCCGGCATGACTAAATGCCGAAAGCGTACAGAACGCTGTTACCTTCCCACCAAAGGTGGTCCTATTTTTCTACTTGCATTTTTACATGTTTTCGCACTGCTAAGTTGGCAGAAGCTGGGACAAGTAACGGGAGCTCACTCCATTACGCAGTGCTAGGGATTCGAACCGCCGAACTGCCGACCTTTCTGATCAACAAGCTAAGTGTCTTAGCCCCTGAGCCACCACGTCACCAGGAAGTTGTAACTACAACTCCCAAAATTCCAAGCCAAGAACAACTGAGAACTCTGGGAATACATCAGTGACCATTGAGTTACAGGAAGTGGCTATGTAATTTTACACAATGGTAGCTTTTACATTCATTTTCATATCTAAGAATACTGATTTTAGTGAGATTAACTTTTGAAGCAAGGATTTGAGTCTTCCCTTTATTTCTACTTGGCGCTTGAGGCCTCATTTGTGGAAATATGCCTTTCCTTGGGAATTTCTAACGCATCAGCAAAGGAAAGAGCATCATTACTCAACTTGATGGGAGAAATGCTTGGTTCCTCCCCCTCCTTGGGTAATATGCTTGCAAATTACAACAATTGTGCAAAAACAAACATCAAAAGATAATCGCTGTATGGCTAGTTGCATGATCCCTTCATAACCAACATTCCTTTGCCCAATTGCTGTAGGAGTAAATCCACTGGGTAAAGTTAACACCTCTTCGAATTAAATTCACCCCTTGCATGCACCTACACAGTGTTCTTGGCAACATTTTAAGATTTGTTTTCCGCACTTCAGAGATTTCCATCCAAACTCACTCATCATTGCATTCACAAGTGGACAAGTTGCTAATTTTTGAGAAGCAATGCAGAGAAATTCACACTAAAGCAATTCCTGGCATGAACACAACTAGAGCCAAGGGATCGTGGAGTTTCTAATCTAATATTTAGAGAGAGAGAGAGTTTGGCACAGTGGTTAAAGGACGTGGTTCAAAAGCTAGGTGACTGTGAATTCTAGTCTTGTCGTAGGCAGTTGGGCTACATTAGGTCAGCCACTCTTGATCAGCAAATCAATGGTGGAAAAGATTTCTATGTAGTCTGTAGCGGATTGATCCTAGTTACCAAAAGCCAGGATCAACTGGAAGAGCCATACTAACAAGAGCCTAACATTAGAAGAGCATCAAATCCATTTTGACCCAGTTTCTTCTTCCCTTCTCCAACTATCAACTGTTAAAATTTTCCCTCACTGTAGTCCCTTTATTTTTCCTCCCCTACATCCTGCAACACAAATTCCCCAATAGTCTGAAATTCAGAGTGATTGGAGCAGCCTATAAATGCAGCACATACATTTCCACACAGCTAGGGAATGGACCCAAAAGAAGACCAATAAAGATGATTAGGGAACTGGAAGCTAAAGCATATGAAGAAATGTTGTAGGAAGTTTAATGAAAAGAAGGACTAGGGGTGATATGATAGCAGCGTTCCAATATCTCAGGGGCTGCCACAAAGAAGAGGGAATCAAGCTATTCTCCAAAGCACCTGAAGGCAGGACAAGAAGCAATGGGTGGAAACTAATCAAGGAGAGATGCAACCTAGAACTAAGGAGAAATTTCCTGACAGAACAATTGATCAGTGGAACAACTTGCCTCCAGATGTTGTGAATGCTCCAACACTGGAAGTTTTAAAGAAGATGTTGGATAACCATTTATCTGAAGTGGTATAGGGTTTCCTGCCTAGGCAGGAGTTGGACTAGAAGACCTCCAAGGTCCCTTCCAACTCTCTTATTCTATACTGTCACGGGTTTTGTGTTCCTTCTTGCACTTTGGCTGTTTGATTGGAGTCCCGTCCCCCACCCTTCCCGCTGTTCCTATTTTAGGACTAGAAACATTTTCATTTTAAAAGAGTGCATGAGAATTCTATATGCAAGAAATTGAAAGATACATAATCCCCACAAGAGAAGTAGGGATGGAAAAAGGGATGGAGCTAGCAGAGATGGCAAAAGATTATTTTAATAGGGGAAAAGAAATATTTCCAGGTTTGTGTCAACCGTTTCTGGACTTTGTGCTGGGAACAAAACAAAATGAATTCTTGGCATTGAGTTTTGCTGAGTAATCTAGTTTGTTGTTACATAAATGGCTAGTATTTTGTTTGTTTGTTTGTCCCTGCCTTTATTTATGCAAATAACTCAAGGCGGCAAACATGCCTAATATACCTTCCTTTTTCCCCATAACAACAACCCTGTGAGGTGAGCTGAAAGAGAATGACTGGCACAAAGTCACCTAGCTGGCTTTCATGGCTAAAGTGAGACTAGAACTCACAATCTCCTGATGTTTGGCCAAGGACACCCAGTTGGGTTTCATGTCTAACATGGGGTTTGAACTCATAGTCTCTCATTTTCAAGCCCGGTACCTTAACCATTGGACCAAACTGGCTCTCTAGTACTTGTCAGCACTGGGATTCACTTACCTTCCCTACTGGTTCGCAAATGTGAGCACATGTGCACTGTACCTGCACATGCGCAGTGCTTGTGAATTACATTGGGGCGGGTGGGCGGAGCTTCCGCAGCCACCACTACCGGTTCACCTGAATACCACTTCTGGGTATAAAATAAAAGTTGAGGCTATACAGTAATTCTATTTTGCATTTCATTGTGCTGAAAATAATTGGAAACTAATGCTTCTTTTTTTCTTTCCCCCTTCTTCCCTTTTTTTCCTACTACATTTTCATTTGTATTTCACATCATGATAATTTTAATAAAATTGCTGAAAACACAACATAGTAATTCACCTGTTTTCCCAGTATTCTTGATTTTCAGCAGCTTTTTGGGGTTGTCATAACCAACAAGATCCACAGGACCCAGACTGGGGTTGTGGGAAGCGTCTCGCCGAATAATGTTGATGGGTGATTGTCTCTTCCCGTTGCAATGGCCAAGAGATATCCAGGTTTTAGGACCTTCCCAACAATCCCCCCAAAAAGGGATAGCCATTAGACTGGAAGTGCCAAAGAAATACTTGGGGGAAAAAAAGCAGATGGATTCTAGTTTTCCTAAAGGCTACTATCGCTGCTGGGTATCCTGCTCATGGTTAGCAAATCATAAGAATAGGATTTTCTCTTTTTTTAAACTACAAAGTAAAGCCATGGGATGAGATATAGTAGCAAAGCTGAGTTTTGGAATTTAAATGCAATGGACGATCTCTGGCTGAGACTAAGTACAACTTGCGATCTAAGGCAGCGATGGCTAACCTTTTTGTCCTCGTGTGCCAAAAGCGTGTGTGCACGCAATTGTGTGTGTGTGTGTGTGTGTGTGTGTGCCTACACCCATAATGCAATGCACATGTGAAACCCTCGCCACCTGCAGATGTACACATGAACCACCCGCTCCCACACCTCCCTAGGCATGTGCGCGCCATCCCCCCCCCTTAACCCCGTTTTGGGCCTAGCAGGCCTTTCTGAAGCCTCCTGGGATCAAAAATGGGGCGTCGGGGATGCTTCTCCCCACACTATTCCCCGCCCCATGTACGTGTGCACAACCCTCCCCCCCGCGCATCGTCCCCGTCTCCTGCATGCATGGCAGAGAATTGAAAATCAGTGGGATAGTGGGAGGTGCACACACATGCGCTGGGCGACCGTTCGCCTGTCCACAGAGAGGGCTCCTCATGCCATCTGTGGCACATGTGACATTGGTTCTCTATCCCAGATCTAAGGGGTCAAAAGGAAGCTCTGTTTTTTCTTACCACAATGTGGCTCCATGTAACACCAGGATCCTAGAAAAGGAAAGAAATAGAGTGAGCTGGACTTCTAGCAATCTCAAGAATTTTTTGGAACTAGGGTGTCTAAAAATTATGGCGCAAAAAGTCAAAATGGCCACCCTAATCAAAACCTTGCTTAGTTTTGGACCATTAGAGGACCTCCAAGGCCCCTTCCAACTCTGTTATTCTATTCTTTTCTGTTCTGTTCTGATTCTACTCAGTTGCCGGACGTCTAAATTTTGATCATGTAACCATGGGAAAGCGGCAATGGTCATAAGTATTGAAAATGGCCCTGTTACTTTTTCCAGTGCAATCTCGAATGATCACTAAACAAACCGTTGTAAGTTGAGGACCACCTGTACTTCTGTGAGCGTTGACGTCATTTGACTTCGCCTGCTTCCACCTGCCTCTCAACAGGAAGTCAACTCTACCAACCAGCACGCAGGGCGTGCATTTCCACACATTTGGGAGCTGTACACATTGAGCTGTCTGCAGTTATCTGCAACCCCCCCACTTGTACATCAACCCCTTCGCAACATAGTTGTGTGCAGTGGTGGACAAATCAAAATCAAGATTCAGCCCTGCTTGAACTCTGTTCTGGTACCAATTCAGGGCTGAATTTAGTGGACTCGTTTCTTGTGTATAGGCCTGGGCATGAAATCTGGGCTGCAACCTAACACATGCCCCGGATCCTTGCCCCTGTCAGGATGCCTTGAATCCAGCCATAGTCCTTCTAACTTCCACGTATTTTTCATGGCCTCCAAACCAAAGTGTTTAGTCACCCATTTTTTTCCAACCCATCTCCAATCTAGCATTTCCCATTCAGGCTCAACCTTGTTAGCTTTCCAAAGTTGGGGAGCCAAATCCATCCAAAGAGGGTTTAGTTGAACCCTGGAAGGCCTTACTGGCCTTCCGCTGACCTACCCCCCCGCTCCCACCTCCCCATCAACATGCTTCCTAAATTCTGCATTACCTTCAGAACTGGAGTAACATCCACTTGGAAGCCAAAAGACCATCGTGAGGGTGGTGAGTATCTTGACAGAATCCATGGGGCAGGATTTTGTCCAGCTATGGGGAAAAGTGCAGGCCGATTGGTTAATCCATAAGGCGAACATTAGTAATAAGAACTCTGGTGGCACAATAATTAGAATTCAGGATTGCAGGCAAACTCCGCCCACAGCCTGGAGTTTGATCCTTATAGGCTCAAAATTGATTCAGCCTTCCAACCTTCCGAGGTCACTAAAATGAGGACACAGGTTGTTGGGGTCAATACTCTGACATTGTAAACTCCCCAGACAGTTCTAAAGCACTATGGGGAGGCATATAAGTCTATTATAATTAATAGTATAGGTATAAAGTGTTTCTTTTTCCTGGCTAGCTTTAGGATGAGTGAACTCCCAGAATTCCCCAGCCTTCCAGAATTCTGGGCGAGGAAGTCCATACATCTTCAAGTAGCCAACATTAAAAAAAACACTTATATGAACTATAGTAGCACTTATTTAGCATTAATAGTAGTAATAATATTAGTGGGATAAACAAATGGTAGTAGCAATACTAGTAGTATAATAAGCGTCATTGTGGCAACAAAGCATAGATAGATAGATAGATAGATAGATAGATAGATAGATAGATAGATAGATAGATAGATAGATAGATAGATATAGATATATAGATATATAGATATATAGATATATAGATATTTGTTTTCTGAGGTTTTCGCGGGTGTTAGTATGTAGGTCTCTAGTTGTTCGGGTTTTCTCCCGCGTAGAATTGGAGATGTCTTGGCGACGTTTCGACGAAGTCCATTGTTCACTGAAGCCTGAAGATGACGAATGTGACTTCGTCGAAACGTCGCCAAGACATCTCCAATTCTACGCGGGAGAAAACCCGAACAACTAGAGACCTATATATAGATATATAGATATATAGATATATAGATATATAGACAGATGTATAGACATATAGATTAGCTATCTATATCTGTCTGTCTGTCTGTCTGTCTGTCTGTCTGTCTGTCTGTCTATCTATCTATCTATCTATCTATCTATCTATCTATCTATCTATCTATCTATCTATCTATCTATCTATCTATCTATCTATCTATCCACCAGAAATCATTTATGAGAAACTAAGCATGGGATGAAACTTTGTTCAAAAGAAAAATCAAGATTTAGTCTTAGCATATGATTAATCTCGACAATCATCATACAAATTAGACATTATATCGAGTTTATGAACATATACTTGGTAAACTTAATGGCTGAACAATTTGCTGAATTTTTTCCTGCAGTTGTTTTAAATTTTTAAAATTAGAATTATTTCAAATTACTCCCCATAGCAATGCTGAATTCTAGAATCTTTTGAAAACAGGATTAATGGCAACTGATTGCAATTGTTCTTTGCAATTGTTGGTTTTCTTTTAAAATATTAGAAGCTTCATGGGCTGCTAATGCAGCTATAAACAAAAAGGACAAAAACTATATAGGATTGTTTATACATATTAATCAGTTGTCACGTCCCAACGTTCAGTTCTGGCACCAGAATGCCTAGATAAAAAGCTGAGTGTTTTGGGTGTAGTAGTTTGGTTGCCAAATTTTGAAAGAAGTAATCTATGATTGAGCGGATGACTTCACACACACATTTGCATTGGGCACCAGAAGCCACAACTAACTTCCATAGTGCAAAGCAAACACTTATATAACAACAAGGAACGTGTGATAATGAGACCATTGATAAGGAGTTGCCATACATGTTGCAACAGAGGAGAAATTTCTGTACACATACAGAAACTTTTAGGAGTGAGTACTGTATAAGATGAAACATTTTTTAAAAAAAACACAAGGCTAAGTGTTACCATATGATGAACGATAACAGTCCTGAGTTCTAATTAACTCATAGACATCCTTACCACAAGATGTGATAACAAACGTCTGAGACAAATTTACAGGAAACCAAACCATCACTTTCTAAATGAAGCTTCGCTTTTTCTGGTATCATTGTGCTCACAACATTTTTCTGCTCAGATTAAGCGAGGGGAAAGATGAGATTGCTTTCATGCCTTGTTTGATGGCAGTGTTCTAATATTTGAGGAACTGCCACAAAGAGAAGCCGGCAACCAGAAAGTAAGACAAGAAACAATGGATGGAAACTAATCAAGCAGAGAAGCAATCTGGCATTAAGGAAAAATTTCCTAATGGTGAGAACAATGAACCAGTGGAACAGCTTGTCTTCAGAAGTTGTGCATGCCCCATCACGCACAAGAGACTTTCAAGAAGAGACCCATTTATCTGAAATGGTATAGCATGTCCCTTACAGCTCTGTTATTATGTTCTGTATTTCTAGTATTTCTATACATGAAGGAGGATTTTATACCTTCCTTCCCCTTTCCTTTCCTTCTCTTCTCTTCCCTTTTTATTTATTTATAATTTATTTTATTGCTTTCATGCCTCATTTCTGTATATCAAGGAGAGTTTGGTGCATTTATTTCTTTAAGTTTTATCCCGCCTTTATTACTTGAGTTATTTGTAAAAATAATTGATGTGGCACTTAAACAAATAAACACACTGCAGGCAGCAAAATTTCTAATATTCCTTCCTCCTCCTATTTTCCCCATAACAATAAACCTGTGAGGTGGATTGGACTAAGAAAGGGAGAGGGAGGGAGGGAGACAGAGACAGAGATGGTTCAAAGTCACTTATTTGATTTTCATGTCCAAGGGAGGACTAGAACTCACAGTGTCCTGGTTTCTAGGTCAGCACCTTATACCACTACACTAAACTGGCTGTACATTATTACATTATTCTCAGAAAGACGCTACGGAAATATAAGAACTAGAAGTAAAATTGTCTGTGTAAAAACAAATTAATAGAATTAGCACAATTAATAGAGTTAAATAAAGTAAGAAGTATAGCGTTAGATATTTTAAATATTGGTATTAAACTGGAATAGATAAATAATGAATAGGATTGTAAATTTGAATTGTTATTGCACAAAATATTTGTACCCAGACGATACACTGTTTAATGGATGATGGCTTGTTTATATTATAATAAAATAAAAAACTTACTAGAAAAAAGAAAATGGCTATGAAAATTGATGGGTCCTTGGAGTAGTATTGAGTAGCATTTATTTTCTCAGTAAACCATAGAGGCCTTGATCACCACTAAAAATAGCCAGAAATTCAAAATCTTCTCCATTAGAAAGGTGCTCACCCACAATCTATCACAAAATAAAACTCTCCCAGCATCAATCGTCCAGCTTATCCAAATTTCTAACCCATTTATTTTTTGTTATTTAAAACCCCACCACTGGAAGGCTCACCTATCCGGCAGATGTCCCTCTTTCTGTCCTTCTATGACAAGGTGACAGTGATGATGGCAGAAGCATCCTTCCTTCTTTTTATATGTGTCTCTCTGCCTCTGTCTATATGTGTATGTGTATGTGTGTGTGAGTGAGTGTGTGGGCAAGCAATAAGGTCACCACCCTTCTTCTAATGGGGCGGGTGGAATTACTTGCAAAGGAGGGTGAGTTACAGTGAAGGAAAGGAAAGAGAAGCAGGTCAGGAAGGCTGCAAACTCCTAGCCCCGTGTACATGTGCAAGGAAGGTGAGCAATCAAGAGTTACACAATTCTTAGGAAATCATCTTTGCAGAAGCCGCCTTTTTAGACAAGGATGTAATCTGTTAGTCTTCCCTTTCCTGGTTTTGTTGGGATCTAGGTCTGAATGAAACCACTGGGCTCTTTCTCCCCCACCCCCCAATGAGACCTCCAAGGTCCCTTCCAGCTGTGTTCTGATTGATTTGTATTTATAGCAGTAGACTTATATACCGCTTCATAGGCCTTTCAGGCCTCTCTAAGCGGTTTACAGAGAGTCAGCATATTGCCCCCAACAATCTGGGTCCTCATTTTACCCACCTCGGAAGGATGGAAGGCTGAGTCAACCCTGAGCCGGTGAGATTTGAACCGCTGACCTGCTGATCTAGCAGTAGCCTGCAGTGCTGCATTTAACCACTGCGCCACGTTGGCTCTTCATTAGTTTATTACAACTTTATTAGTTTATTACATGTACAAGATAGCAGGTATAAATATAAACATGGATATGTACTAAAGAAACGAATACAAATAAATGGGGACAGTAGGACAGGGACGGTAGGCACGATTGATATAATATAGGGGCCTATAGAAAGGGGTGGGCTATTTTTCCTTAATGAAAAATCTGTCCGCTTCTCCCGTTTTAATCTAACATAGTTACTTCCCACAGAAGGTTGACTGGTTGATTTCCACCAGCCATTACAATTTCTAACTTTCTTTCTTCGTTAGAAGGTCGCCTGGGCATTCCTCTCTGAGCAGGCAATGAGACATTTGGTGCAAAACCATCTTGAGTGTGTGTTCACAGTTTTTTGTATCCTGCTTGGGAGGGTGGGGTGGGTTACCAGTGGTGAAATTCAATTTTTTTAAAACTATCGATTCTGTGGTTTTGGTGGACGTGGTTGGCTTGGTGGGCATGGCAAGGGAAGAATACTGCAAAATCTCCATTTCCACTGCATTCTGGGGCCAGCCAGAGGTGGCATTTGCCGGTTTTCTCCGAACTACTCAAAATTTCCACTACCGGTTCTCCAGAACCTGTCAGGATGTGTTGGGTTTTACCCCTGGGGGATACTCTTAAAAGCACAGGATCCTTGAAGGGAGACAACCCATGGCATTCATCTAACTCTTCATCAGCTGTTGTTCACTGGTTCTAGGAGTCTACCTTTACTATTGTTCCAGTGTTATATATATATAAAATTCTTACTTCCTTTTCAGAAATAACCCAGGAATAGTGCCAAGTCATGCTGGGTTTCCAATTCCTCAGAATGATTTTAAAAAAAAGATCATGCACACCGATGGTTTGAGGTTTTCTAAAGTATTTTAGAAAACTCTTTTCACAGCTTTAGTTTAGTTTAGTTTAGTTTATTTGTCTTGTATGCCGCCTACTCCCGAAGGACTCCGGGCGGCTCACAATAGACAAGGGAAGGGGGGATAAATAGACAAAGACAACATTTTAAAAACGCAACATTCACAATTTCCGTGGGGCTGGATGTTTCACCAGTCCCCCAGCTTGCTGGAGCAGCCAGGACTTGGTGGCTTTACGGAAGGCCGGGAGGGTAGTAAGGGTCCGGATCTCCACGGGGAGGTCATTCCAGAGGGCTGGAGCTGCAACAGAGAAGGCTCTCCCCCGGGGAATCGCCAGCCGGCATTGGCTGGCAGATGGAATCCGGAGAAGACCTAACCTGTGAGATCTAATCGGTCTAAGGGAGGTAATCGGCAGGAGGCGGTCTCTCAGGTACCCAGGTCCGATGCCATGTAGGGCTTTATAGGTTACGACCAGCACCTTGAAGCGGGTCCGGAGACTAATGGGTAGCCAGTGCAGCTCGCGGAGGATAGGTGTGACGTGGGTGTACCTGGGTGCACCCACAATCGCTCGCACGGCTGCATTCTGGACTAACTGAAGTCTTTGAACACTCTTTAAGGGCAGCCCCATGTAGAGCGCGTTACAGTAATAAACTTTGAGTGACGTTATCTGCAATTCTGGCTTGTAAGGAAAACAAGAGAATACTAGGTTGCATAAAACAACTACAATAACTCTACAATCCACCTGACTTTCTCCCCCGGAAGGAATAAAAATCCTGGGAATTATTTCCTGATCCATTTGGGTTCACTGGATTCTTTTTAGCTTTCGGAGACTTCAAGAATGAGGTTTGAGCTGTCAGGAAATCAAGGAAGAGAACTGTCTGAGCAAGCACTGTGTATGCAGGTAGTCCTCAACGTACGACCACAATTGAGCCCAAAATTTCTGTTATTAAGTGAGAAATTTCTTCAGTGAGGTTTGCTCCATTTGATGACTTTTCTTGCCACATTTGTTAAGTGAATCACTGAAGTTATGAAATTAGTAATACAGTTATTAAGTGAATCTGGTTTCACCATTGACTCTGCTGGTCAGAAGGTCACAAAAGGGGATCACATGACCCTAGGACACTCCATTCGTCATGAGTATGAATTCGTTGTCAAGTATCCACGTGTGAATCATGTGGCCATAGGGATGCTATAACGATCATAAGTGTGAAAAATGGCCATAGCTTACTTCTTTCAGTGCTGTCGTAAGTTTGAATGGCCACTAAATGAATGGCTAAAAGTCAAGGGCTGCCTGTACTTATCTTTAAGCTTAATTCAAATTAAATGTAGCTAATATGATTATCCTCCAGGCATTTTTTCCTAATTTCCCTTTTCTAATGATATGATCAGGAACATTCTACCTACAGATATGTAATTTTAATTTTAATCTTCCCCAGTTTACGATTGTGGTTTGCCATCCCCCACTCCAACGTCTTGCAGACATTTCATTACCTAAGCAGGTACCGTCATCAGTTTTACAGGCAGGATTGATGATGTTATCTAGTCCGGAAACGAAACCCCTGCAAGGAAACAGGCAAACTCAGACAATGACCTCCTCAGTTCAACCCTGAGCTGCAAATGTCGCTTCCCTCTCTTCCTTTTCCCATAAATATAAATATGCCTTTGATCTAAGTCACTTTGGATGGTTACTGAGCAGGTTTATTCTGTTATGTTTCTGGACATGACTTTGTCATCACTATAAACAGGATCAATTTCAGGAGAACCGGTTGGGTCAGGGCAGGTAGACATACCAGCTTTGACCCTCATTGTATACTCTTCCACCCCTTCCCCTATGCCCGTGGTAAAATGGTGACCCTTCCTCCATTGCTCCGGGACAGGGAAAGCCACCAGAAGTGTAGCCTGTCTCCTCACAAAGAAAATATCCATGTTTTCTTGCAACACAGAAATGGTTTCACCGCTCTAGGATGAGATTCCCTTGCCTTAACGGGATCTTACTTGGCTCATGTTTCTGAGATCAGCTCAAGTTGGCTAGCTGTTGTCTTATTTCATTCTCACGTTGACCTGGGGAGAAGGTCCAGCAGAAGAAGTACGGGTAGACCTTGGCTCACGACCACAACTGGAACTAGAACTTCTGTTTCTAAGCAAGGCAGCTGTTAAGTGACTTGCAATATTACAATCTTTATTTTGTTGTTAAGTGAATCATGTAGTTGTTAAGCAAATCTGCCCTCCCCCATTGGCTTTGTTTGTCTGAAGCTCTCTAGGAAGGTTGCAAATGATAGTTCTAGGATCTCAGGATGCTGCAACCATCATAAAAAAAATGCCGGTTGCCTGGCACCCAAATTTTGATTATGTGAGGATGCTGCAGTGCTGTTATAACTTTAAATAGTCACTAAATAAATAGTTGCAATTCAAGGACTACTTACATTGCATAGAAGAGAAAAATGCATTGGTAGAATGAAATAGGCAAATTTCAGTCAGGGCAGTACAGATAGTCCTCAATTTATGACCACAATTGAACCCAAGATTTGCATGGCTAGGGACGGCGTTGAATCTTACTAGATTTACAAACTTTTTCGCCACAGTTGTTAGGCGAATCACTGCAGTTTTTAAATGAACCATGGGGTCGTTAAGCAAATTTAGTTCCCGGTCCCCCATTGACATTACTTTTCAGAAGCCAGTTGGGATGGTCACAAAGGATGATCACATGATCTGAGGACAATGCAATTGACATAAATACATGCCAGTTGCCAAGCTCCCAAATTTTGTTCATATGATCGTGGGAATGCTACAACTGTGGAAAACCATCATACATAAGTCACTTTTTTCAGGCCCATTTTAAATTTCAACGATCACTAAATGAATAGTAAGTCAAAGACTACATTTAAGGTGGCATTAGGAAGTATGGGTGATTTGCTGCTGAGAAAGAGATATGAGATGGAAAAGAGGGGAGTTTTTCTGATTTTTTGGGGTGTGGGGGAAATAAAGGATTACCTTATACAGGGAAGGGATGGGGAAGGAATATGAGGGCCTCAAAATGTCAAATGACTTGATTGTCTTGAAAGAAATACCACCCCAAATGCTAAGAGCCAGGAGGGATTATGCTTTTCTAGTGGAAGAACTCAGAAACCGTCAGATACAGTATAGATGGGATGGGCCATTTGGTATTATAATTACATTTGATAAGCAAAAATATCGTCTCAACTCTGTATGGGAAGCCCGAGATTTCTGTCACAAGACCCTGAAGGTGGGACACCCTGAATCATCTGGATCTGGAGAAAGATTACGAGAAGGACAAAATAAACAGCAAATCACACAACTACCAGACAGAAAGCACAATTTCCTCCTTCTGGAAGGGCAAGGGACCAGAGAACAAGGACCTAGCCGTACGACTACCAGACGAATGGGAAAACAAGGCAGATTGCAACAACCTCAATAATCATCGGCCATTGATCAAGGAGTTATGTCTGAACTCTTTACAGAAGAGAAAGAAAATATTTTACTATTTCAAACAGTTCAAGAACGATATAACTTGTCTGCAAGAAATTCATATTAAATTAACTGATCCAAAATATCTGTTCAACCTCGAACTTGGTCAATATTTTGTGACCTCTGCTACGCAAAAGAAAAATGGTATAGTTGTATACTTAAGAAAAGACATTAAGGCTGAGTGAACTGAAGCAGATCCCTTTGGAAGATATATCGCATTAGACCTAATTCTAGAAGGGAAAAAGACTTGATGGACAACTTTGAATTTTATACAAATCACTAATGATTTATCTTCTAGGGTGAAGAAGACAAAGATTGCGGCGAGGGTTCTCTTGGATCATAACCCAGTCTGGACGGAATTGGGAAGGGTAGTGCAGGCAAGAAGGTCTTGGAGGTCGAATGGGAGTTTATTTTGATATGAAAAGTATATTAATGATTGTAAAAAATTGCTATCTGAATACTTTGTTCTGAATATGAATAAGGGTATATTCAGGCAATTTGTAGGAGATGTAAGTAAAGCATATATGAGAGGAGTACTGATGAATACAAAAAAAATATATAGACAGAAACAAGGGTAAAAACGAAAAGAGTTGGGAGAGGATACCAAAAGAAAAATTTGAAATGTATCTAAATTGTGTTATAGAGCAGTGTTTTTCAACCTTTTTTGTGCAAAGGCACACTTTTTTCATGAAAAAAATCACGAGGCACACCACCATTAGAAAATGTTAAAAAAATTAACACTTACCAAGTTGACAGCGCGCGTTCTCCTCGCTGCTCCGGTCCTCCGCGATTGTTGCTATGGGCGCACGCATGGGACATCAGTGCGTCCCTGTATGCGCTACCTCCTGGCGGTCCCCGCGTTTTTAAAGTAAACGCGGGGCCGCAGGGACTTAATAGAGGCATCCCTGTGTCCCGAAAGCAACTTTCGGGACACAGAGATGTCCCGAGGCAAAAACACCCGGCGGGTGTTTTTCCCACGGCACACCTTACACTATGTCACGGCACACTAGTGTGCCGCGGCACAGTGGTTGAAAAACACTGTTATAGAGGAAGGAGGCACAAAGGGGACAAAATTAAGGGTTTAGAAACAGACAGATACTTAGATAAAGAGATAAGGCCCCTAGCTAGAGAAGAGTACAAGCAAAAACTGAATCAACAAATAACTTCTGGGGAAATCCTGCAGGTAATCAAATAATTAAGATTAGGAACAATGTAAACTGCTTAAAGTTTGTGTAATGGTAAGAAGCTGAGTTCAACGCAGAGATTTTACTGACTTTTTTTCTTCTCTTTCTTTTTTCTCCCCCCCCTTTTTTCTTTATTATTATTTTCCCCCCCCAACTTTCTTGGTTTTAATACATCTTAGATTGTGTTTGATAAAAAGCTATACCGTGTACGGGCTCTGGGAAGTCGGGAGGGGGGAAGGGAGGTGGGGTCATAGGGGGGAGGGTGGGAGGGGGGAAATATAGTATGTGCCAGATTTTAAAGTAACATGATTGCACTTGTACACTGTTGCTTTTTTAAATTTTAGTATAAAAATAAGAAGCTGAATATATCGATAGATAGTAGAAATACACCCGAAGCGAGGGAAAGAAGAGGGAGGGGTAGAGAGGGTGGGAGAGAGGATCGGAAGGAGGGGGAGATGGAAGGGAGGGGGAGAAAGGAGTGACAGAGGGGGAGGGGAAGTAGGAGAGGGGAAAGTTGGAGGGGAGAAAGGAAAGTTGGAGGGGGGAGTAAGAAAGGGTGTATGGAGGGTTGAAGTGGTATATTGGTTTTGTATTTTGGGGAGTACAAGGATGGCTGTGTTTATTGCCCAATGTTATATGGCCCCAATTGTGCACAGTATATATGTGACTGTATGAAATGAAAATGAAAAAATGAAAATAAAACACTTGAATATCAGAGGGCCTCAAAATGTCTGGACCCACTGAGGCAAGGGGTTCAGCTCTAAGAAAGGGGGTCGATCCAAGTATTTGCATTGGTATTTGTATTTATTAGTTTGTCAGACATGTACAAGTTAGCAGATATAAATATAAACATGGATATGAACGAAAGAAATGAATACAAATATATAGGGACAGTAGGACAGGGATGGAAAGTACGCTGTTGCTCTTATGCACGCCCCCTTTACGGACCTCTTAGGAATGGGGTGAGGCCCACAGTAGACAATTTAAGGATAAAGCTGTGGGGGTTTGAGGATGTAACAATGAAGTCAGGTAGAGCATTCCAGGCGTTGACCACTCTGTGGCTGAAGTTGTATTTTCTGCAATCGAGTTTGGAACGGTTTACTTTGAGTTTGCATCGATTGTTTGCTCATATATTGTTGTGGCTGAAGCTGAAGAAGTCATTGACAGGTAGGACTTTGAAGCAGACAATTTTGTGTACTGTGCTTCCAAACCCAAAATTTCGAGCCTGGTGGCATAGGGAATTCTATTGTGAGTAGAGGAGTGGAGTACTCTTCTCGTTGATCCCAGTTGAGGTGACTCAGGGATGTGGTGTAAAAGGTGGAAACTTGAGCACCCACAAAGTAAGTAGGAAGAAGCCAGCTTTCAAAATTCAGGAAGAAATCCTATCAGGAAATTGGGAACCAAGGTTTTCCCCCCCTTACCATAATTTTGTTTTTGGTTTTAGGAAGTTGAGTCAACCGAAGAGCCTGAGGCAGAGAGAAGAATCAGTGAACATATTACTAAATGGAATGCAACTGGAGGAGGCCATTTCTTTCGTCATCCTGCCAGGTCCCAGTTTCACCCGGTGAGGAAACAAAGACCAGGAACCTCCGATTTGCATGAAGGGCATGATAAGAAGGATGTCCAAACCAACTTACTCAAGTATTGGCTGCCAAGTACAGACAAGGAATCTAGGAGCTGTCCAGGAAACACCTGTCAATTAAGATGTGTCCTACTTTCTATGCTAAGGCTAAAAAAGCAAAATGACATGTATTATGACAAGTTTACAACTTGGGTCCTTTCCTTCCCTTCCCTTCCTTTCCCTTCCCTTCCCCCCCCCTGTCCTCCCCCCTCCCTTCCCTTCCCCTCTCCTTTCCTTTCCTCCTTTCCTTTTTCCAAAATGTCTCCAAAATTAAGGTTGCGTGAGGCAAGCCCACGAACGTATTGGGACGGTTCAAGGCACTGTGAGTTTCTGCATTTGTTGTTATGTTTTTATGTACTGGTTGCCATATGCCCAGGATTATGTTGTGTAAGATGGGAGGCTATATAAATATTTTAAATAAATACCCAGATAAATAAATAAAAGATTGATTCTGCATGGGTGAAGTCTTTTGTGATGACTGGGCAACATCAGGCTTAGTTATCTGGGATCAGTTCTGGTTCACAGAGTGGGTAGGTTGCCTTCATGGTTGCTCACTTATTTATTTATTTATGCATTTTTTTATTTTTAAACATAAAAAAACAACATAAAAAATTCTCATCCATTACATACAGTATGTCGTTTGGTTACAAGTGTTTTTGCATCCATATTCTCAATTACATATACAATCACAGATTTTCCGTCTAATATAACTAGATACCTCACTTTCATTGTACAACATATATTCAATTACAATTAATATTTCTTTCTTTTCAATAAACCTAGTTCCCTTACATTCTTGATTGTCTGCTTAATAACAATATACCTTTATATAATCACTTATCCCATTCTGAATATTTTTACAGTATAAAAGAATTTACCAACTGTTTATATTTATATATCACTATTTTCAATTATGTATAATTCCACCAATCATCCATCAAGTATGCTCATGTTCATTATTGTCCTTGTCATGGTTGCTCATTTATGATCTTGGTCTAGGAGTATTCAATACCTCACTGCATGATGAATTGATGTCAATCACCATCAAGGGGACCAAGGTGCATTACTCCCCCCTCAGGGGGTCCTCCCTGAATCCATCTGTACTTGATACATATAATCCAAATCAGAATTCCTCTACAGAATGTGTCCTCAAACTATGGGCCATGGGCCACATATGACTTGCTGAAGCTATTAATCTGGCCCGCCCAGGATCACAAGGCTGCCCCGCCCACATTGCCCCACCCACTCTTCGGCCAAGTGCAAGACTTACCTTCGCGAGCTGTTCTGGAGGCAGGAGAGGTGAAAAACAGGGCTCACGGGCGCCCCAGGAGGCCAAAAACCTTGTGAAAAGAGTCTGTTTTTCACCTCCCCTTCCTGCAGAAGATAGATAGATAGATAAATAGATAGATAGATACATAGATAGATAGATAGATAGATAGATAGATAGAAAGAAAGAAAGAAAGAAAGAAAGAAAGAAAGAAAGAAAGAAAGAAAGAAAGAAAGAGGGAGAGGGGAGAGACAGTTGTTGATTGTAAACTCCTTGGGGCTGAGAAGAATTGCTGCAAAACCGAGTTTCCTGAAGTGGACCACTAGACTCCCAAATATCTGAAAAAACAATCTTGTAAAAAGAAAAGGCAACCAAAAGAGCAACATGCAAACAAAAGCAGGAGCAAAACAAATTAAAGTTGTTCAATGAACTGATAAATTGCCCACACCCACCTATTCACATGACCTAGCCATGCCCACCCAGCCGGTCCGGCACCCCAACAGTCTCCGGAACCATGAATTGGCCCCCTGTTTAAAAAATTTGAAGACCCCTGCTCTACAGAGTCCCTTTAGAAGAAGGACATCACCTGGCGGTTTTCTACTTGGGATTCAGACCTGGGCATGATACTGAGACAGTCTTATTTGATGACTTGTGTCATGGGATGTATAGAGAACGCAACTCTCCCAGATCTACTTTAGAAGTCTTCAGTACCATCAACCATGGCGTTCTTCTCAGAGGTGGATTCCTACCGATTCAGCCCGGTTCAGCCAAGTAAGTAGTAACTTGGCCACTCACGCACCCAAACCGGTTCTATTGTCGGTGGCAACATCTTGAATTTTGGTTCTACGCAGAACAATCTCCATTGCAGAAATATAATTCTTTCCCCTTTTCTAACGTTCTGCGCATGCAGAGGCATTTTTAGATGTAAATGTGCACATGCGCAGAGCACGTGTTTGATGTGCGCTTGAGCGATGCGTGCACACACACAATTTTTTGTGTGATGAACCGGCAGCAGTGCCGGTAGCAACCCACCTCCTGATCCTTCTAGATTACCTACAGGAGTTGGGAGATAGACACACTGAGTTGAATAGATCTGATTCTACTTCAGTGGACAAGTCCAATCAGTTTCTGGGAGGTTCATCACTGGAAGCTTTCAAGAAGAGACTGGACTGCCATCTATCAAAAATGCTGCAGAGTCTCCTGCTTGGATGGGGGGGGGGGGGTTGGACTAGATGACCTACAAGGTCCCTTCCGACTCTGTCATTCTGTTAAACCTGATACTGTTGAGAAGTAATAAATTTCACTTCCCATGGCTTTGTGCCATTGGACTTTGGACTGGTTAGGAATTATAGGAACCAATATACAGTACATCTGGACAGCATCAGGTGGAGAGAATCTGTAATGTAATTTAAATTCTTTATTATTCTCAATGTATACCTAGTTGAGTTGATTTCCTAATCATCCAGGTGACATTCGAGATGAAACCCAATCCTTTTGAAGTACCCTGTGTTGGTAAAGATTGCACCAATCTGTTATGTGGAAAGATTCCTAGGAATACAGGCCCAGAAAAGACCTGACAGAACATGAAGCAATTCATGAAGTGCAATTATGCGGTTTTGCTCTTTATTTTAAATGAGCTGATAACCTGGCATTGCACAGGTGTTTATTTTTCCTAATCCTATATTAAACAGGAAAAGCCCTGATTTTAGCGACAATTAAATTAGTTACAAATATTTTCCCTGTTCTCCCATAAGCCTCAAGGAAAGTGATACCACCTTCTTGTTTTGCTAGCTGATCCATGATCATTCTAAATCAAGATTCTGATCTTGATTTAGAAGTGGCTTCTTGTCCGCGATATTTTGCACTACGCTGTTCAACATTGTAGTTCTTTTCCCGTATGTAATCTGTGTGAAGTACGTCATGTGGGTCTTGTAGTGGTGCAGGCAGGCCGAGTTGCACTAATGTTTTATTGATCATGGCCATACACTTGTCCTCAAAAATAATCACAGCCTTGTTGAAAATGTCCGGACCAAATGTAATTTCTAATGTTGGATTTTCCCCCTTACCAAAGGGAGCCCCCTTTTGGAATACTGTGAAGCTTCTTACTATGGCAACTCCGCTGCACTGTACAGTAGAATCCATTTTACAGCAGTACAGTAGAAGCCATTTTAAGGCACAACCTTAACAAAACACACACCTCGAGGGGTGTTAGGGGTGTCTTACTTAATATTTGTTTCCAGAGTAAGTCATCTGTGTACCAAGTTTGGTTGAATTGCTCAAGGTGTTCCAGAGTTATGCTGGAATGAACACACACACACACACACAGCCATTTTTATATATAGATAGATACAGTTTGGGTCAGGAAGATGTGAACAGGGCTTTGATGCTCTTATGATCATTATTTATTGTTAACAAAAGATTTGCACAATTGCTATCAACAGGTAATATTTATTTCCAGTTCATGCTGTTACTACTTTGTCTCTCTTTTTCCAGCAGGATGAAGGTTCCGAGGCGCAATACAATATTTTACAGAAGTTTAATTTCTCCCGGAAGGAAATCAATAGAAGCCTCTGGAATTTCGTAACAGTAGGATTTGATTGCAAAAAGGGAATAGGAAAGGCACAGCTCAAAAGGACCAAAAATAAGCCAAATCCATTTGCGCTGCACCCTATATCTGAAGGTGAATGGAAATAAGAGATTGGCTGAGTGGTCCCTTGCTTGCAATGGCTGGTAAGGTTTGTTCCTTTATCTCCTACTCTTCAACTTTTATGTGAAACTCCTAAGAGAGATCATCAGAAGGTTTTGGCTTCAGATTTCATCAATAGGCTGATGACACCCAACTCTACATTGCTACTTGTTTGTGTTTTGTGGCTATGAGGATCTAGGTGGGGCAGAACAGGCTGACAAGATAGAATTATTGCTTGCTCATTGTGAGTTCTCAGTATCTCCTCCAGTTGTATTTCTTGATGGGGTGGCAGCGCTACATCAGGCTTGGGAACTGAGAAACTTCCTTGACTATTGACTATTGCGTGACAGTTTCGGCCTTGCTTAGGAGAGAATGATCTTGCAACACTGACTTGTGCCATCATCACCGTTGGCTAGAGCACTGTAATATGCTGTACACGGGGACACTTCTGAAGACATAGGAGCCTCAATGCATACAATGCAGCCACCCAATTATTGAAGTGCCAACATGAGCATATTAAACTTACATCCTAGTCTTGCACTGGCCTTCTATTAGCTTCTGTGTCCAATCTGAAGTGCTGTCTTCGAACTTGGAAGACCTACATGTCTTGATTCCAGAATATCTCCAGGGCCATCTCCTCCATTCATTATTAATTTGCCCAGTGGGGAGCTCTCAGGGGTATCTATTAAAAGCCCCTCCACTCAATGAGATAAGGGAGAAGCAGTTGTCCAAACGTTTGGCAGCCCCAAAGTTATGGAACTTCCTCTGTCTCCTAACACAGGAGGACCCTTAACTGCCTTGATGAGCTTCAGGAAATGATAAAAATTACAAATATCTAAGAGCGTCTTTAAAAGGGATGCGGTGGCTCAGTGGCTAAGATGCTGAGTTGTCGATCGGAAAGGTCAGCAGTTCAGCAGTTTGAATCCCTAGCACTGCGTAATGGAATGACCTCCCTTGTCCCAGCTTCTGCCAATCTAACATGTAAAATTGCAAGTAGAAAAGTAGGAACCACCTTTGGTGGGTAGGTAACAGCGTTCCATGCGCCTTCAGCATTTAGTCATGTCAGCCACATGACCATGGAGACGTCTTCGGACAGGGCTGGCTCTTCGGCTTTGAATCGGAGATGAGCACCGCCCCCTAGAGTTGGGAATGACTGGCACACTTGTGCAAGGGGAACCTTTACCTTTAAAAGGGTCTTTGGTTTGCAATACAGGTAATCCTCGAGTTATGACCACAACTGAGCCCAGTTTTTTGGCTATTAAGTGAGACATTTGTTAAGTGAGTTTTGTCCCATTTTATGATCTTTCTTGCCACAGTTGTTAAGTGAATCACTTTAGTTGGTAAGTTAGTGACCTGGTTGCTAAGTGAATCTGGCTTCCTTATTGACTTTGCTTGTCAGAAGGTTGCAAAGGGGATCACATGGCCCCCGGGGAGACTGCAACCGTCATAAATTTGAGCCAATTGTCAAGCATCGAAATATAAAATGTGACCATGGCGATGCTGCCACGGTTGTAAGTGTGAAAAATAGTCATAAGTCGCTTTTTTCAATGCTATTGTAACTTTGAAAGGTCACTACGAACTGTTGCAAGTTGAGCACTACCTATAATGGTAAGTATTTTTGGTTTTAATTATAGTCTTTCTATTTTATCTGTGGCTTAATTTTTGTTTATCATTATACAAAACTGTTGGTACAATGTATGCTTTATTGTTGAGACTGCCACAAATCTATTAACTGGCAGAAGAAAAAAGAAGAAAACAAATAAATACAGATAATCCTCAACCTACGGCCAAAACTGGGATCAGCATTTCTATTGCTAAGCAAGGCAGTTGTTCAGTGACTCACACCCAATTTTACAACCTCTTTGCCATAGTTTTTAAGTGAATCAGTGCAGTCATTAAGTGAATCCAGTTTCCTCCATTGATTTTATTTCTGAGGAGCCAGCCGGGAAGGTCACAAAATGGAGATCACACAAATAAAGACACTGCAACTGTTGTAAATGCAAATAGTCCTCGACTTATGACCACAATTGAGCCCCAATTTTCTGTTGTTCTGTTTGTTTTCCCCATTTTATAATAGGGCATTTTTCTTGCCATGGTTGTTAAGCGAATCACTGCAGTTGATAAGTTAGTAACCTGGTTGTGAAGTGCATCTGGCTTCCTTATTGACTTTGCTTGTCAGAAGTTTGCAAAAGGGGATCACATTGTCCCCAGGACACTGCAACTCTGGCAAATATGAACCAGTTGCCCAGCATCTGAATTTTGATCTTGTGACCAATGGGATGCTTCAATTGTCATAAGTGAAAAACGGTCATAAGGCACTTTTTTTAGTGCTGTTGTAACTTTGAATGGTCATTAAATGAACTGTTGTAAAGTGGAAGACTGCCTGTATGTGCCAATTGCCAAGGGCCCAAATTTTGATCATGTGACTGTGGGGATGCTGCGATGCTCATAACTACAAGAACCCGTCATAAGTCACATTTTTCAGTGCCATTGCAACTTCAAATGGTCACTAATTGAATGTTTGTAAGTTGAGGACTATCTGTGCGGCAGTGGTGGGATTCAAATTTTTTTTAGTACCAGCTCTGTGGGCATGGCTAGGTGGGCATGGCAGGGGAAGGTTGCTGCAAAATCCCCATTTCCTCCTGATCAGCTGGGACTCAGGAGGCAGAGAACAGATGGGGGCAGGGCCAGTCAGAGGTTGTATTTACCAGTTCTCGGAACTACTTAAAATTTCTGCTACCGGTTCTCCAGAACTGGTCAGAACCTGCTGAATACCACATCTGCTGTGCAGGCACCACAGCATCTATGCCTGTGATGGCAAACCTATGGCATTTGTGCCACAGGTGGCATGCGAGTTGTCACCCAGCTCAGCAGCACCATGCATGCACATGTACCTGCTTCCCACTGGCCAGCTGATTTTTGGGTCTCTGCTGCAGATGTGGGAGACATGCACATATGCGTGGGGAGTGGGAGGAACTCAGGGGGAGCGGCGTGCCCCCTTCCCCGTTTTTGTTTTCAAGAGGCTTCAGGGAGGCGTACTAGGCCCAAAATGACCCGGGGATGTCATGCGCATGTGTGTAGGTAGCACGGGGGAGAATACGGGGATGGGTGGGTCACATGTGCTATTTCAGCACATGAGGAGAAAAAGGTTAGCCGTCACAGATCTATGACATTGCCTATCATGGTCTTTCCAGTATGTTTTGCAGAAGTACTTTTAATAAGATGCATCTTTAACCCATTGACCCATTTGGCTTGAGATGTTATCACATCTGAAGCAAGAACAATTATCCTCTTGTCTTTGTTGGGAATATGTGCAAAATCCAGGGGGTGTGGGCAGCCAGGAAGTGAGAACATGCACGCTCCAACCTGCCCCACTGCATCATCCAACTCTGGGATTTTTATCAAGTGTCACCTGGGGAGGTAAAATCCAGAATGAGTTGGCATGTACAAAATAGAGCGTGTGTAGGATTACTAATCAACCCATTAGGGTTCCAGATGTTGGGAATGGGGATGAATGAAAGTCTTGGACCTGTAGTGCACCTGTAAATTTAATTCAAAGATGGTGGATAATCCAAGTGCGGAGGAAGCAGGTGGCCTGGATTAAAAAGAGGGGGAGGGGTTCGTGAACATGTCCTTCAACCTATATTTCTCTGTTTGTCTGAACTCGGTGCAGTACTGGAGGAAGTTTGAAAAACAGTGCCCCAAAGCTCCATTCTTCTTTAATGTTTAGCCAACACTTGTTTTGATTGTCCAGTTGATAGAAATAACCTGATAAATGTGTTTTTAGGAAATGTGAGATTGTTCCCTCTTGGGGACACTCTGCCCCCGCGCCACAATCTGATTTGCACATATAGTAGTGGCTACAGGTTGTGTGAGTTTACACTGTAATCAACCTTCTGTTTACCAGCTTGAATGTCCTCCACATCCTTTCTACGGAGAAAGCCAAGATGCCTCTAGATTTCCAGATGAGGCCAGTTCTCTCGCTATCAAGGAAGCCAGAAAATGGTCCCAGCAACGGAGAGACCTCCACCAAGGAGATTCTTAGTGTCCTGGTGTACCAGGATCCTTACTTTGACTCAGCGATCTTTTGACACAGGATATGAGTAGGAATAACAGAATACAGAAGAACAGACTTGGAAGGGACCTTGGAGGTCATCTAGTCCAACTCACTGCTCAGGCAGGAAGTCCTGGCCTACACCATTTCAGGAAAGAAATGGTTAACCAATCTCTTCTTTAAAAGCTCAGGAGTTGGAGCACATGCAACTTTTGGAGGCTAGTTGTTCCACTGATTAATTGTTCAGGAAATTTCTCCTTGGTTCTAGGTTGCGTCTCTCTTTGATTAGTTTCTATCCATTGCTTCTTGCCCTGACTTCAGGTGTTTTGGAGAATCCGTTGACCCTTTCTTCTTTGTGGCAGCCTCTGAGATATTGAAACACTGTTATCATGTCACCTCAAGTCCTTCTTTTCATTAGATTAGACCCGTGATGGCGAACCTATGGTATGGTGCCACAGGTGGCATGTGGAGCCCTCTCTGCAGGTACGCAAACCATTGCCCAGCTTACTCCACTGAGCTTGCGCATGCCTCTCACCAACCAGCTGATTTTAGGGTCTCTGCCATGCATATGGGAGATGCACATGCATGCACAGGGTTGTGGTCCATGCACACACGCGGGGGAGCAAGGGGAGCGGCAGGGGGTGCAGTGCGCCCCCCCCTTGCCCCATTTTTGGTCCCAGGAGGCTTCAAGGTGGTCTGCTAGGCCCAAAACAGGGGACGCAGGAGGAGGAATCACACACATGCATGGGGGAAGCATGGCAGGGGGGTTGCACGCATGTGTAGTGGCGGGACCCATTGCATTATGGCTGTGGGCACATGATCGTGTGCTGTCACGATGGCACACCAAGACAAAAAACTTAGCCATTACTGGACTACGCATTCCTACACCACAATAGGGCTATAGAACTTCAGAGAAGTCAAACTATAGGAGTTCATGAGAGAAGAATCTTTTTTCTGACAAAGTACTGTGGGAAGTTATCACCCAGCCCTCTCCCAGAAAAATGAAATATCCTAGGAAATATTGAAAAGGCAGAATATTATATTTCCCTGGATGTGAAAAGGAAAGGACGTTGGTCTTACCTGAACGTCTCTTTTCGGAGTGGAGGAGGGAGTGGTCACATGTGGGTTTTATCTTAGCCTGATTGGTCCAAGACTGAGAGCAAAGCTATAAATACTGGTGCCCTCCAATCCTGGCCCAGATTCTCGAAGACGAACGGTACAACTGAAACGACAAAAACAACAATACAACAAACCCCGGGAAACGCCCGGGCCCTCCCCTTGGCCCCAACCGACAGAACTCTGGGCGGGTTGTGACCACTCCCTCCTCCACTCCGAAAAGTGACGTTCAGGTAAGACCAACATCCTTTTTCCAGAGTGGGAGGAGGGAGTGGTCACATGTGGGACATACCCAAGCTAGAGTCCCAGGGAGGAAGAACAAGAACACTAGGGCCCAAGGGGAGCCTCAGTCGCCACCCCCTGCAAAACTCTCCGACCGAAGGACGCGTCCGCAGATGCGAAAGCATCCAGACGATAATGCCGGATGAAAGAAGTCAGAGAAGCCCAAGTGGCCACACGGCAGATGTCCTCAAACGGGGCCCTCATGGCCCACGCCGCCGTGGTCGCGGCACTCCTAGTAGAATGTGCCGTGATCCCCGACGAAGCCGGCCGATCCGAGGCCGTGTAAGCCTCCACGATGGCCTGACGCAGCCAACGGCCAATGGTAGCCGAAGACACCCTTGATCCCAGCGATCCTGGCTGGAAGGAGACAAATAGGACCTCCGACCTACGGACCTCCCCGGTACGCCGGAGGTAGATCCGCAGAGCGCGGCGGACATCCAACCGATGCCAGAGACGTTCCCTGTCATTGGATGGGCCCGGGCAAAAGTCGGGCAGGACGATCTCCTGGGCCCTATGAAAGAGAGTATTTATCTTCGGGACGAAGGCTGGGTCAAGATGAAGGACCACCCTGTCCTGATGAAAGTGACAAAGGTCGTCCCTGGAGGACAGGGCGCTTAGCTCAGAAATACGTCGTGCGGATGTGATCGCCACCAGGAAAGCCACTTTCAGCGACAAGAAGCGTAAGTGAACGGAGCGGAGGGGCTCAAACGGGGCCCCCGTCAAGGCCCTGAGGACCAGGAAAAGATCCCACGTAGGGAACCTGTGGACGGGGGGGAGGCCTGAGATTAGCCGCCCCCTTCAGGAAAAGCTTGATCGGGGAAACTGGGAAAGGGAAGAAGACCCTACCCCACCCCAGGACCGAAGACAGAGCCGCCAACTGGCGACGCAAGGTGTTCTGTGAAAGCCCGTCCTCAAGACCTTTCTGAAGGAAATCCAAGACGTTGGGAATGGTGGCCCTATCGGGAGAAATGCCCCTAGGCGAGCACCATCGGACGAAGGCCGCCCAGGTGGAGTTATAAATGCGGGTCGTTGACGGTCGTTGAGCCGCCTCGATGGTGTGAATGACCCTGGAGGACAGATGAGCCTCCCTCAGAAGCCGCCGTTCAAGAGCCACGCAGTCAGATGAAGCCACTGTGGCTCCGGGTGAACCACAGCCCCCTGCAGCAAGACCACCTCCTCCCACAGAATCCTCCACGGGGGAGCCACCGACAGCTGTACTAGGTCCACGAACCAGGGCCTCCTGGGCCAATACGGGGCCACCAGAATGACCAGGGCCCCCTCCGCCATTACCTTCCTGACGGTCCCCGGGATGAGGGGAATGGGAGGGAAGGCATAAAGAAGGCCTAGGGGCCACCAGCTCCTGAGGGCGTCCATGCCCTCCGCTGACCTGGACTGGAAACGGGTGAAGAACCGTGGAAGCTGGGAGTTTTGGGGTGACGCAGATCCTCCGGAACGACGGGTGGAGTTGCCACTCGCCGTTGTCCAGAGTCGCTCAACTGAGCCAATCCACCTGGAGGTTGGAGAGTCCCGAGATGTGTTCCAACACCAAGGACCGTAGGTGTTTCTCCGCCCAGGAGCCCAGCTGCAGAGCCTCCAGCCAGAGGCCCCATGAGTGAGTCCCACCCTGACGATTGATGTGAGCCTTGGTGGCCACATTGTCCGTCAGGAGGAGCACATGGCACCCCTCCACCGAGGACTGAAAGTGACGTAGAGCCAGTCGCGCAGCCTTCAGCTCCAGCCAATTTATATTGTGGCGAAGGTCCGAGGTCGTCCACCTGCCCTGTGCCATCCGAGAGCCCACCAGGGCCCCCCACCCGAACAGACTCGTGTCTGTGGTGATGGTCACCTGTCCGGCTCCCAGAAGCAGCAGCCCCGCTGAATGGCCGGGGAGAGCCACCATGCCAGAGAGACGCGGACCCCCGCCGGGAGATGGAGAGACCGAAGGGAATCGCTCAATCATCCCCTCTGGAAGGGGATGAGTTCCCACTGAAGGGGCCTGAGATGAAGCCTGGCCCATGGAACTATCCCGATGCAAGAGACCATCTTGCCCAATAGCTGTGTCAGAGAGAGGATGGAAGTGGACCGCTTTGCGCGAACGTACTCTGCCAGGCAACAGAGGCTGTCCTGCCGTTCCTGAGACAGACTTACCACCCCCAACTTGGAATCTATGACAGTCCCCAGATGCAGAATGCGAGTGGAGGGAGAAAGATAACTCTTGGCGAAGTTCACCAAAAAACCCAGGCTTTGAAGGCTGCGAATAGTGAGCCGAAGATCCGAGACGGCCTGAACCAAGACATCGTCTAAATAGCATTGGAGCCGAACCGGCACAGACCGCAGATGAGTCGCTAGAGCCGCCAGAACCTTCATGAAGGTCCGTGGAGCCGAAGCTAGGCCGAAGGGAAGAGCCCTGTACTGGTAGTGGCGGGACCCGTGAGAGAACCTCAAGAACCGGCGATGAGCGGGCAGGATGGGAATGTGAAGATAGGCCTCCGTGAGGTCCACGGAGGTCAGGAAGTCCCCCTTCCTGATGCCCTGAAGGATAGATCTGAGGGATGACATTTTGAAGCTCCTGTACACCAGGAACCTGCTCAGACGCTTGAGGTCTAGAATTGCCCTTCAGCCCCCCGTGCTCTTCGGAACCACGAATAGATTGGAGTAGTGGCCCAGGCCTCGCTCCCCTAAGGGAACCACGTCCACCGCCCGAATGTCGAGAAGGTGGGCAATTGCCTGACCCATCAGGCGGCGGCGCTCTTGACTCCGAGATGGAGGGAACGACTGGAAGAGATTTGGAGGGGTGGAGAGAAATTCTAACCTGAGACCGTGACGAACCGTGGCTCGGACCCAAGCGTCTCATCCCACTGATCAGCATAGAGGGAGAGGCGGCCGCCGATGGGACGACTCGGGTTCGAGTCACTTCCCTCTGCGGTAGGGACGGCCGCCTCCTCCACAAAAGGCCGCCAAGCCTGGCCCTGGAAGCCTGGTCCTGGAAGCGGTTCCTGTCCTCCGTATTTCAACTTTTTTATTTTTCTTTAAAAAAAAAAAACACAAATATGTCATCATTTGTCAATCATTAAGACATTGAAGTACAATTTTTTTTTTGTTGTGTGTATCCCTCCCTCCCTCCACCCCCCCACCCCCCCTCCTCCTTCCCCCCCCCCCCGACTTCCCAGAACCCGTACACGGTATGGATTTTTAACTAACACAGTCTAAAATCTATTGAGAAAAAAGAAATAAAGAAATTAATGACATTCTAGATTGACCTTAGCTTCTTCTTACTGAACTGACTTTTAACAGTTTAAATCATTTCTGATCTTAAGCATAGGCTAACTGGAATTTCTTAGTCCCGTATTTATTTTGTATATAGTCAATCCATTTTTTCCAGTCTCGTTTATATCTCTCATTTGAATGATCTTTGAGATATGCCGATATTTTAGCCATTTCAGCTAAGTTTGTTACTTTCAATGTCCATTCTTGGATTGTAGGCAAGTCTTCCTTCTTCCAATATTGCGCCACCAACAGTCTTGCTGCAGTTATCAGGTGCAGAGTCAAATTGGTCTCTACCACTGTAAAATCAGTACATATACCTAGTAAAAATAACTGAGGACTAAACTTTATCCTTCTTTTAAAAACATTTTGCATGACCCACCATATTTTTATCCAAAATGCCTTAACCTTTTGGCAGGTCCACCATATATGATAATATGTAGCATCGAGAGAACCACACCTCCAACATTTAGGCTGTACATTCGGATACATAGAAGCCAACTTTTTAGGATCTAAATGCCATCTATAGAACATCTTGTAAAAATTTTCTCTCAGATTTTGAGCTTGTGTAAATTTCACATTTCTTACCCAGATTCTTTCCCATGTATCCAACATTATTGGTTCCTCAATATTTTGAGCCCATTTTATCATACAATCTTTAACTAATTCTGTTTCCGAATCCATCTGTATTAATACATTATATATCCTCTTTATATGCATTAAGCTTTGATCTCTTATTTGTTTAAACAGATTATCCTCAACTTGAATAAAACCAATTTTTTGATCTATTTTCCACCTAGCCTGTAATTGCCCATACTGGAACCATGTTTGAACTACCTTCTCCTCTTTTAATACCTCTAAACATTTTAATTGTAATACCCCCCTTTCCGAGGTAAGAAGCTGTCTGTAAGTAATTCTGTCCTGTTTTTGTGCTGTATTCATATTTTCAATTGCGTGTCTAGGAATTGCCCACATGGGTATCTTGTCATTTAATTTATATTGATATTTCTTCCAGACCCGCAATAAAGCATTTCTTAAAATATGACTTTTAAAGGTCTTATCCAATTTTTTGCTGAATAACAGGTAAGCATGCCAACCAAATACCAGATCGTGTCCCTCAATGTTCAATATTCTATCATTAGTTAAATGAATCCAATCACTAATTACAGATAATGCCACTGCATCATAATATAGTTTTAAATTAGGTAGTTTCAATCCTCCTCTCTCACGTACATCTTGCATTATTTTCATCTTTACCCTCGGCTTCTTTCCTGCCCACACAAATTTGTTGATACCCTTCTGCCATTCTAAAAGGTTCGCATCTTTTTTAAGTATAGGTAACATTTGGAAGAGAAATAAAAATTTTGGTAAAATATTCATTTTCACTGCCGCTATCCTACCCAGCAAAGATAAGTGCAATTTCTCCCATTTTTTCATCTCTGTCTGTATGCTATACCAAAGTGGTTCATAATTATGCTTATATAATTTCCCATTTGAAGTTAAAATGTTAACTCCAAGATATTTGACTTTTTTAACTACCTCACATCCTAGCATCACTCCTAATTCTTCCTTTTGTTTAATATTCATATTTATAGCTAATATTTTCGTTTTTCCTAAGTTTATTTTAAAGCCTGACACTTGACCATATTGATTAATCATATTCATTAAAACCATACTGGATTCCTGCGGTTGTTCCAATATTATGACCAAATCATCCGCAAAAGCGCGGACTCTATATTCTTGCTGCCTAATCTTGATCCCTTTTAAACCATCCAAGCCCCGTATTTTATTCAACAATACTTCCAAAGTTATAATAAACAATAATGGGGACAAAGGACAGCCCTGTCTTGTACCTTTTCCAATTTGAAAAGAGTCTGTCAGACTTCCATTGACTATGATTTGTGCTGTTTGCTGTTGGTATATTGCTTTAATTGACTGTAAAAAATTATCTCCTATCTGCATTTTTTGCAGTATCTTCAACAGAAATTGCCAATTAACTCGATCAAAGGCCTTCTCAGCATCCAAAAATATAAACGCAGCAGGGATCTGGTTGTTCTTTCCCAAATATTCTAATGCATTAATAATTAATCTAACATTACTTTTCATCTGTCTCCCTTGTATAAAACCTGTTTGGTCCGTATGTATCAATTGTTGAATGACCAACATTAACCTATTTGCTAATATTTTAGCAAAAATTTTATAATCTACATTCAGTAATGAAATGGGTCTATAATTTTTGGGTTGAGTAGTATCTTGATCTTCTTTGGGTATCAAAGATATAAACGCTGTCTTCCAAGATGGAGGGACTTTACCTTCCGTTTGAATCATATTAAATAATTCTCTAAGAGGTTCTACCATTTCTAACTGTAAGTTTTTGTAGTAAACCGCTGTCAAGCCATCTGTACCTGGTGCTTTCCCTGGCTTTAATTGCTTAATTACCTGCAGGATTTCCCCCGAGGTTATTGGTTGATTCAATTTTTGCCTGTGTTCTTCTCTAACTGAAGGTATTTTCTCCTTGTCTAAATATTTGTCTATGTCTAAACCATTAATTTTATCCCCTTTATACAGTTCTGTAAAAAATTCCCAGAAAGCCTTTTGAATCTCTTCCTGTTGGAACACCTCCTTCCCTCTGTAAATCAGTTTAGATATATTTCGAGTTTTCCTTTTTTTCCTAATCTGATAAGCTAACCATCTGCCAGGTTTGTTTGCATTACAAAAAGTATTGTGTTTTGCATATAATAAATTAGTAGCTACCTGGTCAGAGATCAACATGTCGAATTGAGATTTTAATATGTTAATAGCTTCCTTAACCTTTGTATCGTCTGGTTTCCTTGTTAACTCCAGCTCTTTTCTCTTAATTTCCTCTTCCAGTTCTGTTCGTTTTAACCCTTGCTTATTTCTATGTGTTTTATTTATATTCATCAAAACTCCTCTCATATACGCTTTGCTTGCATCCCATACAAATTCCATAGATGTACCCTTATTCATATTCAAAACAAAATATTCAGATAGTAATTTTTTACAATCATTAATATAGTTTTCATATCTAAATAAATTTTCATTCAGTCTCCAAAACCTTCTTGCCTGCACTACCCTTCCCAACTCCATCCAAACTGGGTTATGGTCCGAAAGGACTCTAGCTGCAATCTGGTTTTCTTATCCTTCAGGCAAGAAGGAAAGAAGAAACTGTTTTGCTGGCAAATGCTCTTCGATTTTTGCAGCTTTTGTGCTTGCAAGGAAAGGGGGGCTAGCCCAAGGCAGAACGGCTGTCCGTGCTGGGAACTTCAAACTGCCTTGTGCAGGACAAAGTAGGTCTCTCCCACTCTGCTCTAAGTTTTGTTTGATTTAATCTTATCACGAGCTGAATCCGTTTACTGCGAGGACAATAATTGCTTATCAACATTTTAGCTTCTTCTCTTTTTCTCCTCCGAAAAATTATTTACTCAGAGGCTTTTAAAATGGCGCCGAGCAGGCTGGTTTCTCCGGTAATAACGAACACTTTTTGCTAATTCTCACAAGACTTCAAAAGAATTCAAAACAAAAGAGATAGCTTATCATATGTTTTGGTTTCACAATAGAAGAATTTTACTCCTTCATTAACTTTGCTTATTTGGAAGTTAAATGGTGACGAATCTGTTGAACGGTCTTGTTACAATGTTTACTCACTGAAACTTTTGCCAAGCCTTAAACTTCAAAATAAAAGCCTCTTTACTTAAAGCTGCATATTTAGGCAATAGAGTTTTATTAACTGCAGGCAGACAAATTTTGAAATGGCCTCAAAACCAAATATTAACTTGAAGTCGTCACCCTCCACTTCCAGGGGCACATCCTCAGTGCCTGGCACAAAGCTGCAGCCTCCGCTTCCTACGCCCCCTGCTGGGGATGTGTTAACGAAAGAATTTTTTCTGAGTAATCTAAGCGAGGCTCTTAATGCACAGACAATTAAAATGGAAGATAAATTTAGAGATAATAGAGAGGAGGGAAAAGAGGAAATAAAAGAAATGAAAGAAGAAATTAAAAGTGAAATTAAAAGTGAAATAAAAGGACTTAAACAGGAGTTGTATGAGAAATTTGAGGCTAAGGTTGATAAAATTAGAGATGACATGTTGAGTCTTGTAACTGTATTAACAGAACATATTTCTGGAGTGGAAGATACTCTAGAGGTTCTTAATGATGCCAATGCTAACTTGACATTGAAAACAGAGGTGGTGGAACAAAAAGTGGAAAATGCTGAAAAAGAAATTATTATGATACAGTACCGACAAATGGAGTTCGCATTAAGAGTAAGGGGGCTGCGTGAGGAGAAACAGGAGAACCTGAAACAGATCCTATCGGAAGCTTTTGACCGCCTGATGGGAAGACCAGGGACCAACCAAGGCTGGCAAATTGACAAAGCTTACCGCGTTAACTCCTGGCTGGCAAAGCAGAAGCAGCTTCCTCGAGACATCGTTATATATTTTACTACAAGAGAGTTCAGAAATATGGTACTGCAAGCGTCTTATAACACTAAGCTTCAAATTGGCGGTGAAGACCTGGCTGTTTTGAAAGAGATACCACCTCAAATGTTAAGAGCCAGAAGAGACTACGCTTTTTTGGTCGAAGAACTCAGAAATCGTCAGATACAGTATAGATGGGATGCACCATTCGGCATCATATTTACATTTGATAAGCAAAGGTACCGCCTCAACTCTGTATGGAAAGCCCGAGATTTTTATTATAATATATTGAAGGCCGGACACCCTGCACCATCTGGACCTAGAGAAAGACCACAAGAAGGACAGGATAGACAGCAAACTATACAACCACCAGACAAGATGGAGCATCTCTCTTCTCTAGAAGTGCAAGGTGCTATGGAACCAAGACCTAGCCGCATGACTACTAGACGTATGGAGAAACAAGCTAAGAAGCAACAGCATCAACAATCATCGGCCATCGATCAAGGAACTACAACAACAAATCTGGAAGCAGTGGGAGGAGCTAGACCTAAGGTTAAACAGGCCGTGCAGGAAGCTCTAAAAATGCTTCAACCAACCAAAGATGACAACTAAGATTTTAACATGGAATGTCAACGGACTGAACTCTCCACAGAAGAGGAAGAAAATATTTCATTATCTTAAACAGTTTAAGAACGATGTAATTTGTTTGCAAGAAACTCATATCAAGTCAACTGATCAAAAATATTTGATCAACTCAAAACTTGGTCAACATTTTGCAGCTTCTGCTATGGAAAAGAAGAATGGTATAGTTGTATACTTAAGAAAAGATATGAAAGCTGAATTAATAGAAGCAGATCCCTTCGGAAGATATATTGCTTTAGACTTAATCTTAGAAGGGAAAAAGACATTACTTTTGGGAATTTATGCTCCCAATCAACAGCAAGATAGATTCTATAGAAATCTTCATGCTAAATTAGTACAGTGGGACTATAGTTCCTGTATACTATTGGGTGACTGGAATGGAGTGATAGACACTAAGAGAGATAAGAAGATTTCCCGCCTAAATACCAAGATGCGAGCAAAGTTACCCAAATCTTTCTTTGACATTATGGATGATTTCGAATTGAGAGATATCTGGCGAGAAAGAAATGCAGAGGAATATGACTTCACTTTCTTCTCGGACAGGCATCAATCCCTTTCAAGGATTGATTTTATTCTAACCACTAATGATTTGCTTTCTAGGGTCAAGAAAACAAAGATTGAAGAAGCGGTTCCTGTCCTGAAAGGACTTCCCGGAGAACTGCCTATCAGCTGGGAAGGAAGAAAAGCACTGGTTAAAGCCATAATCAGCAGCCCTATACCTTTGCCTATGGAAAGGACGTGACTTGGTCTCGGGCTTCTTAGACATAGAAGGAAGGACCTTCTTCTTGTCCTCATCCTCCACAAGAATGGGAGTAAGAGCCTCCCCGAAAAGATTGGGCCCCTTGAAGGGGGCGGCCGCCAAATCCCATTTTGCCTTGTTGTCCATCTGCCAGTGATGCAACCAAAGAAGCCTATGAGAGGTGACAGAGGTGGCCAAGGCACTGGAGGCAAACTTGACCGTATCTAGGGTCGCATCAGCCGAGAACTGGCAGGCCGCCATGATCTTAAACAGATCCTGGTGGATTCGGTCGTCCTGGATAGGAATGCGCTCCTGAAGCTTCTTAAGCCACATGACTGTGGCACGGTTAAAGTAGGAAGCCGAGGCCGCGGACTTAATAGCCCACGCTGTGGCGTTAAAATTCTTCCGCAGGGTAAGCTCTGCACGCTTATCCTCCGGCTTCATCTTATCCGCCGCATCGCCCGACACCACTGGAGAGGAGGAGACTAGGGAGGCCACCGGGGTGTCAATGGCTGGCAGCTGAATGGCCTGAGCAAAGGTCTGCTCCACGTTATAGTGCCAGCGGTCATTACTGCCAGGAGCCGAGAAGTTGGAGGGGCGAGCCCACTGGTTAGTCAAGACCTCCCAAAACAGGGGAGGAGCAGGGATCTCCTCCTTGTTGGTGGCCGTAGCAGAAAACATGGCCATGTCAGGATCTCTAAGGGGGGGGGGGGCACTGAAGGATCCCCCGTCCCCACCTTAGTGGTCTGCCGCGCCTTGTCCAAGAGAATTTTAAACATGGCTGGAACAAAGAGGCCCTTGGAAGAAGGCTCATCAGAAAGGGTTGTATTCTCATCATCCGAGAAGCCCATTTCCTGGGGGATTCCCCCCCCCAAGAACGAAGCCTCGCTGACCATGGAAGGAGAGGAAGCTGAACCGATACTGACCCCTGCCTAGCCCCCCATGCTTAGAAGAAAAGGAGCCCTTGTCTCGTTGGGCAATGCCCCGTGAAATGGCTGCAGAAATAAGCCTTTTAATTCCTTCAGGAAGATTATCCAGATCCTCCACATCCCCATAAACAGAACCAGGGCCCTGGGGTGCCAACCTCTGAGAGGAACAGGGTCCCCTGGACGTACCCTCCAGGGGATCACCTGCAGGGGATGGAGAATGCCTCCTTCTGGAGTAGGCCCAAGACCTGCCAGAGGAGGAGCTTGAGGAAGATGCCAGGCTAAATCCCCTAGGGAAAGATCTGCTGGACATAGGCCCAAGGGGAGACCTAGACCTGTCCCGGGATGAAGGCCTGGCCGACTGGGCCTGCCTCTCCGCCCTCACAAAAGTCTTCTCCAGCGCCCTATGCCGCTTGGCCTCCTCCCTAGTGGAGGACCTAGAAGGGCGCCTAGCGACCAAGGATCCCTGGGGGGGAGCCCCCCGCCCCGCCCCACCTCCAGATCCAGGGCCTCACCACCCCCAGCTGGGCCCACCACCTGGCCCTGGGGAATCTCCGCTCCCTCGTCCATAGCAAACTCACGTATCCGACGAAGGGGCTGGAGCACAGGCCTCGAAGTCCCACCGGAACCAGGGCCTATGGGTCTGTGGGGAAAACCAGGCCCAAAGCCTCGTGCAAGGCTTCACCCCCAAGGTAGGCCGAAGCAAGGCCCTGCGCACGTGGCGACCTCCAAAATGGCCGCCGGAACGGACAGCAAGGCAAGCAACTCCTGCGGCTGAGCCTGGCTACCAGGAGCCGGCACCGCTCTGAAACGGGTCGGGGAGAGTCACGCGGCACTCTCTCCTCACCCCCGCTCAGCCCCCACAGTAATCAAGTAAATATACGGCGGAGTGGCAGCCGCCCGGGCCGATCAGCTGTGAAATGGGCGGCTCGCGCGCTCCACGTGGCGCTGAAGCTGCTCCTGCCGCCGCTGCTGCAAGCGAGCTGCTTTGGAAGCAGCCAAAACTGGAACTGGCACCCCCGCACTCCCGGGGATAGGGCTGAGGCTCCTGGCCTGTGGGGGAGAGACCAAACGCCCCACAGAGCCTTCCCCCAACTGCCCGAGGCAGAGATCTGTCCCTTGGGGCCGCAGCAGAACAATTTAGAACTTTTGGTAAAAATTTTAAAATGCCCAATTAAGCCAAATGGGAATCAAATTGAAAGAATAAGAAATCCTACCTAAGAAATACTCTAACAGTGCTTGGACCAAGACTGAGAGAATCTGGGCCAGGATTGGAAGGCACCAGTATTTATAGCTTTGCTCTCAGTCTTGGACCAATCAGGCTAAGATAAAACCCACATGTGACCACTCCCTCCTCCCACTCTGGAAAAGAAACATGTTTTAAATTGAGAATAGCTCCCTGCAGCTTCCTGACTCCACCCCGTTTGTCAATGGGCCATTAAGAAGGCCAAGACAGTCCCTTTACATAATAAAGAGTTGTCCCCTTCAGCTCTAGGGTGATGGGATTAAGGCATGACAATATTGGCCCTTTATCCAACTCACTACATATGCATCTGAAAACTCAACCAAAACTGGATTCAAAACACAGCCTAGAGAGTTGCCCCTGCATGGCAGTTTGACAACCAATCAGAATACAAGCTCAAGATCAAAGGCCAGAGGGCATAAAACCAGGGACTCAGCATCTCAGTCCTTCCTTCACTTTTCTCCACCAACGTTGAAGCATGTTATCCCCCTTTTCTGTTCAGGACTCAAGGCATGTGGTCCTGTCCACCATTAAACCATCTTTCCAAGCAGCCTCCATGTCTCCAGTGTCTTTTTCCCCACTTGGAGCCAAACCCAGAAGGACATTTCTTCCAACAGTACTTTGGGCTCCCGAAAGTAAAGAAGGTGGGAACACATTATGTGCCAGATTGCACCACAAAGGTCTTCCTTCTTTTTTGTCTCTGTCTCTTTAGGCTTCCCTCTGCCCTGCCTTGCTCTCAACCTGAAATTTGAGGAAATGAAACTGTTGGGAGAAATGTCCTTCTGAGTTCAGCTCCAAGTGGGGAAAAAGACACTGAAAACCTGGAGGTTACTTGGAAAGATGGTTTTTAATGGTGGACACAACCACATGGCTTGAGTCCTGAACAGAAAAGGGGGATAAAATGCTTCCAAATGTTAGGTGAAGAAGGAGGAGGAGGAGGAGGAGGAAGAGGAAGAGGAGGGGCTTGGTGTGTTTTTATACTCTGTTCAGCCCCACCTCTCTGTTTCCTGCTCCTGTGTAAGAAGATGTATTCTGATTGGTTGTCAGACTCCCATGGAGCCATGCAGGAGCAACTCTTTAGGCTGTGCTTTGAGTCCAAGTTTGAGTTTCCAGATACCATGTGGTGAGTGGGGTAAAGGGGTAATACTATCATGCCTTACAATACAATAGCAGAGTTGGAAGGGAGGTCTTCTACTCCAACCCCCTGCCTAGGCAGGAAACCCTATACCATTTCAGACAAATGGCTAGCCAACATCTTCTTAAAGACTTCCAGTGTTGGGGCTTTCACAACTTCTGGAGGCAATTTCTGTTCCACTGATTAATTGTTCTAATTGTCAGGAAATTTCTCCTCAGTTCTAAGTTGCTTCTCTCCTTGATTAGTTTCCACCCGTTGCTTCTTGTTCTACCCTCAGCTGCCTTGGAAAATAGTCTTCTCTGTGGCAACGCCTGAGATATTGGAACACTGCTATCATGTCTTCCCTAGTCCTAGTTTCATTAAACTAGGTTTAACCATAGCCTTAATCCCATCACTCTGGAGCTGAAGGGAGTGGGGGTGGGGGGGTGAGGAGACCTTTATTATGAAGAATAGACAGGCTTGGGCATCTTAATGCCTCATTAAGAATAGTGAGGGCTATTAATAGTGAGTCTGTTTCCTGGCTAAAAACATGTTTCTCCATTTCTGATTCAGGGAAATGCAATATTCATCCTTTTCAATGTTTCCTAGGATATTTCATTTTTCTAGGAGAGGGGGCAGGGAGTGCTAACTTTCTACAAAACAAAGCTCACCTTCTCCTATCAAGGGCATAATAATGTGGGGACATAGTGACACGAATCAATCTAACCTTTGCTGTTTGCTCTTGTTAAAAATTCCTTGTGCTATCTTGCTACAGTTTAGGAATTATTTGTTAGGAATTAATTCTATAAACCTCACTTGCTAAGAACTGTTATCTTTTTTGAAACCAGTTATCTGGTGTCTTGCTTCTGTTATTCGCTTAAAATCTAGGCATATCCTTGGAGAAAAAAATATAAATAAGGATGGGGGGGGCAGAGCAAGTCTGCCCAAGAATTCCCATAAAATAGATAAGAAGAGCACGAAACATGCAGGGCTGCAAAGAATGCTGTGTAAGATGAAGGATGTTCCATAGATAAAGTAGGCAGAGACAGGGCCTGATTTGAAGATGCCCACGTTGGGTAACGAACTTTGTCCCTGATTGGTTAAAAATGGGAATAAGATTTTGGGGCAACACTCACAGGTGTTGAGGTGGCTTTTCTCTTTGCATGTTTGTTGTCTATATGCATATGAAATTAGTTCACCACAGCTCTTCTTTATACAAAATAAACGTGTTATTTTCCAAGCCTCTTCTTGAGTCTCATTTTGGTGACTCAAGTGCAGTTTAACAGATTAACAGAGTTGGAAGGGACCTTATAGGTCATCTAGTCCAACACCCCCCCCCCCCACTCAAGCAGGAGACCCTACACCATTTCTGACAAGCGGCAGTCCAATCTCTTCTTGAAAGTCTCAAGTGATGAAGCTCCCACAATTTCCGAAGGCAACTTCTGTTCCATTGGTTGATTGTTCTTACTATCAGAAAATTTTTCCTTATTTCCAGATTGAATCTCTCCTTGATCAATTCCCATCTATTGTTTCTTGCTCTGCCTTCAGGTTCTTTGGAAAATAGCTTGACCCCCACCTCTCTGTCGCAGACCCACAAATATTGGAAGACTACTATCATGTCTCCCCTGATCCTTCTCTTCACTAGAGTAGCCATGCCCAATTCCTGTAACCATTCTTCATATGTTTTAGCCTCCAGTCCGCTAATCATCCTTGTTGCTCTTTTCTGCACTCTTTCTAGAGTCTCAACATCTTTTTTATAGTGTGGTGATCAAAACTGGATGCTATACTCTAGGTGTGGTCTTACTAAGGCTTTATAGAGTGGTATTAGTACCAGTGGTGGGTTGCCAATTTTTTTACTACAGGTTTGGTGCTCAAGCATGTGTGCGCAACGCTTCTGCGCATGTGCAGTAGTGTCTGGGTGGGTGGGTGGAGCCTGCTGCCGCTGTTACTACCAGTTCATCTGAGCTGAGCCCACCTCTGATTACTACCTCACTTGATCTTGATTGTATTCCTCTGTTAAAGCAACTTAGAATGCAGTTTTTGGACCTTACAATACCTAATGTAAATATTGAGAATTGAGAGAGAAAATGTCTTCAACTTCTCACACTCCCTGGGAAAAATTCAACAATACAGGTAGTCCTTGACTTACAATTTATTTAGTAGATTTATTTATTTATTTAGTAGATTTATAGGCCGCCCAATCCCGGAGGACAATTGAGCCCAAAATTTATTGCTAAGTGAGACATGTTTTACCCCATTTTACAACCTTTCTTGCCACTTGTTAAGCGAATCACTGAAGTTTTTGGCTTAGTAATACAGTTGTTAAGTGAATTTGACTTTCCCATTGATTTTGCTTTTCAATGGGATCATGTTGCAAAAGATGATCACATGACCCCAGGACACTGCAGTTGTCATTAATATGAGTCAGTTGCCAAGCGTCTGAATTTTGATTATGTGACCATGGGAATGCCGCAAGGATCGTTTATCGTTCGTTATCATTCGTTTCGTTTATCGTTTAATTTATTTGTATGCCGCCCTTTTCCCTGAAGGGACTCAGGATGGCTCACAACTCAAAAGGGAGGGGAAATACAAACAGAGTAACAAAACATAAAACCATACATAGTTAAAAGCACAACAATCATACCATTTGAAGTGGGGCAACGAGTCTTTAGCCCCAGGCCTGTCGGAACAGCCAGGTTTTAAGGGCTATGCGGAAGGCCTGGAGGGTGGTGAGGGTACGAATCTCCATGGGGAGTTCGTTCCAGAGGGTCGGAGCAGCCACAGAGAAGGCTCTCCTCCGGGTCGACACTGGCCGGCTGATGGAATTCGGAGGAGGCCTAGTCTGTGGGATCTAATTGGTCTAGTGGAGGTAATTGGCAGTAGGCGGTCTCTCAAGTACCCAGGTCCAATACCATGATCATAGGAAAAGAGTTATAAGTCACTTTTTTCAGTGCTGTGGTAACTTCGAATTGTCACTAAATGAACTGTTGTAAGTCATGTTGTAAGTCTGTTGTGCTAACAAAGCACTTGGTTGCTTTTTGGTGATTTTCTGAGGTGCTTTCTCGCTCTGTCTGATGGTAGGACCTGCTTAGGTAACCTATCTAAATTTTATTCAATTATTTTCTCCCCAATCTCATACCACCCAAATGTGTGAATTCCAACATCTCATGACCCGTCAAAACCGCGGTCCACAAAAGCGCGCTCAACGAAAGCGCGCATTTGACGTCATCACAGCGCGATGAAAAAAATTAAAAGTTGAAATAAAAATAAAATTAAAGCAAGCTGATTCACATAAAGGTAAGGGTTAGGGTTAGGGTTAGGGTTAGGGTTAGGTTAAGGGTTAGGGTTAGGTTTAGAGCGTTAGGGTTACGTTTAGCGTTAGGTTAAGGGTTAGCGTTAGGTTTAGGGTTAGGTTTAGGGTTAGGTTTAGGGTTAGGTTTAGGGTTAGGTTTGGGGGGGTTAGGGTAAGGTTTTCGCTTTATTTTTACATTTATCGATCACAGCGCGATGTTTTCGTCGCGCTGTGATGACGTCACGTACGCGCTTTCGGCGAGTGCGATTTTGTCGTCCGCGGTTTTGTGGTGGAACCCCAACATCTATCAGGTCCTTGATCGTCCAATAGTCTGGGATGGAAGACGGAGAGGAATGCTAGCTGATTTGAGCTTTACATTTTTGAAGGGATTCTCTGTCTTCTTCTTTTTAGCATTCCTTTTAAAATTTTGCTTGCAGTCTTCAATACATCACTACGCATGCTGCATAATTTAACTGCAATTTAAACACCAAGAAATGTATGCTTCAAAATAGCACTACAATATTAATATAAAATAAAATGTTTATTATAAAATTAAAAATTATTAATAAATATTAATACGTTTGTGGGATTTTTGAGTCTTGCAACAGGTCCCCAAAAACTTATTTCACCTTTCTCCAGAACTCGAAAAATCATTATAAAAAGTCTAGCGGCTCTAGCCTACCAGTAAAACTACTACTCCCAAAATGCAGTTCTCCGCTCCACTCCTCCCATTTTTGACAAGACCACGTAACTCAATGGGAGTGGTAGGGTACGGTTTAGCTCCTGTCATCCTTTGTTGCATACGTTCACGCCTGTCATTTGCTGGCGTATGGTCCTATGGAAGTTGCGGTCCTTCCTGTGAACGCTATCACAAAGGGCCAGGAAGGAACTACAGTTACCGTCATGCATCACTCCCTCCCCGGCCAAGCTTGGAACGGTGTGATCTATCCCGGGACTGATAGCCTCTCCCCTTTGGTCTTGAGGGGGGAAGGACTACAACTCCCGGCATGCCTCGCCCACATCTTTTGATGTTTACCCTTCCCCCCCGAGTCTTAGGAAGGGGATTCTCCCCAAGATGGCGCGTCCTGCTTTAAGGGGTTCGGGGGGTGGAGCCTGTACCCCCGCCGGCTCCCTGGATTATTGCTTGGCCCAGCTGCAGAGGGGGGCCGAGCCAGGGCTGGGCAAGGCCTTATTGGCCCTCAGAACCCAGCACATCAAGGAAGCGAAGGGCATTGCCCGTTTCAGGACCCACGGGGGGCTGGCGCCACTTTTGGGGATCCTATCCGGCTCCCCGCGATCGCGCCGCACTTTGGATCTGGCCCTCAGCATCTTGGGCAACTGCTGCACCGAAGGGGGCAGCCGCACCTATGTGCGCGAACTTGGGGGGATCCCGCCGCTAGGTGAGTGAAAAAAGTGTGTGGAGGGAGGCAGAAGGGAGGGGGTTATGGCTAAATAAGTGCGCCCCCCCCCCCGCGATTTCTGGAAGGGTGGGGCTGTTTCAACGTCTCCCGTCCGAGCCTTATCAGACACGTCTTGGACTTCAACTCCCAGGATTCCCAGGCAGACAGGCCGGTGGGCGAGCTGCAGCGGGAATTGTGGGAGTTGAAGTCCGCAGCGTCGGGAAAGGCATCTCGCCCTGGCCAAGGAGTGAAGAGAACAGCCTTGTGAGGAGGGGGAATCCCTGTTCCCATTAAGCCGAGCTTTCCCCTCTTCTTCCACCACTCCCCCCCCCCCCAGATCTCCCCACTTGTAGGTCGGGCTTCCTTCTTAAATCACGGCGCCCGGGGGGGGGGGGGAGAAGGGAGATCCGTTTTACGTCCCCTTAAATTGGAAGATTTATTATTCATTATTTTGTTTATTTATTTTGAAAACAATTACAAAGTGACAGGTATCAGTATAGTCATAGACATTATCGCAGGACATTTGTAGAAATAGATGGCTATAAATAAGCATAACCTGGCCATGAACACATCAAATGAGTACATATCAATCGGGACAGTAGGACGGGGACGGTAGGCACGCTGGTGTGCTTATGCTCGCGTGCGCGCGCGCGCACACACACACACACCTTTATGGACCTCTTAGAAATGGGGTGAGGTGGATAGTTTAAGGTTGAAGCTGTGGGGTTTGAGGATGTAACAACAATCAGGTAGAGTGTTCCAGGCATTGACCACTTTGTTGCTGAAGTTGTATTTTCTGCAGTCTAATTTGGAGCGGCTTACTGTGTAACCTTTGGATTCAAAAGGATGATAACCTCAAAAAGGACTTAAGGATGTTGGAAGTGGACAAGCATAATACTCAGGTTTTCTCCCCCTTAGTCTTAGAGAAGATTTCAACTAGAAGTAATTCTCATTTCTTTAAACTTGCAATCTTAAGGATTTAAAACCATGCCAATCTGAGCCTTGTGTATCGGCCCGGACTGTAGACCATCCCTAATACTGGAAGCATCTCAAGTTAGATTTGTGATGGTTTACGGGCTAAAATGCTTGCAAAGATCCTTTTTAAAAAATGACAGCTAAGTTATACCTAGTTTTGTAACTTGGGTCTGCAGTTCCTTTACTTGGCACGCCACCTGCCTGTTAATACTGTGAATACTGCAGCTTCGTCCTTTAAAATGAAAGGACGGGGGAAATGGATCATGATTTCCAGCCAGCAAAAACAAGTTTAGATTCTATTAATATTTACCTTTTGATTTTATCAGACTCTCTCTGATGCCAAGTTATGAGGCTATGCTAAGTACTTTTTGTTTAGATAACTAACTGCCTGCAAGAATTGGCTAATAGATGTTTTTTTCTGAATTGGAGCTTATACCAGGGCATGACCTAGCAGTGGAAAGATCTCATAAGTGCATGTATACTCTGCATGGAAGGGACTTGCAACTTTTCCAGAAATACCTAGCATCACACAGCACTTGGTATAATATGTAAAATGTAGGAAGTTGTTATTTATCTTTAAATTAGATGCATATCCTGCTTTTATTTTTTTACAGCTTAAGCCAGTATACATAATGCTATTTCCTCCAATTTTCCCTATGAGTAATAACCCTGTGAGATGGGTTTGGCTGAGAAAGAGTGACTGGCCAGAAGCCACACAGCTGACCTTTTTTTTTTTTTTTTGCTTAAGGAAAGACTAGAACTCACAATCTCCCAGCTTCTACATCAAACTGGTGTTTTTTAAAAGATGATATTCTATAATACATGGATTGGATTGGCATCAGATAGCAGGTGTTGCCCATCCTAGAAATTCCTGCCTCTTAGCAGAAAGTAATTAAAAAGCTAAATGTATTATTGTGCCACAAGATTCTTCCCTCCCCCCTCCCCCCTGGCTAAGACAGCTACTTCTCTGAAAGATGTTGTGGTTTTACAGCTGGATTATCAAATTGCAACCTTTCCCCACTTTCTCTGTTTCTAGTTACTATCCTGAAGTCGCTTGCTGTGGAAAGTATCCTGAATCGAGCAGCACGGGCACTCGGCAACTTGGCTATAGATTCAGAAAATTGCCAGGCCATCCATGAAGCAGGTTGAACAGGGGTTGGGTGGGGAAGAGGATAGGATCTATGTAAGTGTAGAACTGAGATTTGTAGCATGTGTATGTATTTAGACAGACATACACAAGTCCTCATTTACCAACCACTCATTCAGTGATCTTCTAAATTACAACAATGCTGAAAAAGGAGACTTGTGACCCCTCCTTGAAGTTGTAACTGTTGCCACTTTCTTGAGGTCACATGATTGCGGTTGGGGTGTTTTGACAACTGGTAAACATTTACAACGGTTGCAGCATCTGACAGTCATGTGATCTCCCTTTGCGACCTTCAGGGCTGGCTTCTGACAAGCAAAGTCATTGGGGAAGCCAACGGGAAGCTGTTAAATCGGAGTCATCTGACATTGTATTAAATCGTTGCAGGTGATTTCCTTAATGACAGCATCTGGAATTGATGTGGTCACATGTCACACTTAATGACCATGCCACTTAGCGACAGATTGTGGTTGGTAAGTGAGGAGTATCGGTGACTAGGAGGTATACCTATCTTTCTCACCCACTTAATGGTTAAAGGGCATTTCAAGTTTATTTTCCAATATTGTTAGTTAGACTTTCTCCTCCTCCCTTTCTCCATTATGAACAGACACAGAGAGAGAGAAGGAGAGAGAGGGGAAGATTAAGAGCTATTAATTGCTTGGAGTCAATATGGCACTGTGGAAGAAGATTCTTTGTTCAGCAGTATTAGGCACCCTCAGACAAATTTATGTTTCCACATTCTCGACTGCCCCTTACAAATATGCAGATTCTATTGCATATCTTTAGCATGTCTAATATGCTTGGCTACTCTGAGGGCTTGAAATAGTAAAAAAAATACATTTTATATATTCTGTTAATAATATCTGGTGCAAATTCTGGGGGGCATCATAAATATATAAAAATTCCTTAGTGGAATTTACATTTAACATAGTAAAACCTTTGCAATGCAGTAGTCCTCAACCTATGACTATAATTGAGCCTAGAATTTATGTTGCGGAGTGAGACATTTGTTAGGCAGGCTTTGCCCCATTTTATGACTTTTCTTGCCATATTTGTTGTGAATCACTGCAGTTGTTAAATTAGTGACATGGTTGATAAGTTAATTGGCTTCTCCATGGACTTTGCTTGTCAAGTCACCAAAAGGTGATCACATGACTCCTGGACATTGCAACCGTGTTAGATATGAGTCCATTGCCAAAGCATCTGGGTTTTGATCACATGACCATGGGGATGCTACAACAGTCATTTGTGAAAATTGGTCATAAGTCACTTTTTAAAAATGTTTAAAACTTTGAATGGTCATTAAACGAACTGTTGTAAGTCTACCTGTCATTTGAGACAACTAAAAATAGGTTTGACTCATGTTTATGTAGGATATTGTGACTGGACTTCTTTTCCTTGTCATTTTCTCACCACCCGAATATTTTTCCTTACAGGAGCCGTGCCCCAACTAATCCAGGTTCTCACTACCTCCCAGGACAGTGAATGTTTGCAGAGTGTGATCAGGGCCATTCGCTATCTGGCCAATACTCCTGCTCATCGTCTGGTGCTGGCCCAGCAGGGGGCGGTCCGCCCCATAGCGGAGCGCTTGACTTCCTCCCTGGAGGATGGGCCCCTGATTGCAGCCGCGGTGCGCGCTCTCATGGAGCTCTCAAAGGGCTGCAGTCGTGACTTTGCAGAGCAGCTCAGCTTGGGAGGCGGGATAGCACCCCTTGTGGCCTTAGCTAGCCACGAGAAACGGGTGGTGCAGGAATCGGCCCTTGCGGTCCTGGCCAACCTCTGTCTGCAGGGCATGCTGAGGCCAGCTGTAGGCAACGCTGGTGGGGTGGAGTTGCTAGTGGGGGAGATCCAACGTCGGAGGGGAGCCAGAGCACCTGGCGCCTCCCTCTATCCGCTGGTGAAAGCTTTGTGCCTCCTGTGCCGCGAGGCAGTTAATCGGAGCCGGGTGCGTGAAACCGGAGGGTTAGAGTTACTGCTCTCTCTCTTGCGGGACCAATGTCACAGCTATTCACATGCTCGGGTGGTGGTGGCTTTCTTGGCCTTTTTCTACGACGAGGAAGCCCTGGAGAAGCTGCAGGCTGGAGGACTGGTGCCCTTGCTGGTTGGCAGGCTGGCGGCCCAGAGTGAGTGGGCAGGCCGGGAGCAAGTGGAGAGGGAAGAACATGAAGATGAGAAAGATGCGGCATCGTTTGACTTCCCTGCTGAGGCGCGGCGAGGAGAGCAGGCTTTACCAGGAGCAGAGAGTTCCAGCTTTCAGAGCCTCAGGTAGATTTGGTTTTAGCCTGGAGATCATCTGAGTGCAGGGACTGTTCAACAGCTCTAGATGGGCTGGGCTACAAATCACTCAGATGTGTTGGGTCTGCTGCCTCATCGTCATTGGCCAAGTTGGGCTTGGGTTCCAGTAAGAAGCATTGTACAAGTAGTCCTCGACTTACAACACAACTGAATCCAAAATTTATGTTGTTAAGCGAGACACTTGTTAAGTGATTTTTATTTTGCCCCATTTTACGACCTTTATGGCTTCTGTTGTTAAGTGAATCACTGCAGTTGTTAAGTTAGTAACAGGTTTGTTAAATGAATCTGACTTCCCCATTGACTTTGTTTGTCAGAAGGTAGCAAAAGGAGATCACATGACCCCAGGGCCATTGCATCTGTCATAAATACGAATCAGTTCCCTAGCACCTGAATTTTGATCACATGACCATGGGGATGCTGCAATGGTCATGAAAGCTGCAACATTCAGTGCCTTTGTAACTTTGAATGGTCACTAAATGCACAGTAAGTCAAGAACTACCTATACGCCAATGCTCTTAAGCGGTATTGCAGTGGAAAAGGCAGCTTTATAAATCAGAGATGGATGGGATTAAGTCTGAAAAGCTGCCAGAAATGTGCTTACATTCTGAAGCCTATTTGGAAAATGGATGGTAAACATGAGCAGACAATTAAAAAAAAGGAAAACTTCATCAACCCTTTAGATTTTTTTAGCACATATGTAAATAAAGGACAGTTGTTTATCTTGCATATCCTAATGCAGTCCTAAGTTGCATTAACAGAGGGATTCAATCAAGATCATGTGAGGTCCTCATACCACCCTATAAAGCCTTAGTAAGACCAAACCTGGAATACTGCATCCAGTTTTTGTCACCATACTATCAAAAAGATGTTGAGACTCTATAAAAAGTGCAGAGAAGAGGAACAAAATGATTAGCAGACTGGAAGCTAAACCATAGGATGAATGGTTGCAGGAACTGGGCATGGCTAGTCTAGTGAAGAAAAGGACCAGGGGAGACATGATATCAGTGTTCCAATATTTGAGGGGCTGCCACAGAGAGGAAGGGGTCAAGCTATTTTCCAAGGACAGACAAGGAATAATGGATGGAAACTGATCAAGGAGGGATTAAACCTAGAAATAAGGATAATTTTTCTGACAGTGAGAACTATCAACCAATGGAATAGAAATTGCCTTCAGACGTTGTGGGAGCTTCATCACTGGAAGCTTTGAAGAAGAGACTGGGCTGTCAGAAATGGTGTAGGGTCTCCTGCTTGGGCAGGGGATTGGCCTAGATGACCTACAAGGTCCCTTCCAACTCTGTTATTTTGTTCTGTTCTGTTATTCTGATATCCGATCCTGGGATTTCCTAAATTGAAATTCTAGGAAATCCCTTGCAAACTGGAAAAGACAGAAATATCCAAATAAGGAGCGGGTGGGCAGTAGAGGAAAGCAGAGCTGGGCAATTTATTTTCTCTGATTGCTGCCAGCTCTGCAGAGTCACTTCTGCATTCTTCCTAGAAAGTTCACCTGGTTTACAGGTCCAGCTGTTTGTTTTTCTTTTAACGGGAAGTTGAATTTCTCTGAATTTGGGGCCTCTGATTTGATTTACTCCCGAAAACCCTTCAGCAGATGAAAATGCCTTGCTGACCCTGTGAAGCTAAGCAGAGTCAGGACTGGTTGATACCTGAATGGGAGACCAGCAATTACTATTCCAAAATAATTGGAATTTTTTTTTAAAAAAAAACATCCCAGAAGCCCTAGAGGTCACTATGAAGTCATCAGGAGTCGAGTTCAGTTGAAGGGGCTAGTCCTTGACTTACATGAATTCATTTAGTGACCGTTCAAAGTTGTAACGGCACAGAAAAAAGTGACTTGCAACAACTGATTCTCGTACTTGACTGTCACAATGCCCCTGGGGTCCCACGATCAAATTTTGAATCATCTGGCATCCTGCACGTATTTACGATCGTTGTGGCATCAAAGCCAAAGGGGGAAAGCCAGACTTTTCTTCACAACTGCATGATTCATTTAAAAGTTGCAAAGATTTGCTTATCTTGTTTCCCCTAAAATAAGATCTCCCCAGATAATAAGCCCAATCGGGCTTTTGAGCGCATGCACTAAAATAAACCCTCCCCAAAAAATATTGCAACACAGCAGCAGCCATGAGGTGATGCTGCCTCCTGCACTTCAAAAATAATAACACCTCCCCAAAAATAAGGTGAAGCACATATTTTGTGGGTCAAAAGAAAATAAGACCCTGTCTTATTTTCGGGGAAACACAGTATCAACTTTGGCAAGAAGGTTGTAAAATCATGCACGGCTCACAAGTGCCTTATTTAGCAATGGAAATTCCCCAGTGGCTGGCTGGGAAATTCTGGGAGTTGAAGTCCACATACCTTACAAGTTGCCAAGATTAAGACTACATACTGCATTGTAATAACACAAAAATTCAGTGTACTATAAACCAGTGGTCTTTTTGTGTCCTGAATGGCTTGGCACATCTTTCATTATTTTTCCACCAGGTATGGATGGCTTGTGAGGAGCATCACTCTGCAGAAGGAGAATCTTCTGATTTTCTAATTCGGATAATTGAAAAATTTGCAGTTAAGAGAGTTCAACTTTACACAGTTTTTGTTCTAGTGCTTTTAGCCAAACGTGCTCCTCTTCCACCATGTTTATATTTCAAAGTCTATTCTTCTGTGTCTCTCTTCTTTTGTCCCCAACGCAGATCCTGGCTTGTCTCAGAAGGCTACATTTCCAGTCCAGGAGATCTTTCCCCCCAGTGGTCTCCTGACACCACCCTTTCTGAGTTGGAGGCCCAAGGAGATATTAGTCCCAGCCAAGAACTGCAAGATGAGTCTATAGAGCCTTGCCACAGCACATCTGGGATGAAAACCCATTCTAGAGCCGAATCTCCCGATTTTTTACATTCTTCTTTCTTGGATTTGCCTCTTGGGGGCCAGGCCAGTCTTTCAGAGACTTTAAACTCAGCAACAAAAGGTGAAATTCTTCCAGATCACAAACTCAACCCTACAGTGGTAGTACCTTTGTCGGCTGAATCTGAAAATCTCCACCCAGAACCTATCTTGAAGGTCCTACAATCAGAGGGGAATAAGGAGGAAAAAACAGACGGGGCCAATAAGCTGCCAAAAGAGCTGGTGATGTCAGGACTGGCAAATTTAGAGGAGGAGGTTCTCTCTGGAGATGATATCTTACAGCTGCCTTGTTCATCCACGTCAAAGGAAATGCCAAATTCAGGAAAAATAGAGGGACGAGCTGAAAAGTCCCCTTGGGTTGCCTTGGTAGCCGGCCAGAACAGCCCTGGGCCCAGCAACTCCAGTCCGTCGGTCGTGATTCCAAGCAATAGTGACAGAATCCAGCTGTCACCTGGGCCTTTTGCCAAATCCCTGGTTGCAGAGGAAGCGTGCTCTGTCCCTCCAAAACCAAATGTTCAGGTTGTCCCAACTTCTTCCGAGGAGTACAAGACGCCCACCTCTTACTGGAAACGGCGCGCCAAGCTCCGCTCCTCCCTGGAGCAAAGCACACCGCCCGCTCAGGGCTTGTGCCCTGTCCCTGGGGCTTCATCTCCCTGGCTCTCCTTGACCTTGCCCCTCTCTTTTTCTCCCCACGTGGGTGATCCAGACTTCCATGCTCCGGAAGCGCCGGCCCTGCTCCTCCTTTCCCGCTTTTCTCAAGCCGAGGATCCTAGTCGGAGTTTGGTGACGCCGGACACACTGCAAGGACTGTTGCGTTACATCACTGGGAGTCCTTCCCCTTCCTCTCGCTGCCTTCGGCTGCTGCACCGTCTCACCTGCAATCCGGCTTGCCTGGAAGCCTTTGTGCGCTCCCACGGGCCCTCGCTTATCAGGGCTTGGTTGATACTGGGTGTATCCCCTGAGCAAGCAGCTACTGCCATCACTGGGGAAGCCGAAGAAGACGAGACAAGCGGTTTGGAAGATCCCGGGAGATTCAAGGAACTTGGTGTGTGTTTATTTGTTTGTGTGTGTGTGTGTTTTGTGTGTGTGTGACATTATCCCTGTAGGTTACGACAATCTTCCCCCACCTGTGAGTGACGTATGATTCCCTTCATTCTAGCCCACATGCTTCCTTGGGATTACAGTTAGTCCTTGACTTAACAACCACAGTTGAGGCCCCAAATTTCTGTTGCTAAGCGAGACAGTAAGTGAGTTTTGCCCCATTTTGCAACCTTTCTTGCCACAGTTGTTAAGTGAATCACTGCAGTTGTTAAATTAGTAACCCAGTTATTAAGTGAATCTGGTTTTCCCATTTACTTTGCTTATCAGAAAGTTGCAAAGGGGGACACTGCAATTGTCATAAATATAAGTCAGTTTCCAAGCATCTGAATTTTGACCACATGACTGCGGATGTTGTAGTGGTAGGTGTCATAAGTCACATTTTTCAGTGCTGTTATAACTTTGAATAGTCACTAAATGAATGGTTGTAATTTGAGGACTTCCTGTATAGGAGTTGGTTGGTTCAGACTACATCCCTAGGATGGGAAGGCTGTCCAGAATACTGTAATAGCAATAGCGTTTAGACTTATATACTGCTTTACAGTGCTTTACAGCCCTAAGCAGTTTGCAGAATCAACATATTTCCCCCAACAATCTGGGTCCTCATTTTATTCACCTTGGAAGAATGGAAGGCTGAGTCAATCAACCTGGAGCCTGGTGAGATTCGAACTGCCAAATTGCAGGCAGCCGGCAAGCAGCAGAAGTAGCCTGCAGTACAAGACAGGTAGTCCTTGACTTACCACAGTTCATTTAGCAACTGTTCAAAGTTACAGTGGCTCTGAAAAAGTGGCTTATGACTGTTTTTCACACTTATGACTTTTGCGATATCCCTGTTGTCACACGATCAAAATTCAGATGCTTCATAGCTGAGTCATATTTATGACAGTTGCAATGTCCCGTGATCCTCTTTTGTGACCTTCTAACAAACCAAGTTGATGGGGAAGCCAGATTCACTTAACCACCGTGTGACTCACTGGACAACTCCGGGGATTAACAACTATGGCAAAGAGGGCAAAACTCGCTTAACAAATGTCTCACTTGGCAAGAGAAATGATGGGCTCAGTTGTGGTCGTAAGTTGAGGACTACCTGTATCGGAGTGGATATTGGTTCAATTGCTAAGGAAGACAGTTGTTAAGTGAGTTTGTGTCCATTTTAGTATCTTTTTGCCATGGTTTTTAGGTGAATCACTGGATTTGTTAAGTGAAACATATGGCCATTAAGCAAATCTGGCTTCCCCCATTGACTTTGCTGGTCAGAAGCTCCATAGAAAGGTTGCAAATGACAATCCCAGGATACTACAACCATCATAAATGTGACTATGGGGATGCTGCAACGGTCGTAACGCTAAGAACTAGTCCTAAGTCACTTTTTTCAGTGCCGTTGTAACTTTGAACGGTCATTAAACGAATGATTGCAAGCTGAGAGCTTCTTACACCGGTGGCTTTCACATTGGGGATCTTCGCATCTCTTGCTTTCTGCTCTAATGTCCCACCTCACTGAATCTTTGACATCGGGGCAGCCACTGATAGAGATTGGGGTCTCCAAATTTTGCAACTTTAAGCCAAATCTCTAACTTTAAGAAGTGTGGATTTCAACTCCCAGAATTCTGTCTGGGGAATTCTGGGAGTTGAGGTCCACAACTCTTAAAGTTGCCAAGTTCAGAAAACCCTGATCTAGATTGGCATGCTGGGACTCCTGATCTCTTTTTACCATGACAGGTGGTGCTATAAACCAAGATTCAGTGGATCTTGGTGATGGAATGGGCAACGGGCAGCAATTCCAGATGTTGAGCTGCAGTTCTCATTGACCTCTTGTCTGTGATCATGGTGGCTACAGCCAAAAAGATCTAGGGTTAGGTCTCTTGAGCTTAGTGGAGCAGGAAGAGAAATGGGGGGAGAGGGGACCCTTTTAAATTAGTAGGACATATTGATTTACCCAGCTAGATTGTTGGCTGCTGTTCTCCCCAGTCGGTACAGCTTACCATTTTAGATGGAGACGCTGCATCTAACCCACTTGCCTTTTTCCCGCCCCACAGGAGAGACGCTACTGATGAACCTCTGCGTGCAGGCAGAGTCCCCCTTTGGCGTGGGGGTTCTCACTCACATGCTGCTGTCAGGCTGCGAATCAGACCAAGCAGCCTCTGCACTGGCGTTGCCCCTGATTTGCCGGTGAGTTGGGTACTAGAGGAGGCCTCAAACTGGACCCTGCGGGCAAAACATTTATTCCTTGGGTGGTCAAACTGGCAGCAAACGTTTGGAATGAGACACAGACTGCATTCACAGGATTCACTTAAAGATCCAACAAATACTTACCTTAGGTCAGGGGTGTTGAAATTCAATTTCTTTGAGGGCCGCATCAAGGCTGTATTTGACCTCGGGGGTCAGTGTGGGCACGGCCAGTGTAGGTGTGGCCAGCTTGATGTCACTCAACCGCTATGCCAGCAAAAATGGTCTCCCGAGCTCTGTTTTTCAGCCGCGATGGCCTTCTGCCACCATCTACCAGTGAAAACAGCCCGTGCCTCCCCCAGCTCCATTTTCACTGGCAGAGGGTGGCAGGGGGCTGTCTCGGCTGAAAATGGAGCCTGGAAGGGCCTCATGTGGCCATCATAAGCTCCATTTTCACTTGCAGAGGGCCGGTCTTTTGCTGTTTCTACAATGGCCTTGCGGGCCAGATCTAAGCACCCAGTGGCCCAGATCCGGGCCCTGGGTCTTGAGTTTGACACCCCCTGCCCTAGGTCAATGTTAACCTGGGTGGTCTTTTTGCGGTTGAGTATCATGAACGCAATCTATTTTGTTCAGGAGATAGTTGAAGGTAACAGAACACAAATAATAATGAGCCATTGCATGAGGTTGTCTTGGATTTTCTATTGATCCCCAGAAGGTTAAACATTGGGGGCTTAATGGCTCTGGAACCTCAAAGCCACGTCCATGCTGCTTATCCTCAAATGGATGAGATCACTTAAACAGTGGGAGATTTTTGAAAGAGGCCGGTTAATGCTGGAGGTACAGATCTCTCAGAAATCGGAAGATGATGGGAGAAGGTTGCATACCACCTGAGGTTGTTCCAAATTTGGGGAGAAATATTGTCAGAAGTGGACAATATTCCACTTTGGGGTGAGGAAGGAGATTGAATTGCAACAGGTGGCAATACTCTTCATTGTATCCTCTCTCTGTTGCAGGAAGGATTCTGTTTGTCGGAAGCTGCTGGTGGGCCTCTCTGGCCTGCGGATCTTGCTAGGGGTCCTGGCGAGGGACCCCGAACCCTATTTTGTCTTCTATACCTCCGACGCTCTTTCCCTCCTCCTGAGCTCCCAAGCTCCATCTCCTGCTTCTGTGTCGTCTCCTGCCTTGAAGCGGCCCCGCCTGGATTCCCCACAGCGTTGCCCTTACTCTCGCATCGTGGAAGAAGGTGGGGCCGACGTGTTCTTCCAGCTGGACTCTGGCTGCAGGGTACCCGCCGTGCGAAAGGTGATCAGCGCTGCTTCTGAGGTCTTCCAGGCCATGTTAAGTGGAGGCTTTGCAGAGTCATCTCACACCACTGTGACTCTTCGTGACGTGTTGCCAGAACCTTTCCTGGCTCTGGCCCATTTCCTCCATGGCTGTCGTGGGAAGCCCTGCCAGGTCCTGGGGATGCCGTTCCCCCTCGCATTAGCGGAAGAAATCTTGGTGGTGGCTGAACAGTATCTCCTCCCAGACCTCCAGTCCTTGGTGGACGAGGCGTTGTGCCAAGACTCTCTCTGCCCTGGGACTCTCGGGGAGGTGTACCGGCTGGCCGAGCAGCAGAACCGGCCCCGTCTCCTTCGGAATTGTGTGACATCCATTTTCACTAGGGAGGGGTCGACCCCCACCCACCGAGCTGCTGCCCTGGCAGAGCTGCTCCGATCTGCTGTAGATCCCAGCAGTTTAGCTGCCAAGCTGCTCGGAGTGGTGTTGGAATCTCCGTGGGGCAGTGGCTCGGAGGGCCAGCTAAGCTGACCTGTGGGTCATTCTGTCTCCTCTTTCCCAGTTCTTACACAACAGCTGATGCTGTTGTGTATTGGGCAAGGGAGAGGGCGGTTGGAGTATTAAACAAATAAATGACGAGGTGCTCGGAAAAGGGGAGTCTGGGTCAATGGACGATTCTGTAGTGGTCAGGACTTCAGGCGAGCAAGGAGGAAGATGTGGGGCCAAGCACTGTTTGATCAGTTGAGGGTGAGGCTGGGGGCGGAAAGGAAGAGGCCAGGTATCAGAAATAAGATTTGCCTGGCAGCTGCTACACCACTGTTTCTTAATCTCTCTAACTTTAAGAGGTGCGGATTTCAACTCCCAGAATTCTGACTGGGGAATTCTGGGAGTTGAAGTCCACCCCTCTTAAAGTCATAGAGGTTGAGAAACACTCTGCTAGACTAAACAACGTTAGGTAGAAGCCATAGAACTCCTATTCAGGAGCTTCGTGAATCCTTCCTGTCGGAAAGGGACTCCTGCTTTTTGATTGATGGAAACTCAAAGGAGGAGGAGTCTCCTTTTAGCCAGGGGCCAGTTGTGAAAGGTGTCAGCTTTGAATACATAGCCTATGGGGCAACCCTATTCTAGTGCTAGTTAGTTCAGAAATAAATCCCAAACTCAGAACTGGAGACGTTTCTTTTCCACCGTACACAGGAAGGAGACATCAAAAGCGTGTGATTGTAGCAGAAGGAAACTTAAGTCAGCAGGAGTCTCTCAGGCACCTGAAGGAACCTGTAGAGGTTGAGTTGTTGTCTCCTTCCAGACGAGGCAAGGGAGCAGTTACCCCGAGAATGTGGTCTAAAAAAAGTGGGGGGGCAAGGCCCAATTGTGCAGTCGGAACAATAAATGTATTTTAACTGTTATTGTACATAGAGAAATACAGAGAGGCATGAAATGCTCAGTGGCTGTGTAACTTGCCCTTATTTCCTCAATAGCACCTAAGGAAGACGGGGAGGGGAGGGGGAGTTCTTCACAATTCACACTGGAGCCTCACGCCCGTGGATATAACCTTGCAAAATCAAAATTGAAAACTAGTTGAGAGACACCACCACCACCACCACCCCGTGTGCCAATCCACCAAGAAGTGTGTTCATGCCTCTCTCTCCTCTGGGATGGATACCGTGCTGTTGACTTTTGGCACGAAGTCCCCTGGGATACCCTGGCCTCCGATCTGCTGAGTAAGCCGAGAGAGCTGATGGAATTTGCCTGCCCTCTTAATGCCAGTTTACGTCCCTTTGAATTGAATTGTGAGGCCTCTTGGCCCTTCTCCCGCCCTCCCCTTCTTCACCTTCCCATGCTGAGAACAGGAAACGCCTGTTTCTAACTGCATCCAGATGGTGTCCAGCACCCGGAGAAGAGAGGAGGGGGGGAAAAACCACTTCCTAAGAGTCTTGGTTTCTATAGGCCACATTCATCTGGAATGGGGGTGGGAGAAGGGATCCTAATCCCCCCCCTTTTTTTGAGGGTGGGCTGTCATCTGGCTATTCTACTCCTTTTTTACCATTTGTGGGCACATCCAGCAGTAGCCAAGATAAGCAGTTTTTTTCCCCAGTGAGATAATGAGAGCATATATTCTTAACATTAGCTACTTTTTTCCTTGCTTCTGATGCAGCTTCAACGTCAGTGAGAAAGTTCTCCTGTTTAGTATCCCTGGGGCTTCATGTTATGGAAAGCCACAGAAATCAGCCACCAGTGCTGGCAGCTGATTTTTCACAAAGCTGTCAGTATGGCACTGAAGCAAACCAGGTCATATAACTTCTTTGCTTCTGAACCCATGTCCTTTGCCCAAATTTGGGGTAGGTGCGTGTCTCTGCTTTTGTAACTCTTGCCAGTCCACACCAAGAACACATTTAGTCTTGCATAAACCAAACATGTTTAATGTGATCTTGCCAAAGCCTTTATAAAATGATCTCCCTGGATTAGTTCTTACTCCCTAGAACAGTGTTTCTCAATTTTTCAAATGTGTGGACTTCTGTCCCAGAATTCCCCAGCTGGCCTGCCAGTTAGGAAATTCTAGGAATTGAAGTCCACACTAATAGTCACCAATAGTGGTGATTGTGAGCGGGATCCTGGAATCCTAGTGGACAATCACTTAAATATGAGCCAGCCATGTGCTGCAGCTGCCAAAAAAGCCAATACACTTCTAGGCTGCATTAACATAGGGATAGAATAAAATGTTAATATCACTTATAATGCCTTCCTAAGGCCACACTTGGAATACTGCATCCAGTTTTAGTTGCCACGATGTAAAAAAGATGTGGAGACTCGTGCAGAGAAGAGCAGCAAAGATGATTAGGGGACTCAAGGATAAAACATATAAAGAACAGTTGCTCGAACTGGGTATGTCTAGTCTTATGAATAGAAGGACTAGCAGTGACATGATAGCAGCGTTCCAATATCTCAGGGGTTGCCACAAAGAAGAGGGAGTCAAACTATTCTCCAAAACACCCGAGGGTAAAACAAGAAGCAATGGGTGGAAACTAATCAAGGAGAGAAGCAACTTAGAACTGAGGAGAAATTTCCTGACAGAACAATTAATCAGTGGAACAACTTCCCTCCAGAAGTTATGAATGCTACAACACTGGATGTTTTTAAGGAGGGATTAGAGATCTCTTAAGAAGAGATTAAATAACTATCTAATAGATATGTGGTTATATGGTTTATCTAATGGAAGTGGTGTAGGGTTTTCTGCTTAAGCAGGGGGTTGGATTAGAAGACCTCCAAGGTCTCTCCCAACTCTGTTATTCTATTGTATTCTTATTCTACATGTCTTAAAGTTGCTGAAGTTCCAAAAATCCCACAACCCAATATTGCACAAAGACATTCGGGAAATTGTTAACATGATATAGGTAGTCCTCAACTTACGACCATTTCTGACGTTTTGTACACTTGCCATTTCTCTCTCTCTCTCTCTCTCTCTCTCTCTCTCCCTCCCTCCCTCCCTGTGTGTTGTGTGTGTGTGTTACTGTTCAATAGTGTCTGACTATCTGAAGGTCCCTGTACAGTCCTACAAAGTTTTCCAGAAGCGGTTTGCCATTGCCTCCTTCCAAAGGCTGAGAGGAAGTGGCCGCCAAGGTGAAGCCCAGATGACTAGGGCTCATGGACTAGATCCCAGAAAACGTTTTTTTTTTTTAGAGTGAATCTACAGAATAATACAATGCAGATCAATGTAAAAAAAAAAAGGTGTTCAAACTTCAGGGATGACTTCCTGTTAATCATTAAATCATCCCGCCTCAGGGCTACATTAACATTCATATTTGATGACTTTCCTCTCTCATTCTCCAACTTTTGTTCAGATTCCCACCCCTGTCTTTGTATCTTGCCTTCCCTCCCTCCACCCCCCCCCCCCCGAATCCTCTGAGTCAAATCATTTCAATGGTTCAGTGACTAAATTCATCCCCATGATTCTCAGCTACACCCAAGCCAGGAATATCGTCATTCACAAAACCACTCCTTAACCTCCAGAACACCTCTTTCCCTGTTTTTTGGCATTCAGAATACCTGACGGGCCTAACAGACGTGATATCAGAACTGCTTAAATTGGATCAGACTTATGGATGCCCAATATCTCTCTGGGGTGTCTGGACATGAACCTCAAAAAGCCAGCTGCTCTTCTGGTTTCCAGTGTGCATGAAAAATGGGCCAAAAATGGCCTGAAAATGGCCCAAAAACCAGCCGGAAAACAACTCCAAAATGGCCTGAAAATGGCCAAAAAACAGGCATGTGCACGCCGGCCATCTGATCTTTAGGTTTCCGGTGCTCCAGCACATGCACATGTCCATGTGTTTACCGGTTTGGGCACTTGGTGCCAAAAAGGCTCACCATCACTGTCTGTGCAAATGGAGCTTTTTCCACGGAGCTAGAAATCTTTTACTTTATATAGGTTTGTTCAATTGAAATTGGATACAGGTTTAATACAGGTCGCCTTTCACTTACTACCACAATTAACCCCAAAATTTATGTTGCTAAGTGAGAAATTTGTTCAGTGAGTTTTCCCCCCGTTTTGCTACTTTCCTTGCCACATTTGTTAAGTGAATCACCATGGCTGTTAAATTAGTAACCCAGTTGTTAAGTGAATCTGGCTTCCCACTTGATTTTGCTTGTCAGAAGGTCGCAAAAAGATGATCACATGACCCCAGAATGCTGCAACCATCATAAGTGTGAGTCAGTTATCAAGAATCCAAATGAATCATGTGACCATGAGGATAGCCCCCTGCCACGGTTGTAAATGTGGAAAATAATCATGTCACCTTTTTCAGTGGTGTCACTTTGAACCGTCACTAAGTGTTGTAAGTAAGTTGAGAACTACCTGTACTCCCCTCTCTTCTTTAACTCTTACTGCACTGTTGTCGATACCGTTCCATGTTAATACATCCAGCACAGTGCTACCATGTTTTCCCGAAAATAAGACAGGGTCTTATTTTCTTTTGATACCCACCCCCCAAAATAAGCACTTGGCCTTATTTTCAGTGGCGTCTTATTTTTTGAGGTCCAGGAGGCAACAAGCATAGTCACATCATGGCTGCTGCTGTGTTGCAATATTTTTGGGGAGGGCTATTTTGGGGGGGAGGGTTATTTTATCCCATGCGCTCAAAAACCCAATTGGACTTATTATCCAAGGAGGTCTTATTTTTGGGGAAACGGGGTAGTTTCTCTTAACCATCGAGGATCGCCTTCTCTGGTTTACCCAAGGGGGCTATAGGGTTTGCAAAAGGAAGTTGAAAAACCCACCTTGCTTCTCAACACCCCGCAGTACATGGGAATCTTATCCACTGTGGGTTGCCAATTTTTTACCATTGGTTCGGGGCGTGCTCCCGGCGCATGCTCAATGAGTCTGTGCATTTGCAGAAACATCCAGGTGGGTGGGCGGAGCCCTCCCACTGCTGCTACTACCAATTTGCCGATCCGGGCCAAACGGGGAGCAACCCAACTCTGAATCCAACTCTGAATCCGTCTCTTCATGGACTTCTTTCCAAAAGATTCTTCAACATCAATCCTATATCCTGATATCCTCACTCAAAACGTCTATGGAGATTCTTAGTCATCCAGTTCACAGTTGTCCCAAAGGTGCTTCTCCCCCCCCCCACACCTTCCATGAGGCAACTGGACTTTCTGGGTTTGAAGATGTTTTGCTTCTCATCCAAGAAGCTTCTTCAGCTTGGTTTTCAGAATTGAAGAAGCTTCTCCAAAAAACCGTCTTAAAATAAAATACACACACACTAGAAAGTTCAGTTGACTCTTGAAAAAAAGCACCTTTGGGACTCAACTGAAACTCAACTCAACCCCTTTCCCACCCGCATCACCCCACGCTTCCAAAATGTTACTAGGAGCGAGGCCTGGAGAGATGTGGGGAGGGGGTGTTCTTTGGATGGCTCGACGTTTCCTTGTCCTTAATTTAACCATCTTCTCCCGAGTGGGGCGCGAGGCCACGAAGCTCGCGACGTGTGTGTTTGTAAGTCGTGTCGGGGCGGACTATGGTGATGGGGCTGGAGGGGGGGGGGGGCGTCCATCCTCCTGCCCGAGCGCGAATCCCCTTTGCCATAAATGGTCACCGCACTGCAGCGGCGGCAAGGCAGCCAGTCGGGTTGACGGGCGGGCGCGGCAACAGCGCGGAGCCGCGCTCCGGGAAGGCACGTCACTGGGGTGGGAGCCGCCCAGCCTGCAACTGCCGGGCCGGAGTCCGGACCCAGCCGCACCGGCCCGGGATGGACGATCTGGGTAAGAAGTACCCGGAGGGAAAACCCATTCACCCCGTCTTCGTCGCCGCGTCCTTTGGGTCTCCAACCTCTTCCCCTCTCGCCCTTTCCCCGCCTTCCCCCTTCGTCTTTCGGCTTGCTTTTTCTCCCCATTGAGTCCCGGCCGATCTTCCCTTCTTTTGCGTTGCCCGATCGTCATTTTTTCCCCCTTCTCTTTTTTCCTCCTTCCTTCCTTAACATTCCCGCCTTCGTTTATTGCTTATTTCCTTCGGCCGGACTTTCTTTCCGCTCTTTTTTCTTCCTTCTTTTCGTTTCCAAACGGGCCGGGAGGGGTGGGGGTGGGGGTGAGAGGCCGATGCAGTGGCTGCCCATCTTCCTCCCCTCCAAATTCCACTTTTTAAAAAACTTCTTTTCTCTTTCCGTCGCGTTCTCGCGCAGCGACCGCCGCGGGTGTTAATTAATTAATTTGGTACTCGATCCCCCCCCCCCAGCTTTATCCTTTGCAAAATCCCCCCTTCCTTCCCTCCTTCCTCTGAGACTTCTTCGCGTGAGGGTCGCCCCCCTTTTTCACCGGAATTGCCCTTGCAAGGGAAGGGCGGGGGCCGGTGGGTCGGCGGAACTGTCTGGCTTCTTCCCACGAGAACGTGGGAATGCGACTGCCGCGAGGGACGCGCGTTTGCAACCCCGGGGTGGGTTTTTTTGTTTTGTTTTTTTGTTTGCCTTGCGTGTAGGTTCCGAGTTTTAATTCCAAATTGGAAAATTAAGCCTGACATCTCTGAGGGGACCATCACGTGTGAAGGGGATGTCATTGGGTTCTTAGGAAGCTGTGGCCTCTAAAGAAGAATTAGGGGTGACATGATAGCAGTATTCCAGTACTATTTAAGGGGCTGCCACAAAGAGGAACAGGGTCAAATAATTGTTCTCCAATCACCAGAGGGCAGGACAAGAAGCAATGGATGGAAACTAATCAAAGAGAGAAGCAACCTGGATTTTTGGAGAAACTGCCTAACAGTGAGGACAATTAATTAGTGGAACAGTTTGTCTCCAGAAGTTGTGGGTTCTTCATCACTGGAGGTTTTTAAGAAGAGAGTCTCTGCTTGTCTAAAATGGTATATAGCCCAGGATCTCCTGGTTAAGCAGGGGGCTGGACTAGAAGACCTCCAAGGCGCCTTCCAACTTTTCTTCTCTTCTTTTGCCTTTCTCAGGGTGGGGTGTGTGGAATGGGACAACTTGCCATGGTCAACTTGCTGTGGGACAACTCACTGCGGGACAATTTAACAATTCTATTTAATTATTTAAAATAAATAAAAAAATATTTTCATATTTTCCATTCTTATTTCATTCTGTCTTTCCTTTTGCATCCTTTCCTTAATGAGTCTATTCCACCATTCCTTTGGTGTTAACGTAACTCTCATCCCACAGTGACTTGTCCTGCAGCGAGTTGGTCATGGCGAATTATAGGTCTTTCTGGAATGGGACAACTTGCAGCAGCCAACTTGCTGCGGCCAACTCACCATGGCCTCTCATCCTTGTAGCTGGCGGCAGGGATGGGAGGGGGAGGAGAGGGTGCCTTTCCTCAGCCCTTCCCTTCTTGAGAAGGAAGGAATGCTATTTCTCAGCGTAGTCCTGTGGCTTTGTGGAATTGCTGAACCAGCCTGCTAGACGAACTTGCTTTGCAGCCTTCATTCTCCTCTCCTGCCTTCTGCATCCTACAACTTCTTTCAGAGAAATCAGCCTCCCACCCTTCTCACTTTGCCTTGGGAGAAAGCAACACACACACACACACACACACACACACATACACACACACACACGAATTAAGACCTGGATCCATCACTCCAAAAAAAGTGCTTTGATGCTATTATGCAAATTTCCCTGGAATGCTGCCACTGGAACTCAAAGTTAAATTTACCCCATCTGATCCTGGGCAGAAACAACTACAAAGCCCATCTGCTCCAGCCAGTTAGTAAAGGTTGTGCAATGTAAGCTTTGGGGGGGGGGGGCGCTACCCAAGGCAGCAGCTGCCAAACCCTAAAATAGGACTCTTAGCATCTGTTTTCGTTCCCCTACCCTGCCCCTTTATTCTTGACAAAAGTTCCTATTTTCCAGTGGTTTTGGTCGCTGGCATTCTCAAATGGTTTTTATCAAGAATAAGATGCAGACTTCCTGGCAGTTGGTCTGAATTAGTATTTCTCAAACTGGGCCACTGGTGTGGACTTCAACTCCCAGAATTCTCTAGCCAGCCATGCTGCCTGGAAAATTCTGAGAGTTGAGGTCCATAAATCTTCAAGTGGAAGTTCAGGTCAGCAGATCTTCAAATGGCTGCTTCAAGGTCCACAGATCTACAAGTTGAGGTCCACAGATCTTCAAGTGTCTCCACAGATCTTCAAGGTCCACAGGCCTTCAAGTGGAGTTGAGGTCCACAGATCTTCAAGTGGCTGCTTCAAGGTCCACATACCTTCAAGTGGAGTTGAGAGCCACAGATCTTCAATTCTGGGAGTTGAAGTCCACAGACCTTCAAGTGGAGTTGAGAGTCACAGACCTTCAAGTGGCTGCTTCAAGTTCTATAACTCTTCAAGTGGAGGTCCACAGATCCTCAGTTCTGGGAGTTGAGGTTCATAGATCTTCAAGTGGCTGCTAAGTGGAGTTGAGGGCCACAGATCCTCAATTCTGGGAGTTGAGGGCCACAGATCTTAAATTCTGAGTGTTGAAGTCCACAGATCTTCAAGTTCCTGCTTCAAAGTCCATAGACCTTTAAGTGGGAATTGAGATCCACAGATCTTCAAGTGGCTGCTTCAACATCCACAGCCCTTCAAGTGGAGTTGAGGTCCACAGATCTTTAATTCTGGGAGTTGAGGTCCACAGATCTTCAGTTCTTGGAGTTGAGGTCAACAGATCTTCAAGTATCCACAGATCTTCAAGCGGTTGAGATTTGAAAACATTGGTGATACAAAACACCCCAAGGGATTTTCTTATGTGCAGGAAATCAAACCATAATTTAAAAGGCTTGGAAAGTGGACTTTCACAGTCTGGTTGTCAGGGAGCTCGCTTGCCCCATCCTGCAGTTCATGCTTGGGAATAAAAGCAGTTCTTATCTAAGCTTCATTCCAGCCTCTGTAAAAATATCCTATATTAGCTTCTGCATTCCCTAAGATGGATTCCACAAGGATTGCGAAAATATCTCTTCTACTAAGCAGGAAACAGATTCGGGGGCCCTGAGCTGAATCATAAACTTTTGCAAATTCTTCCAAAGAAGCCTCAGAAATCCATCCTGTGATCTTTACTGGTGGTTAGCTCCTAGTCCAGCCTAGCCTTCCTTGCAGGACGGTTGTGGAGGTGCGGTGGTGGAATTATGGCTAGAGGAGGCTGAACAGGATTAGGGGCGGAGGAAATAAAATGAGGATAAAGTTGTTGATCTGGTGAGCGTGTCCCAGCCAGAGTTGATCTCTCTGGCTGGGACATTGGGGTGAGGGATCCATGCGATGAAGAAGGAGATGGTGGCTTGATCCCGTCTCTTTCCCTCCTCTCCGCCCCTTTCCATGTCTTACCCTCCCTTCTAGAGCACTGCATTCCTGCCTCTCCCTCTGTGTTTTCTCCCTAGACGCATTTCTGCCCTGTGACATCAGGCCAAAAGGAGCAGGAATGAGAGAGACCTTTCTTCGTCCCCTTTCCCCTCTTTTTATGCTTTGCCATCCCAGAAAGCAGCTGGAAAAACCAGTTAAATAGTCCCTTTTTTCTAATTAGGATTTCCAAAGCACTCTCCTTCCGACACCCACTTCCACTTCTATCCGAGGATATTCTGGGAAGATGGCATTGGCTGGTAAAGAGAGGGGTAGGGAAGGGAGATCGTCTGCTGTGGGTTGGGAGTTGGAAGGCTGTGGGTCAAAGGGAGGATGCAAGGGAAATGGGATATATAGCCATAGAAATGTGAGAGGCCAGGGTTTCTGGATAAGGACAGATGCAAAAAGCCTAGAACTTCCTGACAGTTGGAAAATTAACCGGTGGAATGGCTGGCCTTCAGAAGTTGGAGGTTTTTAAGAAGAGACTCGACAGTCATTTGTCTCGAATGGTATAGAACTCTGATGGCGAATCTATGGCATGGGTGGCATTGGGAGCCCTCTCTGTGGATATGTACGCCATTGCCAGCCAGCTGCTCTTCAGGTTTCCAGCACACATGTCAAGCTGGTCTTTGCAGACACTGGAGTGCTAGAAAATGGCCCAAAAACAGTTTTCCAGGCCTTTTTCCAGGCCGTTTTTAGGCTGTTTTGGGGGGGCATTTTGGTCCATTTTTGGCCTGAAAAATGGCCTGAAAACTAGCATGCATGCACCAGCCAGCTGGTGTTTGGATTTCTGGTGCTCCAGCGCGCACACATGCACGCGTCTGCACGCGTGTTCCAGTTTGGGTACTTGGTGCCGAAAAGGTTCGCCATCACTGGAATGAAATCTCCTGCTTGACAGGCAATTGGACTAAAACAGGAGTCCCCAACCTCCAGTCCATCGACAAACACCAATCTGCAGCATGCAGGAACCAGGCTGTGCAGCAAGTGAAACCCCATCCTCAGAATGCAGCAGCATGCAAAACCACACTTCCTCCAGTCTGCGGAAAAGCCTCTCTCCATGGAACCATCCCTAGTGCCCAAAAGATTGGGGGCGACTGGACTAGAAGACCTCCAAGTTCCATTCTAACTCTGTTATCCTGTTATTCTTTGACACCCGAATCTGTCACTAGATCTTGTCTGGGGACATTAGGCGAGACCAGAGTTTGCCAGACTGTTTATTTTAGAAGAGATTCTTTTGTGTTGTAGTGCCCCTCTTTGGAATATTAATTCATCCCCCCCAATAAGATTTGCCCTGATCCCACTTTCACAAGACACTTAAAGATCAAGCCTGACATCCTAATACTTGTAATGCTAGTGAATCGATTTCTTGCTTATATTGATTGTGGGATACTCTTGAGCAGGGGTCTCCAACCTTGGCAACTCTAAGACGTGTGGACTTCAACTCTCAGAATTCCAAGCTGGCTGAGGAATTCTGGGAGTTGAAGTCCACAAGTCTTAAAGTTCCCAAGATTGGAGACCCCTGCTCTTGAGGGTTCTTGCTTGCTATTTTTATGTCAGTTCTGTTTATTATTTTGGTAATGGGTTTATTCTGTTTTAATTGTCAGCCACCTAGAGCCCTGTACATGAGATGGGGAGAACATATACATTATTAAATAAGTACATGGGTTTTCAAGAACAACTAGAATGATCTTTTCAATAGGAGTCAGCTGCTTAAAAGAATTGAGGTAAAATAAACAGATTTCTTTTACTCCGCGTTTATTATTGGATATAGATCATTCAAGGTGGTTAGCATACCCAATACCCCTTCCTCCTATTTTCCACACGACAACAACCCTATGAGGTGGATTGGGCTGAGAGAGAGGGAGTGGCCCAAATCACCCAGCTGCTTTTCATGCCCATAGGCATGATAGAGGAGGGGAATGAGAGGGGGGGGATGATAGAGAGAGGGGAGGAAGGAGGGAGTGGAGGGAGAGAGGGAGGAGGGAAAGGGAGGGAGGGGAGGAAGAGAGGGAGGGAGAGAGTGGAGGATGGAGAGAGTGGGAGGGAAGGAGGGAGAGCAGGGGGGAGGGAGAAGGAAGAAAGAGGGAGAGGGGAGGAGGGAGATTGGAGTGGGAAGGAGAGAGTGGAGGAGCGGGAGAGAGAGGAAGGAGGGAGGGAGGGGGCAAGGGAGTGAGAGAGGAGAGAGGGGGGAGAGAGATATGAAAACAAACACATTAGAGGCCACACTCTGAATTATAATCCCAAAGGGGAAAATCTGAATAAAATGGGAAGATATTATTGAAAAGACTGTCCCGCCCAAATACTTCAATGTAGTATGTTTGTTGTGTTGTCCTGGTGTGATTAGCTGCTGCTAATTTTTCTTCAATAGCGTCCACAGAGTGTGTTACTGTCTACACAGAGTCAAAGTGGCAGTCCTTCACTTGGAATTTACAAGCACTTAAAATCACCATGGAGGAAATACAAACTGCCCTTGATTTTGGGGAGGGACTAATACAAGTATGACCAGCCAAGTATTATCGTATGAGCTGATGTATCTGGTAATACTTAGTTTGCATTAATACCTCCCAAATTCTAGGGCAGTTTGGTATTTCCTCCATATATATATATATATATATATATATATATATATATATAGATGTATGTATGTATGTATGTATGTATGTATGTATGTATGTATGTATATATATATATATATATTATATAATATACTATAATATATATATATAATATATTCCCACCTATATATATATATATATTCCCACTATATATATAGATATAATATATATATATATATATATATATATATATATATATATATATATATATATTCCCACTGACCAAACTCTCCACATAACCCATAATAATATAAAATATACAGATTTTTTGGTAAGCGTAAGGTATTTTGGTTATGATTTGGACTGATAACTAGTCTACCAAAGGAAACTGGTCCTCCAGAGAGGGTTGAATTTCTACCTCTCCTTGTCCCAGCCAGTATGGACAGCGGTCAGGAGTTAGGGATTTGAACTTCCACAAGTGACCAACCTAAAGACCTTTGCCAAGATTTGCATTCCATGGCTTGTCCTCAAAACCCAAGTCTGAATGCAGTCTCCTTGGAAAGGGCTGCGGCCTCAAACTGAGGAGGGTTTTAGCTGGCAGTGTTTAATAGTTGGTAGAGCCTTTTCTAGTCGACCTGCAGAATTTACAACATTACTGGGCTGGAATTTTGAAAAACTCAGATCTAGAGGTGTCTACCTTGGCAACTTTCACACCTGTGGACTTCAACTCCCAGAATTCTTCGGCTACAAAAATTCTGAAAGTTGAAGTCCACAAGTCTGAAGGTTGGACATCCTTACTCTAGTCCAGTGATGGCTAACCTTTTGTCGTCGCATGCTGAAAGCATGCATGCGCCCACGCCCATAATGCAATGTGCGCGCAATACCCCTATGTCCCCCCTCTCTGTGCATGTGTGTATGAATCCCTGCACGTGCGCACATTGATTGCAACCGTGCTCCCTGGCATGGATGTGTACCCCTGCGACCTATTTGGGCCTAGTAGGCCTCCTTTACAGCCTCATCGTGCATGCACGTCCACCTCCCACTTCGGCCTGCGTCTCACGCATGCATGGAAAACCCCAAAATCAGCTGGCCAATGGGAGGCATGCACACCAGGGGTGGGTTTCAACCAGTTTCGCGGCGGTCCCCCGCGAACGGGTTGGGTCGCGAACCCGAAAGTAAGTAACTTCCGGAATGGCGAAGGGCACACCTGCTCGCCCACAGCTCCTTACCCGGTTTTGACGAGTTCTGCGCTTCCACGCATGTGCAGGACGCATACAGCGCCTGCGCGATCCTCCAGGAGCAGCTGGAGCATCGCACAGACACTAGTACGCATGCGTGCACTGCGCGCGTGCACAAGGATGCCGCTGGCCCCATTCCAACCGAACCGGTTGGAACAGGGCGAGAAACCCACCGCCTGATGCACACATACGTAGTAGCGCTGTGCTAGGGGCGGTGGTTGGTGTGCAGATAGAGAGGGCTCTGTGTGCAACCTATGGCATATGTGCCATAGGTTCGCCATCATAGCTCTAGTCCATATTTTCAGCCACAGGGCTCCTAGCTTTCCAAAGCTCTGCAGCAGTGTTTTCTCAGCCTTAGTAACTAGGTTATGTGGACTTCAACTCCCAAAATTCCTCAGCCAGCATGTTTGTCCACTCAATGGCTAAGCTAAAGGGCAATGAAAGAAATGCCACCCTTAAACCCTACCACTGTCAGGCAGAAATCCTATTTAAATTACTAGAACAGTGTTTTCTCAATATCTTGGCACCTTTTTAATGTGTGGCCTCCAAGCAAAGCGGGCTGGGGAATTCTGGAGTTGAGTCCTCACATCTTAAAGGAGCCAGGATTGAGAGACCCTGAAACGGAATTGTATGAGGTCAGGAAGAAATACAATATACTGGATTATACATAAATTGCCCTTTTATTAGCACATTCAAATAGTTTTTTGTGTCCTTAAACACGGGAACAGGGGATGGTGTGCAGAGGATAGAAGGGAGGAAGATGAAGAGTTATGGATGGCTCACCTTGCTGGGTTTCAGAAAGGCCATCCAAACTAACTTGATTTTTTTTTGGAACAGGTCTGCAAAACAGGTGAGAAGGTGATATGAGCTACTTCTTCCTATAATTGGAGATTCATGAAAACAGAATTATTTTTATCTCTGGCCCTGTGTTTTCCATTAGATGGTCCTTTGTCAGTGGTGGGTTCCTACCAATTTCGGCCTAAACTGTAGTGGTTTGGCAGCCTGGTCACTGGAAGCGGGAGCAACCCAAGCCTACCATGCCCCCGAACCAGTTCTCCTATGGTACCGCCATCTTGTTTTTGGCTTCCACCCACGCACAGAGCAATTTTTATTGCACTGTGCATGCACGAGCCAGCGCGCATCAAGCACGCACGAGCGAACTGGCAGTAGTGCCTACCCAGTGATGGGTTGCATATGGTATGCCCCGGTACGGGCGTACCAGTGCCTGCCGGGAGCACTGGTACCGTTCCAAATCCAGTGCTCTGGGAGGGCCCACCCACGCACCCTTCCTCCTTACCTATATTTGAGCTCTTTGTCGCTTACGCGTACGGCTCGTACGGCGCCTGTGTGATGCTCCACCAAGCAGCTGGAGCGTCGCAGAGGTTTGTGGAGGCGTCGCAAGAGGTAAGGACGCATATGCTTGCTGTGCATGCGCATGCGCACTGCACGCATTCATGTTTGGATGCCGGGCCCCATTGCACCATACCGGTTGCAAACGGGATCCAGAACCCATCACTGTTCCTGCCGGAACTTACCACTGTCCTTCATGTTTTTGGTTATGTATTTTTTAATTCAATTGATGTAAGTAGAACTTGGAAACCACCCCAAAGTAGCTTCAACTGTAGTGGCACAACAGCCCTGCAAGTAAATAAAACAAATATGTTAGATTTATATCCTATCTAAGGTAGCCGCTTTCATTATTGGGAGCTAAAAGGTCAGTATGGCTGGCAGAGATGTGCAATTAAACCTCTGCCCCCCCCCCTTTTATAACCCTGCGTGGCACATTTTAGAAAGAATCAGAGCTTTGATCCCACTGTTGATCCACGGTTTTGATTTTTTCCCCTCACACAATACAGGGTGTCCTCGATTTACAACCATTCATTTAGCGACCATTTGAAGTTATAATGGCATCGAAAAAAGTGATTTATGACTGTTTTTCATCTTACGACCATTTCAATCATGTGATCAAAATTCGGGCATTTGGCAATTGACTCTTACTTATGACGGTTGCAGTATCTCGGTCCGCGTGATCCCCTTTTGCGACCTTCTGACAAGCAAAATCAACAGGCAAGCCAGATTCACTTAATGACCGTGTTACCTAACTTAACAACTGCACTGATTCACTTAACTCTGGCAACTCAGTTAGCAATTGTTTTGTTTAGCAACAGAAATTTTGGGCTCAATTGTGGTCAGAATTCAAGGATCACCTGTCGATCAAGTGTTTCTCTTCTTTGTTGGAAGTCCCACTTAAGATCCTTTCAAATCCTTGAGGGATTAGCAGAACAAGAACAGTTTTCCACAAATGTGTGTTTGTTTTAGCTTTGTCATTAGCTTTGTCACCCTCTCTATCTTGCTTTTATATTGCTGGGAACATTTTGAGATTGTTTTGCAGGGCGTGTGCCTTATTATTATTTATTTATTTATTTATTTATTTTTATTTATTTATTTGCTGGATTCATTTTTTTTGGCTTTCTGTTCAACAAAGACAGTTAACAGTTCACAAAACAACAAGACAACAAAGAAAAAAGAGGATGAATTAATATTATGTATATTAAATACAATTGCAATCACGGTGCTGGTCCAACCTGGAATTTGAGTGTTTTGGAGAAGCGGAATAATAATAATTATTATTATTATTATTATTATTATTATTATTATTATTATATTATTATATGGAATAAAGTGTTTAGTGAAGTTTGAACATGAGAAATTCAGGCAAATTGCAAAACCCAAAAAACAATATCACAAGCGGAAATAACTGATATTCAAGACACAACTAAAGACTTATAGTAGAACTCCCAGAAGAGCTCTTGGGGAGGAAATAACATCACCACCACTAGAACCAGTTATACACTGACCACTGATGAACTAACTCAAAAACAAAAGAATTGAAGGATAAAGATCATGGAGCATTTTCTGCTTATGAGGAAAAGGCAACGTTTAACCATCACTAAACTGATGTCTGAAGAAATTTGGCCCCTATCATGAAAATGGGTTATGCAGTGTTTTCAACAATTGACCGGGATCCATTTTGGAAACAAACCAGTTAATGTACAGCGCAGCTGTAATAGTCACTAATGAACTAGGCATTAAAATTAAAGTACCTAGTCATAACAGAAAAAGCATCAAAGCCAAAGAAAATCCGTTTAGAACAAAAAATAAAAAAATTAAGGGCAGATGCTAGTAACTTAAAGAACATGCATGAGCAACGGCTTAAAAACAACAAAATCATAGATCGGCTAATCAGGAGATATAGATTGGATACAAGAAACATCAATGAAGCTGTAGAGATTGTAAAACAGCAGATAACAGCAACAGCTAGAAAAATTGAAAGATATGAGGCACGAATCATCCAATATAAACAAAATCAGCAATTTCGATCAGACCAACGGCTTTTTATCAAAGTCTTAATGTAAATGGTGACACCAAAAGTGAAAAACCAGAAAAACAGGCCACAGTTGAATTCTGGAAAGAATTGTGGGAAAATGCAAAGGACTACAACAAGGAAGCAAAGTGGATACATGACTTTGAGAAAAGCATTGGCAACAAACAAATGCAAGTATTAGAAATAACAACTGAGATGATCAAAAAACGAGTTAAAAAGGTAAAGAATTGGACATCACCTGGAAAGGACCAATTACATGGTTTCTGGCTCAAATATCTGACCAGTTTACATGCAATATTGGCCAGGCAACTGAATTAAATTTTACAAAAGGGCCAAATTGATGAATGGTTGACAACTGGAAAAACATACTTGATTCAGAAAGATCCAACTAAAGGAACAACACCTGAAAACTATAGACCAATAACATGCTTGCCAACAACCTTCAAATTACTCACAGGCATTATTGCAGATAACATGATGGATTATTTGGAAACAAACAACATCTTGCCAGTAGAGCAAAAAGGCAACAAAAGAAGGAGCAGGGGCACAAAAGATCAGCTTCTAATTGATAAAATGATATTAGAAAATTGTAAGAACAGAAAAATGAACTTGAATATGGTCTGGATTGATTACAAAAAGGCATTTGACTCACTGCCACATAGTTGGATCATAAAATGCTTAGAAACAACTGGCATTAGCAAAAATATTACATCCTTTACTGAAAAGGCAATGAAACAATGGAGAACTGAGTTGGCAGTAGGGAATGAGAGCTACGGAATGGTTAATATCAAGCGAGGAATTTTCCAGGGTGATTCACTTTCACCTCTTCTCTTCATCATCGCAATGATCCCACTATCAGTAATCTTAAAAAAAATGAAATTAGGCTACCAAACAGCCAAAAAAGCTGAAAAAATTTCGCATTTACTATATATGGATGATTTGAAACTCTATGGAAAGTCAGAAATAGAAATCCAATCATTGACAAATACAGTCCGAGTATTCAGCACCGATATTCAATGCAGTTTGGCATGGAAAAATGCGCCACTGTATCCATAAAAAGGGGCAAAATCACTGCATCTGAGGGAATTGAAATGCCCAATGGCCAACTAATTAAATGCAAAGAAAATGAAGCCTACAAATACTTAGGCATTCTGCAGTTGGATAACATCAAGCATGGAGAAGTAAAAACTATTGTCAGACGAGAGTACACCAACAGAGTTAGGAAAATTTTGAAATCTAAATTGAATGGTGGAAATACAATCAAGGCCATAAATACCTGGGCAATACCAGTTATAAGATACACAGCTGGCATAGTTAACTGGACACAAACTGATTTGGACCTTTTGGACCGAAAAAACCAGGAAACTAATGACAATGCACTACAGTTTACATCCACGTGGTGATACTGATAGACTATATCTGCCCCGAAAATCAGGTGGCAGAGGATTATTACAAGTGAAGCAACAGTTGAAGAAGAAAAACATGCACTGGCTGATTATTTAAAGAAAGTCAAGAACATCTATTAATCGAAGTAAAGAACAAAAATCTACTGAAGGCCCAACAGACGAAACAAGAATACAGAAAAGATGTGATAAAATCAAGAATGGAGAGTTGGCAGAACAAAGCACTGCATGGTCAATTTCTGGAAAAAATAAAAGATAAAGTGGACAGTGAACAAACTTGGTTATGGTTAAAAACAGGTACATTAAAGACAGAAACAGAGTCCGAATCCTGGCTGCGCAAGAACAAGCTATCCGCACAAATGGCCTTAAGGCCAAAAATCGAAAATCCTCTGATGATGCCAAATGCAGACTTTGCAAAGAACTGACGAAACTGTTTGATCACATACTCAGCTGCTGTAAAAAAAATCACGCAGACTGATTATAATTGCGGCACAATTCATAGCACAAATGCATCCATTGGAATTTGTGCAAAAATTATAATATTACAACAGCAACAAACTGGTGGGAACATCAGCCTGAAAAAGTCACCGAAAATCAGATGGTCAAGTCTTGTGGGATTTCTGTATACAAACCGACAAATACTGGCGCATATACACCAGACATCACACTGGTTTGAGACAAATAAGGTCACCATCATAGACTCGCAATACCAGGTGATGCAGGGTCGCCGAGAAGGAACATGAAAAAAATCGCAAGATAACAGGACTTAAAAATCGAAATTCACGACTATGGCACAAACCAGCAGTGGTAATTCCAGTGGTAATTGGCACACTGGGTGCTATTCCAAAAGCACTGGAATTACATTGAAAACAGTTTAAAAATTGACAAAATCCCCATCCGTCAAATGCAAAAAGCCGCACTGCTTGGATCTGCACGGATATTACGAAAATACGTTACGACGTCCTAGGCCCCTGGGTGGGGCCCGACTAGTAACCAATGCCAAATCCGGCGAAACAACTGGCCGCTGTGATACAATTGTATAATAATAATAATAATAATAATACAACAACAACAACAACAACAACAGACAAAATAGTGGCGCATAATACACCAGACATCACGCTGGTTGAGAAAAATAAGGTCACAATCATAGACATCGCAATACCAGGGGATAGCAGAGTCGCCGAGAAGGACATGAAAAAAATCGCAAAATATCAGGACTTAAAAATCGAATTCAACGACTATGGCACAAACCAGCAGTGGTAATTCCAGTGGTAATTGGCACATTGGTGTTATTCCAAAAGCACTGGAATTACATTTAAAACAGTTAAAAATTGACAAAATCACCATCAGTCAATGCAAAAAGCCGCACTGCTTGGATCTGCACGCATATTACGAAAATATGTTACAATGTCCTAGGCCCCTGGGTGGGGCTTGACTAGTAACCATGCCAAATCCGGCGAAACAACTGGCCGCTGTGATACAACTGTATAATAATAATAATATTATAAATCACAAATTTCCAGTGGAATAACTTTTGGTGTTCGCCTTGGAGAACAAACCTGAATTTCTGCTTTAGGATGGGAATAACAAACAAACAAGGGATGTGCAAGTAGGGTATGTCCTCGATTTATGGCTACAATGGAGCCCAAAATCTCTGTTGTAAGCGAGACATTGTTAAGTGAATTTTGCCCCATTTTAGGACTTTTCTTGCCATGGTTGTTAAGTGAATCGCAGCAGTTATTAAGATAGTTACATGGTTGTTAAGCGAAGCTGGTTTCCCCATTAACTTTGCTTGTCAGAAGGTCGCAAAAGATAATCACATGACTTCGGGGCACTGTGACCATCATAAATATTCCTTCCTTCCTTCCTTCCTTCCTTCCTTCCTTCCTTCCTTTCCTATTTCCTTTCTCCAAGCATCTGAATTTCAATGATGTGACCTTAGAGGATGGATGCTGCAATGATTTTAAGTGCGAAAAGTGGTCATAAGCATTCAGCCAGTTTGCACCACTTCGGGAGAACCAGTTAACTTTCTGAGCAGTTTGGAGAATCGGTTGTTGGAAGAAATCATTCAGGCACAGAAGCTGTTAAATTGTTTAATCCCACCACTGGTCATAAGTCACTTTTTCCAGTGCTGTTGTAACTTAGAACAGTCACTAAATGAACTGTTGTAAGTGGAGGACTTCCTGTACTTCTTTGCAATGCTTCTCTTTCCTCTGCTGTTCAGAAGACTTTTCCTCTGTTGTCTCCCCTTAATATTTGGGTCCGCCTTCCCTTTCTGCCGCCTCTGTTTCTCCTTGTGTTCATTCTCGGTTGTGCGGTCTTTTGCCCTCCAGATGCTCTCCTGGCTGATCTTGAGACCACCACTCTATCTCCAAACGCCCCGTTCTACTCACCGACTCCGGGGGATCCCACAATCAAGAGAGGACTCCAGTCTCCAAGCCAACAACTTCATCTTACAACTCTCAGGTGGGTTGAGAGTAGTGGAAGACAACTGTATCAATTCATTTGTTCAGTCTAATCCAGTGTTTTTCAAATTGAGTGACTTTAAGACGTGTGGACTTCAACTCCAGAATTCCCCAGCCAGCAAAGGGAATTCTGGGGGTTGAAGTCCATACATTTAAAAAGTTGCTAAATTTGAAAAAACACTCAGCTACCCGCTTAAAGTGCTGGAACTGAGGGGAAATAAATTCTCGGCCAATTAATAGCATCATGCTATCCTTCTTTCTTTCTTTCTTTCTTTCTTTCTTTTTCTTCCTTCCTTCCTTCCTTCCTTCCTTTCCTTCTTCCTTCTCCCTTTCTTTCCCCACTCTCTTCTTTCTTTCTTTCTCTTTCTTTCTTTTTCTTTCTTCTTTCTTTCTTTCTTTCTTTCTTTCTTTCTTTCTTTCTTTCTTTCCCTACCCCTCTGTCCCTAGATTGGCAATGCAGTGGATCTCTCTTGTCTTCCTAGGCTGAAAGCCTTTCCATTCTAAATTGACTCTATAGAAGGCAGAAATAAACCGGTAAAGCTTTCTGAGGCCTGAAGATGAAGTTTCATTTCCTGCTGCCGGTGTCTTTCATGACAGCAAGTCCTTGTTTTATTAAAACAAAAGACGGTCACTATGATTTCACCGTGGTACACCAATCCTTTTCTAACTAAAAGACCCATCAGCACTGTTATCGTAATCAGCTATTCTTGAAAAATAAATAGCTGCTTCTGCTTACTTCAAAGTTATTCTGGGTGTAAAACTATCCTGGGAGTTGCATAGAGACGATAGATTTGTGGTTAAATGTGTGAAATAAGAATCTTGGTGGGTTTCCTCCCCCCACCCACACTTCAGACAGTCTTACTTTGCTCTTTGCAATTGATAGGCATTATGGTTAGGGGTTTCAATGCTATTCCAGTAATCTTCGACCTCATACCTTCTCATTTCTCAAGTAGCTTTTTAAAAAAACGAAGTTTATTCAGATACAGGCTTTTTGTCTCCTTTTGAAGGACAGCAGCACACGTAGGGGTGGGATTGAAAATTTTTAGCAACTGGTTCTCTGCCCAGTTGCTCGAGGGGGGAGGCGGGGCGTCATCATGGGGGCGTGGCCTACTCAGCTTCCTGCACCATAATGGGGGCAGACCCATTTTTTGCCCTCCCTAGGCTCCGGAGGCTTTCCTCGAGCCTCCAGGAGAACGAAAACGACCTTCCACGGGTTCTGAAGGCCCTCCAGAGGCTGGCAACAGGGCTGTTTCTGGACTCCCGGAACTTCGGGGAGGCCCATTTTTCGCCTTCCCACAGCCTCAGCATGCACCCTACGGTTACCTGGCATGAGTGAAAGAGTGCAGAGAAAAGCAACAAAGATGATTAGGGGACTGGAGACTAAAACATATGAGGAACGGTTGCAGGAACTGGGTATGTCTACTTTAATGAAAAGAAGGACTAGGGGAGACATGATAGCAGTCTTCCAATATCTCAGGGGCTGCCACAAAGAAGAGGGAGTCAAATTATTCTCAAAGGCACCTGAGGGCAGAACAAGAAACAATGGGTGGAAACTAATTAAGGAGAGAAGCAACTTAGAACTGAGGAGAAATTTCTTGACAGTTAGAACAATTAAGCAGTGGAACAGAAATTGCCTCCAGAAGTTGTGAATGCCTCAACACTGGATGTCTTTAAGAAGATGTTGGAGAGCCATTTGTCTGGAACGGTATAGGGTTTCCTGCCTAGGCAGGGGGTTGGACTAGAAGACCTTTGAGGCTCCTTCCAACTCGGCTATTGTATTGTATGATGAATGGGCCGTGTGAAAATTCCTGGGAGGGGAGAGGCAGGGCAGGCAGGGCCAGCCAGTCCTTCCCACTACTGGTTCGGTGAACCAGATTCAAAATTACCATGCAGTTCGCCCAACCAGTCCAAACCAGCTGAATCCGCCCCTGCCCACCCGGGTAAAACTTCATTTGAAGGAAGATGGATTAATTGTACAGGTAGTCCTCGACTTACAACCATTTGTTTAGTGACCATTTGTAGTTACAGTGGCACTGAAAAAAGTGACATGGCTTTCACACTTACGACCATTGAAGCCTCCCCATAGTCGCATGATCAAAGTTCAGATGCTTGGCAACTGGCCTGTATCTATGACAGTGGCAGCATCCTGGGATCATGTGGTCCCAGTTCTGACAAGTAAAATCAACTGGGAAGCCAGTTTCACTTGGCCACCATATTACTAACTTAAACAACTGCGGTAATTCAGTTAAAAATGTGATAAGAAAGGTTGTAAAATGGGACAAGAAAGGTTGTAAAATGGGACGGAACACTTAACCTCTGCTTTGCTTAGCAACAGAAAATTTGGGCTCATTCTGAGTGGGGGGACTACTTCTATGTGTTAGTTTCCAGCCTTGTGCCTCCCTCCTAAAAAACCAGTCTCTGTATTTATTAATTCAGCAGATCTGTTTCCCCTCTGAAATTAATTTCTCTGACAAAATGCAGAGAATGCAGCTTCATTCGTGGTGTCTCTCTGCACTTCCACAGATCCAAATGGGAATTTAGCCCAGTTTTCTATAATAGCCGCACATGCATTTTGATCCAGCTGCCCCTTTATGAGCAAATTTTTCCATAAACCTATAAAAGCTTTACATTTTAGAAACCTACAAAAACTTTAAGACGTTTCCAGTTTCCAGGGGCAAAGAACATAATGTTCTGCCTTTGGGACTCTTGGAAAAAACCCAAGTGGTTGGAATTTTACCGCAAGTCTCACTGGTGTCTGGCAGAAGCTCCGATGATATCATGGCATAATGATGTCATCACACAAGCGATGTCATGATACAAATGACATCACCCATAGTACTTGTGGCAATTGGGTGCTAATGGAATAGAGTTCTACTACAATTAAGGAAGTCGACTGCTTAGATTAGTGGGCCTATCATATTGCTCCTAGCTTTACATTCAGGAGGGAAAAAAACATCTGGAGACTTTAGAGCAGGGGTGGGCAATTAATTTTCCCAAGGGGCCACATCAGAAACTGGAACTGTTGTGGAGGGCCAGGCTAATAGAGCTCTGAAGATGTGAAGGGATGCACGCACATCCATAAATTGAAAAAATATTGGCAGCGTCCTTCAAAGTGAAAAGTAATCCATGTGGGCTGGACAAGGATGGCCAGATGTAGCCTGGGTCTGTTTTAGAGCAATGTTTTTCAACCTTGGTTGAAAGTTTTTCAACTTTAACATGCTCAGACTTCAGTTTTCAAGTCTTCTGCTGTTCTTTGCTGCAGAAGTTGCATCATTCAGACTAAGCCGAAATTCTTACTTGCCTTCTGAGTCCAGTTCTATTCCAGCTCTGCTTTATATAAGTTGTATCATCTTGTTTTTTTCAGGCTGGAAAAGCAGCCATGCCGGTTGATCCAATCCCAACACCACCCCTGCAAGGCGGGAGCGACAAGGAGCATCTCTACAGGTAAATCGAAGGGCAGGTTTGCTGAGGGTTTCTTTAACATGTATAGTAGGCACCCTTCGTTTGATTTTATTTGCTTAACCATTACAGGGGGGTGGGGGGAAAGAACCTGAAATACAAAGGGACAGAAATAACTGCATCAAACAGGCCTTGACTAATCTCTGGGAATTCTAAGCAGGCTTGTTCGTCACTGGATGGTAGACCGGTTCCACCACAAAACCGCGGATGACAAAATCGCGGTCGACGAAAGCGCGTATGTGACGTCATCACAGCGCGACGAAAAAGATCGAAAAATGTAAAAATAAAGCAAAACCTTACCCTAACCCCCCCAAACCTAACCCTAAACCTAACCCTAAACCTAACCCTTAACCTAACCCTAAACCTAACCCTAAACCTAACCCTTAACCTAACGAAAAACGTAACGCTAACCCTTAACCTAATGCTAAACGTAACGCTAACGCTCTAACCCTAACCCTAACCCTTAACCTAACCCTAATCCTAACCCTTAACCTAACCCTTACCTTTATGTGAATCGGCTTGCTGTAATTTAATTTTTATTTCAATTTTTCGATCTTTTTTGTCGCGTTGTGATGACGTCACATACGCGATTTCGTCGACCGCGCTTTTGTGGAACGCGATTTTGACGGGTCACGTGGTAGACCACTACGAGGTCCCTACACTAAGCTAGATGTAAAAGTAGAAAAGCCTTTTAAAAGAGAAACCACACTATTTCCATGCTGCTGCCAGGATCACCCTAAGACGCCCAGGTTTCAAGCTTGGGCCTTGAAAACACATGACGATGAAGGTGGTGATGTGGTTTGGGAAAGAGCCAGATGTTGGAAGTCACTCCAGTGCTCTGCAGGGCTGGTCTGCTTGCATAAAGAAAGGCAGACCCTGTTTTTATGGTTTCTGTCGTCCCTGCTGGAAACAAGAGTGAGCAGCTGCTGTTTCTGCTATCAGGGCAGCTGTTAGGTGGCAGAAACACAGCTGGAAACAATCGTCTGCTCTCTTAACAAGGCAGAAGCTTCATATCCAACATCCTGGAGGAAAGCACGCTGTCCCGTCCCCCCGTCTGGCCTTTAAGCTGGCAGGATATGGGGGTCGCAAGCACTGCCCGGGGGATGGAGGAAGAATTGGGGGGGGGGGGGGGGAGAGTGGAGTCTGGAGGCATTTGGCCTCCCTGGGAGCTTTGCCCAGATCTTCTGGCCTCGGTCCAGAGCTTCCATTAAGCGGAGGGATCCTATAAATAGCTGCCACCCTTTCCTCCCCATCTTCCCTGAAGAGACAGGCACCGCATCGCTCTCTTCAAGGTGTGGTGTGAATTCAGACTCCCTCTCTTCCCTGCTTGGAGCTGTCCCCAAAACCTCTTTGGCCGCTCATCCTCACCTCTTTTGCCTCCCACCTCAGTACAGTCTGCAAGCCCCTCTCACCAAAGGCAAAGGAAGCCGCCCCTCCACCCTTCTCCTCCTCCAGCGGGGTGCTCGGAGCCGGGCTTTGCGAACTGGATCGGCTTCTCCAAGAGCTCAACGCAACCCAGTTCAACATCACAGGTGTGTGTGTGTGTGTGGTTTGTGTAGCGGGGTGGGGGGGTGGGGACAGTGCTTCGGATGGCTTTTCGCATGCAGAAACGCTGGGCCTTGGAGTAGTTATTTTGTGATGTACACTTACCTTCTACACCAGCACGTAGAATTCACTAGCGTAGACAGCGTTAGAATAATTGCCCTGTTTATAGAGGGTGGGGGGCTACTAACTTTTAAATTAGAACCTCCATGGACACAGGCATTTTACCTCAGAGAATTAGAAGAAGTTGCAAGCTACCTTCAGGGGAGGGGGGCATTCATGGGTCCTGCCAACCTCCTTGGAAACCTCTTTTCTGTATCGTCCCTCGCGTGATCGGAAGTGGCATCAAACTGGACTGTGAGGCATCGCACCAAGCCGGAATGTCTATTGTTTTTGGCTTGGTGTGATGCGTGAACCCAACCATTGTCATTTGTTAACCGTGATTTATGGTTCGGTGTATTGTGTGAACCCAGCCAACCCAGCGGTGGTTTTTTCAGTAAACCATCGCAAACTAATCATGGCTTTGAGTGCCAATGTTTGCTGTTGTCCAGAAGAGTGATTCTAAAAGGATGAAATCCAACATTACAGTTCCTTCTTCGGTAGACTGGTGTCTTCTGGGTGTGCTGGGCTACAACCCTCATAATTTCTAGCTGGCCTAGGAACATGGTTGTAGGAGACATGGCCCAATACATCTGGAGAACATCTGGTTTGCAGTGGGGTTAAGCATCCTCTTTTCCCAAGTCTGCTTCAGATCCTGACACTGGGCTAACTAGATATGACACGAGAGCAATTCAGAATAAAGTTCTTGATTGATCTTTACGTTATCTTCTGGTTCGGCACCCCTTGTCTCCCCAATACAGGTAGTCCTCGACTTAACAACATTCTCAGAGATCCTTCCCCATCCTGCTTACAGTCTTTTTAGACTGTTGCCTTCTGGCAGAAGATACAGAACAATTAAAACTAGGACCTTACGTCTTCTGAATAGCTTTTATCCCAGAGCTATAATCACACTCAATAATGAACTAAAGGGCCACCATCAATGATCTATTGGACAGCACTACTTGGTCTTGTGTGGATGCTTGGGGGCTTTAGGGGCGGGAATTTTTTTGGTGTGTGTGTATGTTTTGGGGATTGTTATGTGTGTTGGGCCTGGTCTCTGGGTGTTATGTGAATTTCGTTGTATGTGTAAACTGTGTATAAGTACAATGACAATAAAGTAAAGTTTGTTTAGTAACCATTCAAAGTTCAGTGCCACTGAAAAATGTGAATTATGCCCATTTTTCATAGTTACGACCTCTACAGCAATCCTATGGTCACATGATCAGAATTTAGATGCTTGGCAACTGACTCATATTTATGACGGTTGTTGTGTCCCAGCGTCCCAGGCCCTTTTGTGACCTTCTGACTAGCAAAGTCAATGGGGAAGCCAGATTCACTTAACAACCGGGTTACTAGCTTACCAACTGCACTGATTCACTCAATTGTGTTCGTAAGTAGAGGACAAACTGTAGTTCTTAATTTAGCCATTACGGGTAGTCCTCTAGCCATTACGAACACAACTGAGCCCCAAATTTCTGTAGTTAAGTGAGACATTTGTTAAGTGAGTTTTGCCCCATTTTATGACTTTTCCTGCCACAGTTGTTAAGTGAATCGCTGCAGTTGATAAGTTGGTAACCTGGATGTTAAGTGGATCTGGTTTTCCCATTGACTTTGCTTGTCAGAAGGTCACAAAAGGGGATCACACGATCCCAGGACACAGCAATGGTCATGAACTAGTTGCCAAGTATCCGAATTTAATCCCTTGATCACGGGGATACTGCAAAGGTAACTCGGTAACTATGAAAAGCGATCGTAAGTCACATTTTTCAGTGCCGTTGTAACTTTGAACGAACTGTTGTAAGTCAAGGACTACCTGGAGTTTTCAATTTAGCCATTTTATGTATGCTCTGCCTTTTGCTTTGACACTCAACTTGGTGTGGCTGGGATATCACCTTCTTTTATTGTTAACAGAGCAATTTTATTGTTAACAAAGCAATCCTATCGATCAGGTCAGGCTGAGAGAACTGGATTCAATAAGATCTCTGGTTGAGTGAGAATTAAAATGGGATCTTTTCTGACCCTTTCCGGTCTCTAGATTTTGTCAAACATTCAGTACTAGGTAAATAAATCAGGGTGGTCCTTAAAATCCCTTGAGTACAAGTGATGGTTTGTGTAAAATGGCTGTGAAAAGTGGCTCCAGGCATTGCTCTTTGCTGTGGTATCTTGGGTGTTTATTTGCTGGTGGCTGGGGAATTCTGGGAGTTGAAGTCCACACGTTTTATGGTTGCCAAGTTTGGAAACCGCTGATGTAAATACTTCTGGGCTGACATAAAGCAGAGCACCCAGAAGTGCTTCACTTCTCAAAGTTTGTAACTTCCAAAACCAGCCTTAAGGCTGTCTCTCTCGACTGCAACTACCCCGTCTGTTGAACAGAGATGCCTCTACGTCTCAGAAGCTCTCTAAATGCACCTCCCGTTTCCAAGCAGATTTTCCCACCCACATCCAATATATCCCACGAGGCTTGACCTTTCCTTGCAATGGAGCATTTATTCCTTCCTCCATCGGCTTCTATGATTTGCACTTTCCAACATGAGGCAGGTTTGAATGAAGAATGGAAGTTCCTTCTCTGCCCTGGGTGACGTTGCCAGATTTCAGCGCAGCAGGAGGAAGTTGCTTCTTTTTCAACGTATTTCTGCCCAATTTTCCAAGCTTTTTTTTTTTTTTTACCATGTACTTCCTCTCTGGGTGTATATGTGTTTTCCAGATGTTCTTTCATGCCTAGAAGTGTGGCAGTGCTGCCCTCTGATGGCTGATGTGTGGAATAGCACGAGTCAAATATTTCTCCTTCCCTTCCCTTTCTCCTTTCCTTCCTTCCCTTCCCTTTCTATCCCCAGATGAAATAATGTCCCAATTCCCATCCAGCAAAAGCCCTGCTGCAGACAAGGACAAAGAGAGATTGGACGATTCGACAGACGGTACTTCTTTATCCCGGTAAGTGGCAGATATATGGGAGAAACTGAGATAGAATTTGCCACTAGTCCTAAAGAGGTTTGAGAAACATTGTTTTTGATGCATCTAAATACTAAGTAAATCTAAATACTAAGTAAAATTATCTTCTCATGATAGGTAATTAGTATTTCCATTTTATAACCTGGAGCAATGTGTTTCTCCATTGTGACTTTCTCTACTTTAAGATGGGAGGACTTCAACTCCCAGAATTCCAACCGACTTTATGACCTTTTTTTACCACTGTTGTTAAGGAAATCACTGCAGTTGTTAAGTGAATCGTGTAGTCGCTAAGCAAATCCAGCTTCCTTTGGAAGCCAGTGGGAAGACCACAAATGCTGGTCATGTGACCCCCCAGGATTCTGCGACAGTCATAATAGATGCCAGTTACCAAGTTCATGAATTTTGATCACATAACCATACAGATGCTGAGGTGATCATAAGTGGGAGAACCAGTTATAAGTCATTTTTTCATGGCTAACCTTTTTCTCCTCGCCGGCTGAAATCACAGCACACGTGCAGGCCCACATCATAATGCAATGTGCACCGCCCCCTCATATACACACGACCCACCCCTACTGCCCCCCCAGGCATGTTCCATGACACCACCACCCCCGTGCCCCTTTTGGGCCTAGCAGACCTCCCTGAAGAAACAAAAAACGGGGTGGGGGGTGGCCCTCCACGTGCCACCTGTGGCATGCGAGGTTTGTTATTATGGGTTGTAAGTATCATCTTGCCAGTGGGAGGACCATACAATACGTTCCCTTCCCTCCTTTTCATGGCTGTTCCTCTCACAGGTCAACAGCGTCTCCATCTGCCAAGCCAACGGCCACCTCAGCGACTTTGGAGCTGGACAAGCTCATGGCTTCCCTGTCGGATTCCGCGTCCAGAGCAATGTAAGCATGCTGATGAGTTAGTCTTAGGGATGGAGATGAAGGGGGCTCAGTGGTTTTCAGGATTGTTTGAGGGTTGACCACAGTATTGTGCATATAAGGATCTATACAACAGATCCTTGAGTACCAATGGGAGAAAATATTTGTAGTTGAAGTTGAACTGTGGGATTGTTGGTTCTCTATGAGCTTGGTGGTTTTCATTACCAGATTAAGTAACATCATCTGTGCCACTAGGGCACTGGTGTCTAACATGTTCCTGTCACGTGACATATCACAACTTTTTTCTCTTTGTGGAGCTAGGGTGGGCATAGCCTGCTATTCGGCCCTCAGACGCCAGTTTGACACCCTGCATTAGAGAGTGTCAGAGAGAGTAGAGATCCCAACACCCTATCAGCACTGATGATGTTATCTAGTATGGTAATGAAATGTCTACAAGCAAAGCTCGGAGAGCACCAAAGACCCCACAGATATTTCAGTACAAAAGAGAGCATTCTGCAAACCATGGGATTATTTTTTTAAAAAAATCCTTCGTTTTAGTTGCAAAGAAAAGCAGAAGAGTCTGATAAACTATAGAAGCTTTGTGTGTACAATTGTGTGTGTGTGTTCCCTACAGATAGAAATTTTGAGAAAGTTTCAAGATCCTGCATCATTTCCTCCACATAACACATAATTTCTACAGATAAAGTAGAATATTAGTTTTGTCTAAATTAAAATAAATGGCATGAATAAATGGATTGCACAGCAAGCAACCTCTTTGCTGTATGAATATGCACACAAACACGTACACAGAAGCACACAGCAGGCAGGGGTGGGCTTCAAAAATTTCAGCAATGGGTTCTCTGTCCAGTTGCTGGGTGGTCGTGGCCATGGTGGGTGTGGCCTAGTCAGCCTTCTGCACCATGGTGAGGGGAGGGGGGGCATTTTCACTTTTCCCAGACTCCGGAGGTGTTCCTCGAGCCTCTGGGAGGGCAAAAACTGCCTCCCCCGGTTTCCGGCCTTCTAAAACTTCTAGGAGGCCCGCTTCCCCGCCTCCCTGAGCCTCCACATGGGCCCTGCACTTACCTTGCATCCAAAACGGGCCGCGTGGAGACTCTTGGGATGGGGGGGTGAGCGGAGCCAGCTACGGGTGGGACTTGGAAGTTCTCCGAACCGGCCATAATGTTAGCTACGCTAACGTTAGCAGCCCACCCAACACCAGGTTTATTTCCAACTACCTCCTCAGAATGTAATGGCTCTCGATGCCCTCAGAATCTATTTTCCTGAAGTGAAACTACGGGGGGGGGGGGGGGGGAACCCTTCTAAAATAATGCTTAAAGTTTATCTGGCCAATTTTTTTGAGCCATGAATTAGATGTTCTGGTGTTTTTTTTTTCCCCAGCTATGCTGGGCACCATTCTAACTTTATTTGACCAGAGCAGGCAGGTAGTTCTCGATTTACGATCACAATTGAGCCCCAGATTTCTGCCGTTAAGTGAGTTTTGCTGCATTTCATTATTTTCTTTCTTGCCACAGTTCTTAAGTGAATCCCTGCAGTTTTTTTTTTTTAAAAAAACAACCAGTAACACTGTTTTTAAATGAATCTGGCTTCCACATTTACTTTTCTTGTCAGGAGGGCGCAAAAGAAGATCACGTGACCCCCCAAGACACTTCAACTATCATAAATATGAGTCAGTTGTCAAGCATCTGAATATAAATCCAATGACCATGGGGATGCTGCAATGGTGATGTTTGAAAACGGTCATGTCACCTTTTTCAGTGCCTTTGTAACTTCAAAAGGTCCCTAAAGGAACTGTTGTAAATTCACATCATTTTCTCCTAACACAAAAGAAAACAATTCTCTTAAGGTTTCTGGAGATCGGCTTTGAAGCCTTGCTACAAATAATAGCAATAGCAGCACTTAGAATTAGCACTTATATACCGCTTCGTTGTGCTTCACAGCCCTCTCTAAGCATTTTACAGAGTCAGCCTGGGTCCTCTGGGTCCTCATTTTAACCCAACTCGGAAGGGTGGAAGGCTGAGTCAACCTTGAGCCTGATGAGATTCGAACTGCCAAATTGCAGGCAGACGGCAGTCAGCAGAAGTAGCCTGCAGTACTGCACTCTAACCACTGCGCCACTGCGGCATAATAAGAGAAGTAGCAATTGATAACATTGTTCATACATGACTCTTAACTACCTTGTGTTTTCCTAAACTTTTAGCTTCCAGGAGTTTCTGCTCCCACCACAGCTGCCACCACGACCACCATGGTGCCACCAGCACCTGCTCCCGCCCAAGTGCCCTCAGCTCAGCAGCCTGTGGTGTCATCTGTTTGCCCAGGCCCCACGGCTATGCCCCCCAGATGTCCCCAGGCCAGCCCAGCGGGAACCTGGATAGCATGCTCGTGATGCTGGAGTCGGATCTCAGCCGCCAAGGCATTTCTACCACAGCTAAGGGGCTTTGTGCTTCCTGTCAAAAACCCATCGCCGGGCAGGTCAGCGTCGTCTTGTATGTGGGGTCAGATACCTGGGTAGATCTGATGGGTACAAGCAGGGAAATCAGGAAGAACCAACGTTGCATCTGGAAGTAGTAAGACATTAGCCGAACAAAATTTTTCCCGTCTGGTGAATTTTTAACTGCTATGGAATCCTTCTCCACTTTCCGTGTCCTTCTGAATTGTCATAGAAGGCTGAAGGAGGAATTGCTGACCCTCCCTATTGCTGTAATTTGGATTTAGGCTTACCGTTTTTCAGAGTATAAGACGCACCAAGATTTTGAAGAGGCAAATTAAAAAAAAAGTTTTGCATTCTGCAGACCTCCCAAAACGGCCCGTTTTTTTGTGAAAATGGGCCTTTTTTTTTTTTTACAAAAAAAGGGCATGCATAGCCTTTAGGAGTCTTGTAGAGTGTTCCTGGGGTGGGGTGGGGCTGGTCCCCCACAAAACTAGCAAAAAATGGCCCGTTTTTGCTCATTTTTGCCCGGCCCAGGCCTCAGGAGCACTCTACAAGCCTCCTAAAGGCTATGCACGGCCATTTTGGTGAAGGGGGGGGTTCAGGAGGCAAAAATGGTGGTATTCAGTGTATAAGACACACCCAGATTTTTAGCCTCTTTTTTTGAGGGAAAAAGGTGCATCTTATACTCCGAAAAGATGGTAGGTTTTAGACTTAGGTTTATATCTAGGTTTAGATCAGAGGTGGGTTCCTACCGGTTCGGACTGGTTCGGCCAAATAGGTAGTAACTCGGCTGGACACGTGACCCTACCAGTTCTATCCCGGGTGCCGCCATCTTTATTTTCTGTTCTGCACATGCGCAGAACAATTTTCACTGAAAAAATGTAATTCCCACCCTTTTTTAATAGTGAGCACATGCCAGTCCCAGAAAGATCCCAGAGATGGGCTGTTTTTTGCTAAAACTGAGGCCTTTTCCCCTTCTCCCAGCCTCCAGAAGCAGTATGCAAGCTTCAGCAGGGCTGGGGGAAGGGAAAAAATGCCCCTGTTTTTGCCAAAAAAAAAAAAAAGGCCTGTTTTTCGCCAAAACGGGCGTTTTTTTCCTTTTCCCAGCATAGCTGAAGCCTGCAGAGTGTTCCTGGGGCCTAGGGAGCACATTTTTTTTTCCTTACTGGGTAGTTTGCAGGCACTCCCTTAGCTCCCGCGAGGCTGGAGCCTCCCCTCCCCCCCGTGAAAATTTTTACCACCATTTCAGTGACCATGCCTTGGTAAGGGGGCATGAGTGACATCAAGTTGGCCACGCCCACTCAGTCACATGCCCCCTATCTAGCCACGCCCACCAAACCAATAGAAAAAAATTTGAAACCCACCCCTGGTTTAGATCAATGAGGCTAAAACACATCAAGAATGGTTGCTGGAATCAGATATAGTGTCTAGTTTAATGAAAAGAATATTCTGGGTTTTAAGTCATTTCATCTTTCTTCATTTTAATCTTTAACTTTGTACTTCTGTTTTTATGATGAAAGCTTCCAAGAGTCGCCCTGAGAGACGGCAGAAAATAAATTTAATAAATAAAATAACAAATAAATAAACTGCAGTCTGTGGAAGAAGAGAGGAGCAAAAAACTTTTTGGAGCAGAGATCTTTCATAGAGTCAGTTTGATCTGATGCTGGCCTAGAAATTAGGAGACAGTGAATTCAAGTGCTGCATTAGCCATGAAAGCCAGCTTGGTGACTGGGCCAGTCACCAGGAGCAGTGAATTCTAGTTCCCTGGGCATGAAAGCCATATGAGTGGATTCGGGCCAGTCTCCAGGAGACTGTGAGATCTAGTCCCACCTTAGGCCTGAAAATCGGCTGCCTGGGCCAGTCAATCTTCCTCAGCCTAGCCCACCTCACAGGGTGGTTGAAAATAGGAGGAGAAAGGTATATGTTGGATATGTTCCCCGCCTTGAATAATTTGTAAAAATAACAAAGGCAGGAAATACAATCAATCAATTTTGGCAGCCCTCAACTTATAACCACAATCAAGCCCAACATTTCTGTTGCTGTGAGATATTTGTTCAGTAAGTTTTGCCCCATTTTACAACCTTTCCTGCCACGGTCGTTAAGTGAATCACTGCAAGTTGTTAAGTGAATCTGCTTCCCCCATGGACTTTGCTCACCAGAAGCTCATCGCAAAATGTGATCACGTGACCCTGGCACACTACAACCGTCATAAATATGAGCCGGGGATGTCAGCATGGGGATGTCACAATGGTCGTAAGTGTGAAAAACGGTCTTTTCCGTGCCATTGTAACTTCGTACGGTCACTGAACGAACTGTTCTGATTCGAGGACTACCTGTAATGTCGCCGTCTCATGGACAGTTGTTCACGGGGCCTTCTTTCTTCCATTTTTTCCCCTCATCCAGGTGGTAACTGCCTTGGGGAGTACTTGGCACCCAGAGCATTTTGTCTGCACTTATTGCCAGAAGGAGATGGGAGGCAGCAACTTTTTGAGAAGGACGGCGCCCCTTACTGCGAGAGAGATTACTTTCAGCTTTTCTCTCCCCGCTGTGGATTCTGCAACGAACCCATCCTGGATGTGAGGTTTTTTTTTCCTCCTGCTTGAAAACGTGTGGTGCAGTTTTGAGCAAGTTCTGTATGTGTGTGATCTGTGTGTGATTTTTCTGAGAGTCCAATCTTGAATGTGGGTTTTGGGGGTCTGCTCATTCATTTCACCCTTTTTCTCCTCAAGGGCCTGAAGTGCTGGATAGCAGTAGAGAGAGAGAGCTGTGCAGTTTTTTTCTTTTATTTCACACCATAAAGCTGTTAAAAGGGCCTTCCCTGTGTTTCATTCTCTGACAGGGTTAGAAATCACTGGGTGTTGTGTTGTTTGCAGGGCAAACACCTGCAGCTTTCAGTTCCCGAGGGTAGCATGAAACGTGACATGGCCGTAATGGAGGCCAGAATTACAGTTATAAATCATGGCGATCGTTCATGGGTCACCACCCAACAATTCGCCTTGGCCAACTCGCCACAGGTCAACTCAAAAATTCAGTTTAATTATTTAAAAGTCATTTTAATTTTTGTCATTCACATTTCACTTTGTCCCTCTTTTGGCATCCTTTCTTTAATTATTCTATTCCACCATTTCTTGACATTAGTGTAACTCCTGTCCGGCAAGTTGGCTGCGTCAAAATGGCCGTGGCCAGTTGGCTGCAGTGAATTGTCCTAAATCAGGGGTGTCAAACTCAAGGCCCGGGGCCCGGATCTGACCCACGGGGTGCTTAGATCTGACCTGCAGGGCCACCCTGGAAACAGTGAAGGACCGGCGCATGGTGCTTCTATTAGCAATAAGGGCTCCCGAGCTGTGTTTCCGGCTGCAATGGCCTCCTGCAACCCTCTGCCAGTGAAAACGGAGCTCTGGAGGGCCATTCTGTTTTCACTGGCAGAGGGTTACAGGGGCAGCCATCACAGCCGAAAACACAGCTCGGGAACCTGTTTTCGCTGGCAGAGCGCTTGGGCCACCACAGGCGCCAACATGAGTGATGTTGAACTGGCCACACACGCACCCCCAGGTCAAACACAACCCTGATGCGGCCCTCAATGAAATCGAGTTTTTGACACTCCTGTCCTAAACCCACCTGACTGCCTGATTTTATCTTTTTTTGCGACACTCATTAAGCCAACTCTGCGGTCTGTAAGCAAACAGGATAGCTTTTTAAACAAACTCATTTTCTTCCATGGAAACCGGAAATAAATGCCATCAACCAATGGACAATAGGATTAGGATTTGAAATTTGCTGTGACATTCACAGGCAGCTTTTATACAGAAGACCTGGGTTGAAACATAGGAGGTTTGAAAAAAGAGGCTTGAGTAAGTTAAAAAGCCTTGGGAAATACAGAGCAGCAATAACCATGTTTAGCACATTTTTGACAAAGTGTTTTTCCTCCCCTTCTTCGGCCTTCCTGTGGTCCATTCAGAAAATGGTGACTGCGCTGGATAAGAATTGGCACCCAGAGCACTTCTGCTGTGTTAAGTGCAGGCGGCCCTTTGGAGAGGAAGGTCAGTACGGCAGCTGGCAGGGGGAGATTTTGACTTGGACCGGTTCTATCCTGTTTGGAACTCTTTAGATCAGGGGTCTCCAACCTTGGCAACTTTAAGATTTGTGGACTTCAGAAGTCTTAAAGTTTGCAAGGTTGGAGACCCCTGCTTTAGATGTGCCTAGCCGGATCTTTCAAGGTGGTTCAAACGTTTTGCCAGGAATTGACGTCACTTGAGTGACAGGTAGTCCTTGATTTACCACTGATCAGCAATTGTCTGAAGTTACATTCAACCTAAGAAAGGGTCCCTTCTGGGATCACGTGATCAAGCTTCAGGAGCTGAGCAATATGGCTGCTGCATTGACAATTCTTTGCAGCATCCTGTGGTCATGTGATCATGTTTTACAATGGTTTTGGTGTAAACGATCAGGGGTGAGCTTCAAAAATTTCAGCAATGGGTTCTTTGCTTGGTTGCTGGGTGGGTGTGGCCATGAGGGCGTGGCCTAGTCAGCTTCCTGCACCACAGCTGTGGGGACGGGACATTTTTGCCTTCCCCAGGCTCCTGAGGCCTTCCGGAAGACCTCCCAGAGCCTCTGTGCAGGCCTTGCACTTACCTTGCCTCCAAAATGGGCCACATGGAGACTCCTGGGAGGAGCATGGTGGGGTGGCAATGGTGGGACATGGTAGGCGAGGCCAGCCAGGTGTGGGAGTTAGGGGTTCTCCAAACAGCCATAACATTAGCTTTGGGTTCTCCTGACTCTGGGCAAACCCATAGCAGCCCACTCCTGAAACCGGTATTTAGTTCTGGTTTCCGGGAAACTTTGCACCATAGAGAACCATTGATTCACTTAATGACTGTGCAGTCGCTTTAGAACTGTGGTATTTGCATAATGGTCCTAATGCTGACGACTACCTGAGGTGATTCTTGACTTATGCCCACAATCGAAACCAAAATTTACGTTGCCAATCGAGAGAGTTGTCAAGTGAGTTTTGCCCCATTTTATGAGCTTTCTCGCCACAGTTGTTAAGTGAATCACTGAAGTTGTTAAGTTAGTAACATTGCTGCTAAGTGAATCTGGATTCTCCGTGGACTTTGCTTGTCAGAAGGTCGCAAAACGTGATCACATGACCCTGGGACACTGCAATGGTCATAAAAATGAGCCAGTTGCCAAACATATGAATTTTGATCACGTTACCATGGGGATGCTGCAATGGTTGTAAGTTTGAAAAAGAATCAGGTCATTTCTTCAGTGACATTCAAACTGACATTAAATGAATAGTTGTAAGTCAAGGACTGTCATAATGGTATGTGGAAAGACCTTGAGAGACAGAAGGAAGAGAGGCTGCCTAGGGAATGATGAGATAAGAAAGGGGGAAACCTGGAGCTGCATAACAGGCAGAGAAATAAACTCCTTACTATGCTGTAAAAAAAGACAGTGGGATATCTGTAGTTTCTCACTTGTTAAATTTTGCAAATGGAACTTTGCAATAATGTGGAATTAACTTGTTTGATTGTATTTTCTGTCTTGATCTATGTTCTGACCCAAGCTTCCCCAAAAAGCACGAGGCAGAGTCCTGGTCCCAACAAAACCCTTTTATTAAGCAAATGTGAATTCTTTTCATTCACATTCAGCAAGGCCTGGCAAACAGTCTTTCAAAGGAATATTTATGACTACAGACCTTATCTATCTTAGAAAGCTGCCATGTAAATGTTTTCCAAGGAAAGACTGGGCACAGTGTCTCTGAAATTCACAGACAGATTCACACTCCTGAAATGAATCTAACAACTGACTGAACGAATTGTTTCCTGCAAAAGTCCACCCCCCCTTTCACTCCTCTTTTATTTCCTGTGGGAGGGGCCATTCACCATCCTGTGGCTTTACTCCAAAATCTACCCTGGTTTCTGAGTTGTTCCTTTCTTCTGGCAGTGCACACTGCACATGCGCATGCTGGGAACAGGCTCCAGCTGTTCCTCTGCCTCACTGCTGTCTAGCTCCATAGGCAGCTGATAACTGCCAGACGGCCTCGGCCCCGTCTCTGCCTCCGGCACAGAGCCCTCATCAGAGCCTTCCCCGGACTCCAGGACTGGCCCATGTTCCTTCCCAACTGCCTCACTGTCCGAATCTGCCACAACAATCTGAGAGGGATGACATAAGTTTGTTGTGTCTACTAAATCAGGAGTAAATCTCTTTTTTGTGTCAGTTAACATTTAAAGTTTGATACTCCAAAAGCCATAGGGAGAATGGCAGAGATGGGATGATGTCATAGAGAAATTTTGGTACAACGTATGACTGGGTTCAATCTTTTTCGCATGCAACACAAGTGTGCAATTTAGCATTATGGTTCTTGTTGGCCTTTATGGACTACTGGTTGCCCACAGAACCGTCTTCCCAACTAGAGTCTCCTCAAATTTTTCGAATTTCATTTCCTGTTGTCCCCACCCAAAGGACTGCTGCCCATTATATGGCTTGAGGCCCACCTCAATTGGAGGGCTCCTGGTTGGAGAACGTTTGTGGTGTCCTTAAGTAAATTTCCACAACTTTAGCATTGCAAAGGAATTCTGAATCGGGCCTTGTGCAGTACTACTGATAGCCCTTGGGTGGCAGTGAGCTGCACCATTTTTGGTCCCTTCCCTATTGACTCTGTCTCCCCCTGCAGGCTTTCACGAGAAAGATGGGAAGCAGTATTGTCGCCAGGACTTTTATGAGCTCTTCTCCACTCGCTGTCAAGGGTGCAGCCAGGCTATTTTGGAGAACTATATCTCGGCTCTCAACGCTTTGTGGCATCCAGAATGTTTTGTTTGCAGGGTAAATATCAGCTCTGGGCCAGGGTTGGATTGTGTGCAATTTCGTCAGGATGGTTAGAAAACCAGAGAAGGGAAATGGTTTTAGTCACTTTGAGTTCTCAAGATGAAAATGAAACTGACCGGTTGTGGTTATCCTCTCACCGTCTTATAGTATTAATTTTGCCCTAGCCGCAACAGACAGGGAATCTCTCCATGGTGGGCAATTTGTTAGTATCTCTACTTGTGGCTCCCCTTGCAAAGGTGATGATTGTTAGGTGAGAAGAATAATAACGGTTGATTTGATCCTACTTAACATTTGCAAGATGAAGAAAACAACAGTTCAGTGTTAGCTCCTGAAAGCAACACAGGATTTTACTGATGAAATTTATCTTAACTTATGCCAGCTGAAGACGGCTCTGAAATTGGGGGGGAATGTCATATCTCCAAGAACCTAATTTTGGGACTCCTATGCATGTTAAAAGTGTGACTGAGACCTACTGTATCTGGATGTACTCCATAGCTTAGCCTTGAAACAGCTGTGAACTTAGATCTTGATACAGGTAGTCCTTGACTTATGACCACAATTTATTTATTTATTTGTTTGTCAAACATGTACAAGATATCAGGTATAAGTATAAACATGGATGTGAACAAAGAAAATGAGTACAAATAAGTGGGAACAGTAGGACAGGAACAGTAGACACGCTGGTGCACTTATGCACGCCCCTTTACAAACCTCTTAGGAATGGGGTGAGGTCAACAGTAGACAGTTGAAGGTTAAAGCTGTGAGGGTTTGAGGCTGTAACAATGGAGTCAGGTAGAGCATTCCAGGTGTTGCTGAAATCGTATTTTCTGCAATCGAGTTTGGAGCACTTTACCTTGACTTTGTATCGATTGTTTGCCAAGTATTATTGTGGTTGAAGCTGAAAAAGTCGTTGACAGGTAAGACGTTGCTAATTTCTGTTGCTAAGTGAGACATTTATTAAGTGAAGTTTGCCCCGTGTTATGACCTTTCTTGCCACAGTTGTTAAGTGAATCATGTCAGTGTTGTTAAGTCTGGTTTCCCATTGACTTTGCTTGTCAGAAGGTTGCAAAAGTTGATCACATGACCCCAGGACACTGCAACCGTCATAAATATGAGCCAGTTGTCAAGCATTTGAACGTAAATCACATGGCCATGGGGATGCTGCAGCAGTCATAAGTGTGAAAAACAGTCACAAATCCCTTTTTTCAGTGCCATTGTAGCTTTGAACTGTCACTAAACGAACTATTGTAAGTTGAGGATTATCTATACATAATGCCATCTAAACTAGAATGCACAGCACAAATTAAGGGGAAAATTCTGCCGTCGGGCAGAAATGGATTTTTGGGTTGAATTCAAGAAGGATAAAAGGCAAGGAACTTTTATTTTGAAAAATGAAAGATCTGCCCAAATTAGGAAAACCAGTTAAGATATTTACTAAACAAAAATTAATTTAAAAACAAATAAGGAGTGTCATATGGGTCTACTTGGCAAATTTTGGACAAATCCCGGCATTTCTCATCTTCTAAAAATTCAGCCTAAAAATCAATTTCTGATGAAGCCTTACTTGGAGGCAATCAAATCCCACAGATTGTGAACCAGTTTAGATAGATTGTGTGTCCCATCTGCTGCCTGCCAGACTTCAAGCCTTTCTAGTCATCCTGGCTGGGGAGATGAATTGTATGCCGAAAGAGACCCAGGTAGGGGAGTGGTGTGTGTAGGAAAAACATGTGCTCTGCATTGTGTGAGATTTTGCCCAGAGTGCAGAAAAACCTTCGGAAGGAATACAGGGGTGGGGTTCAAAATTTTTAGCAACCGGTTCTATCCCCAGTTGCAGGGTGAGTGTGGCCATGGTGGACATGGCCTACTCGACTTCCTGCACCATGGGTGGGGGCTATTTTCACCCCCCAAGCTCCAGAGGCCTTGTTTGAGCCTCCGGGAGGGTGAAAATGGCCTCTTCTGGGCTCTGGAGGCTCTCTGGAGGCTGGAAAAGACCTGTTTCCAGACTTCCAGAACTTCTGGGAGGCCCATTTTTCGCCCTCCCAGAGCCTCCGCACGGGCCCTGCACTTAACCTGGCATTCAAAACAGGCCATCTGGAGACTCCTGGGAGAGGCAGTTTGGGATAGGTGGGGCCAGCCAGGATGTAAAATTAGCACCTGGCTCACACGAACCCATCTGAACTGGCTGAATCCCACCCCTGGTTAAGGAAATGTAGCCTTGTAGATCCATATGGAGTTAGAGGTTGTCTTCGACTTATGACCAAAGTTTGTCCTTGACTTATGAAAACAATTGGGACCAGCATTTCCATTGCTAAACAAGGCAGTTGTTAACGGAGCTGCACCCAGTTTTGTGACTTTTGCCATGGGTGCTAAGTCAATCGCTGCAGCTTTTAAGTGAACTGCACGACTTTTCCAGATCCAGATTCCCCCACGGTCTTTGCCTGTTGGAAGTCAGCTGGGAAGGTCCCCAATGGTGACCACATGACCCTGGGATTCTGCAACCATGATAAATACAAATGCACAAATTTTGATAGGGTGACCATGGGGACACCGTGATGGTTATAAGAGCCAGGACTGATTGTCCCTTTTTTCAGTGTCATCTTCACTTGTCACTAAAGCGAATGATTGGTAAGTTGAGGGACAACCTGTACAGGTGGCTTTCTTTAATTCCCTCATGGTTTGCTCTATGTTCTAGGAATGCTACACCCCATTCATGAATGGCAGCTTCTTTGAGCATGGTGGACGCCCCTTCTGCGAAATCCATTACCACAAGCAAAGGGGCTCGCTCTGTTCTGGTTGCGAGAAACCCATCACCGGCCGCTGCATCACCGCCATGGGCCGGAAGTTCCACCCGGAGCATTTCGTATGCGCCTTCTGCCTCAAGCAGCTCAACAAAGGCACCTTCAAGGAGCAGAACGAGAAGCCCTATTGCCACCCTTGCTTTATCAAGCTCTTCGGGTGACTGGGAGGGGTCCTGGCCTTGCTGGGGTCAGGCCACGCCTCCTGCTGGCGTGGAAAGGGGGGAGGGCCCATCATCAGCTTTTGAATGAGCCGCACCCACTGCCATGCATGGGAGGGTGGGAAATACCTGTGCCTTAAGGGGCCCCAACCCTCAACCTGGGAGCCCATCCACCATTGCCAAAAACCACGCCTGTAGATCAGAGCTACTCGCAAAGCAAGCAATGAAGGAAGCAAGTCGGATCTGCTCCCATCCTTCTCAGGAGCCAGGCCTCTGTTCCCGCACAAGCAGCCAAGCGTTATCCCCCACCCAATACCAGGCCACTTTTAAGCCACCATTCCCCCCCCTCCAGCACCAGCACTTCTGACAGGAGGCCCTGCCTTAAGCCACGTCTCCAATATCAGCTGGTGAGGTCCTCAGAAGACCAGGATGTGATGCAACCCACCTCTGGTGTCTTTACCTCTAAGTCCAGCTGTATGGGTTGAGTGCTCTGCCCTACAGCTCTTCTCAACCATAAAGCCATCTTGGTGGGAGCCGGTCAGCTCATATCTAAGGTCTTTGGAACATCTGGATATTTTATCCTGGTATTTAATTTGTGGAGAGCAGTGGCCCATCAGTGGTGCAATTCAGACGGTTCTATCCAGTTTGGGTGAACCAGTAGCAGCGGCGGCGGGAGGCTCCGCCCACCCACCCGGACATCATCACATCCTGTTTTTGATGCTCTGCACATGCGCAGACGGTCCTGCGCATGCGCAGAGGTGGTGTGGTCATATTTGCGAATCGGTAGCGAAGGTAAGTTGATTTCACCCTGGGCTCCATCCAGGTCAATCTGAAAGACCTCTTGATCTCAGCACCCAAATTAATTCCATTGCAACCAAAGATCAACAGTAACTCCTTAGCCAACCTCTTATTTTATCGTGTACGAATACAGAAATGTGACCATCCAAACTTTAGTCAAAACTACAACTCCCAGAAGCGTCTGCCAACAGAAAGAGGTGCTACGAAGATGCTCAGGAACGCCTGGAGCTTTCCAACAGTTTATGCACTTTGATGCATTGAGTGGCTCCTTTTGAGACGGGATTGGGTGGGGGGGGCAGGGGTGTCGATATTTCTAAGGAAGTTGGTGGCACAAGGGCCTTTTGTCAACAGTGGGGAGACTGACAAAACACACATGGTTGTGCAATGCTGCAGTTTAAGCATTTGCATCAGACAACCAGGATGCAAGTTTTGCACTGACCCTGCTGCAGGTTATTTTTGCCTCCTTGTGGCCTGTGGTGGAGCTCTGTGGTTTATGGCCTACTGGACTTCCTTGGAGGAAGTTTTGATAAAGGACCAGCTAAAAAAGGATGCAACATCTTGTACCCCCCCCCCACCCTTGCATCTTCAATTTTCCTTTTCCTTGAAAAAAAAAATACTCCAAATGATGACAATCCTTCTTTTATTTAAAACAAATTGCCCATGAAGAAAGCAGGGAAGGAGAGTATGTCACAGCTTGCCATTAGGCTGCAATCAGGGCCATTTTAAAAAATCTTACTGTGTTAATAATCCCCATGGGGCTTTTATATAATACGACTTGGGGATTAAGGAGCATGGGCTCTTCCTTCTGCCACTCAATTTTTATGCCAACTTTTTACTGCTCACTGCTGTATTATATAATAAAATTCACTTAATTAAAATAAAACCAAGCAATGAGATCAGTTGCTTTTGTGGAGAGACCCGCATTTAGACACACACACCAGGGGTGAAATTCAGCAGGTTTTGACAGGTTCTGGAGAACTGGTAGCAGAAATTTTGAGTAGTTCGGAGAACCGGCAAAAACCATCTCTGGCTGATCCCAGAGTGGGGAGGGAATGGAGATTTTGCAGTATCCTTCCCCTGCTATGGCCACCAACCCACCCATAAAACCAGTAGTAAAAAAAATTGAATTTCACCACTGACACCCCCACTCCTGCAACCTAAGATAAGATTTACTGTCTTTTGAGCTAACTGTCTTTATAAGGTAGGAAGACTGAAGTGCCTTTTTTCACTTCTAATTCCTTACGAATGAAGGCAAATACACCGTGTTTCCCCAAAAATACAACATGTCCTGAAACTAAGGCCTTGCCACATTTTTCACATGGGCAAAAATATAAGCCCCCCCTGAAAATAAGCCCCTGGACAACACCCCCTCCAGCCAGCCAGAGCACCTCACCGACCTAGCGGTATCCCGAAGGTGTCAAGCCGCAGGAGCCGGGGGGGGGGGGGGAAGGCGCTCACATTGCTTGCTGCCTTTGCAATACTGTTAGTTTGGGGAGTGGTATTCTGCCTGGCCAGAGGGGGGAGTTGCCGGGCGGCTGTTCTCTTGCAAACAGGCTCCCGAAGAGCCAGACACAGCCTCAGAGGTGAAGCAGCCATGAGGTGACCACACTCACGAACAGCCGCCTGGCAAACCCCCTCCCATGCTGGGCAGAGCGCCATTCACTGACCTAGGGGGTATCCCTAAGGTGGCAAGCCACGGGGCACTCTGTCCGCTCCCAGCTTCCGTGGCTTGGCACATTCAGGATACCCCCTAGGTCAGTGCATGGAGCTCTGCCCGGCTGGAGAGGGTGGTTGCATGAGCACCTGTTCTGCCCCCCAGCTTGCATGCCTCCCAGCCTCACCATGCCCTGGCCCAGCTCTCCCTGCAGAGCCAGGGCACCGCCGCCACTTTTGCCACCGCCGCGCTTCAAACCTAACTTCTCCGACTTCGAAACTCCAGAATTTGGCTTTCAATTCTTCCAGCAGCGGCCGCTCTAGGAGTGTGCTCTATGTTGTGGACCCTATGGCATGGCCCACAGATTGGATTTAGTTCCTTGTTTGATGTGCAGTGATTAACTAATGCTGTACCTAAAGAATAATTATTAGGCTGTTGTTTGGGCAACATTTGGTCAGCAGAACCCAATTAGGGAATTGCAGGGTGGGTATTTATGACATAAAGTGTGTGGAATAGAGTCAAAGAGATGGGCAAGTCATATATTCCTCAAATATTACACAAAAAAGATATTACTCATTTATTCTGCAGTTGACTAGTACTGCCCCTGAAAAAATACTATTAGCTTGTGGCTTGGACAATATTTTGGCCATCAGGGACCAATGTTTCTTATCCTTGGCAATTTTTAACTTGGGTGGACTTCAATTCCCAGAATTCCCAGTGCTGAGTTGTGCTTTGTCAGAGTTGAGTTCTCGATAAAGTTCTTCCCACAATCCAGGCAACTGGAAAGCTGTTCTCCAATGTGGATTTTTTGGTGTTGAAAGAGACAGCCAAAACTTTTCTGACACAAGGAGGACTCATAAGTTTTTGGTTTTTTTGGGGGGGGGGGGCTCAGTAACTTTGGGCCAATCTGTTTCACAGCCTACCCTACTGGGCTGTTGTTGTGGGAAAAATAGAGGGAGAAAAAAGTAATCATGTAGTTTGCTTCCTTGAGTTACTTATAAAGTAACAAAGCTGGGATAAGTAATAAATAAACAAAACCAGCACTTTGAACCGAGTCTGGCAGCCAGTACAGATGGGAAAGGATTGGGAAAGTATCTACCATAATTTCAATCCTCCTGTCCTATCCCTTTCTCCCAAATATCTGTTTCTCCCAAAGACATACCATTTTTACTACTATGTAAAATTATTGCCGTGCTTCACCTTGAGCTTCTCACTAATTAACCTCGATTTATCCCTAAACTTCTGAACATTCTGTCTTATGGTAAAGGTTTGTATTGATCTTACTAAAAAGAAGAAAACTAGGAAAGGACTCACTAGAATAGCAGAAAATAATCAAGAGGAAATTCTTCTCAGGACAGAAACAAAGTGAGGATGTGGCTTTTTTTGGCTGAGAGAATTAACTTTCGGTTCATGTGGTCCTATTTTCATGTGTTTTTGTAAGAAATTGCTCAAATTCCTTCTCTTCAGGGAAGGGTACAAAAAAAATTCAAGATGATGGTTGCCATAGTGCTATAACACCAATAGGTGATACCAATAAAAGATGGTGGGTCTTTAATCATGCTCCCATCTTAATCTTGTGTCCCCGGTTGCTCTCCAATTTCTGGGTGGGTGTGGCCATGGTGGGTGTGGCCTACTTGACCTCCTGCACCACGGGGGGGATTTTTGCCCTCCCCAGGCTCTGGAAGCAACCCTTTAGGGCTTCGAAGGGCAAAAATGGCTTCCCCCGGGCTCCAGAAGCCCTCCAGAGGCCTGAAATGGGCATGTTTCTGAACTTCCGGAACTTCCAGGAGGCCTGTCTTTCACTCTACCAGAGCCTCCACGTGGACCCTGCATTTACCTGGCATCCAAAATGGGCCGCGCGAAGACTCCTTGGAGGGGAGGAGCAGGGCGGGAAGGGCCAGCTAGTCCTTGCAACTACCAGTTTGGTGAGCCAGATGTAAAATTAGCATCTGGTTTGGCCGAACCAGCTGAATCCCACACCTGCCTGCAGCCAATGTCCCTGCTTCATGTTTTAAGATGGCTACCCTGCTGTATTTCCTGAACTTCCATTCAGCATTTTTTTTGCATATAATACATACAAAAATTACAAGTCACTGGGATCATGATGGTGATAAACTAAGGTTGCAACCCCTCAGAGAGAAATATCTTTCAGAAAATAAGAGGAAGACAATATCAGCTTCCCCAAATTATCCTGTCATGGTTTTTGAAATATATTGGAGTAAATTCACTTGTGCATCACAGTTAGGAGCTGGGACAATCTTTAAAAAGTTTTCTTGGTTATTTTTCTATCTCCCCCTCCCTTTCTGCTAAAATATAGATAAGTGTGTGATAGTCCTTTCATGAAATGTTAATACCACAATGACCACTTTGCCACCTATGCTGAGTGAGAAAACAAAAGGCAAAGCTTTCATCACCTTTCTTGACAGCTAAATAACAGGAAAGGCAAAACTTTATTTTAAAAAGTGTTACCAGTAAGAGAAACAGGGTCAGCATACTTGAGTTCGCCACATCTATGGTTGTGAGCAAGCTGTAAAATGACAGATTTTCTTTCTTGGCATGAGTGCTTCCTTTCAGATCAGTTGGGCGCCATTTCGTTTTGTGAAAAAATAAAAGTTCATTTCAAGGGTCACTTAGGATAATTTCAGCCCAGTTGTAATAAATGTACTGCACCAGTGATGTTACTTAGTTTAGTAATGAAATGCCTGAAAGAAAACCACGAAAGTCAGAGAGCAACAGGGACCCCACACTTTGACCCTAAACTACACACATATTCTAATAATAAACATATTTTATGTTAAGAGTAAATTTAAACATTTCTTTCTATGTATCTAAAGTATCAGAGGAATACAGTAAATACTCCAATTAAAATTTCTTCTACTAAATACTCAGTGTGTGGACCACAGTTATTCAACCATTATGTATATTGAATTTTGATGTGAGAGAAGTGTCTGAAATTAACATGGACAGTTAAGAAAATAAAGAAGTGTATCATCAAACAAATCAACCTACAATTTTAGGCTCCTTTGTCTCTCGGAGGTAGTTCATGATGATGTTACCTAGTTGGGTAATGAAATGTCTGCAAGAAAACAGCCAAACTCAGCAAGCACTAAGAAGCCCTCATTTCAACCCTGAGTTACAAATGTTCTTTATCGCTACCTAGCGTTCTCATTCAAAGCACAGACAACCAAGTTCAAATTATCATATTGGGCATTTTGGGAAGACCTGGTTCTCTGGGGAAGGCTTTAATACAAGGGTATCAAACACAAGGCCAGCGGGCAAGATACGGCCTGTGGGGTGCTTAGATCTGGCCTGCAGGGCCGCCCTGGAAACAGCAAAGGACCAGTGGTGCCTCTTCCAGTGAATGTGGAGCTTGTGAGGGTTGCACACGGTCGTCCTCAGCTCCAGGGTTGCAGAAGGCCAGAGTTCAGGAGCCCATTTTCACTGGCAGAATGCTCAGGCCACCACAGGTGCCCCAGACATGAGTGATATTGAATTGGCCACGCCCACCCTGGCCCCCAGAGGTGAAACACAACCCTGATGCGGCCCTCAATGAAATCGAGTTTGACACCCCTGCGGTTGTGGACTGCCAGATGTGGATGATGATGAGGTTGGGGAGGAATTTGGGCCAGTCCTGGAGTCTGGGGAAGGCTCTGAAGGATGCCTCTGTGTCAGAAGCAGAGATAGCGCCAGGGTCGTCTGGCATTTCGACATTTCCCAGCTACCTTCTGAGTCAGAGATAAGTGGGGAAGAAGAACAGCTGGGACCTGTTACAGATGCACGTATGCGCAGAGCTGTCAGGAGAGGAGAACAAATGAGTACCAGGATCTAACTTAGGAAGAAAGGCAACACATTGAGCACTGAGCATGGCCCTCCCTAGTTGGAGAATAAATAGAAGGTGATTCGTGTCTCAGAAACTGCTTGAAAGAGTTTAATTTACTTTGTGGCTGGAAGCTCCCAGCCTGGCAATTATCCAAGAACTGATAAGGTCTGTACTTCAGTTAACTCTTGGAAGGATTATTGCCTGGACTTTTCTGTGTATGAATGCCATGAATGCACACTACTTAAATAAAGAGGGTTTTTTTTTCGGGACAAGGGGTTCTTTCTTGGTTCTGCTAAGGCTGGATCAGAACACCTGCTCTAATACCAGAAAGCATAGAAATAAAGAGAACAAGAAAGTGATCAGCAGCAAGGTATAATGCTGGGCTTCACTGTAGCAAGACCCAAGAACCAGGTTAGAGATAGGTTCCAAAAATGAGACTCTTGGTAGCTTAGGGTTGAACTTGGGAGTTTTTGATGTTCTCTGAGCACGTTTGCTTACAATCATGTTTGCTTGCAACCATGACCACACTTGGAATGTTGCGTGCAATTCTGGTCACAACAATACAAAAAGAAAATTTGAAACCTCAAAAGTATGCAGAGAAGAGCAAGAAAGAAGATTAAGGGTCTGGAGGCTAAATTTTATGACAAACGATGAGGGACCCTCGTAGGCCTAGCCAATTGGAGAAAAGGAGGGGACGCACACATGATAACTGTCTTCCAGTTAAAGTAGAATAAAATACGGATTAAAAATATAAGAATGAAGACATGGCATAAAAAGGATAGTTAGAAGCTTGCTTAAAGGAAATGTCATCATTCTCTAACCACAAGATGTTCTGGCCAACGTCCCTATGTCAAAAGTCCAAACCAAAAGGTTCAGATAAAGATAAATGACACGTAGTCCATATCTGTAACAAAAGGAGAAGTAAGAGCCCATCTCCTTATAAGGCTTTTTCCTCAAGGTAACCAATAGGAAATGAGTTAAGTATTTCTGTGTTACGCTGCCTTTGAGAATGTATAAGAACCCGTGCTTTGATAATGAAGGTGGTTCAGAACTTGCAATGTTAGCCCTGGGCTAGCTTTCTGAACCTGGCTGCCAAATAAACCTTTCCTATATCCTGAGAAGTCTAAAGCCTGTCATTTTCTGCAACACAGATTTGAAGGGCCAACGAAAAAAGAGGGGATTGACGTATTTTCTCGGACACCAATGGACAGAACAAGAAGTAATATAGGTGGAAACTTGTTAACAACCTAGAAGTAAGGATTTCTGACAGCTATGCATTGTGCTTGCCCTATCATTGGAGATTTTCAAGATGAGATTGGTCAAGCCTTTGATTGGAATAGTATGGGGTTGGACTAGAAGTGTTCCAAGGTCCAGCCTTATGTTTCTATGATGATGTTATTGCAGATGTTTCATAACCAGCTAGGTCACATCACCAGTGCTGACAATGTGACTAAATCCTGGTTTATGTTTCTGCTGGTTAGAAGAGCAACACCACAGTGATTTGTGCTCTGTACTGACAGTTTCACAAGGATTTCACTTGTTTTTAAATTTTGTCTTCCCTTGTTACTTTTATCAAAGGTTTGCTCAGTGATGGCTAATCTTTTTGTCGTCGGGTGCCAAAAATGTGTGTGTGTGCACAACAGCATGAATACACATGCCCACCCATAATGCAATGTGTGTGCGACCCAAGCCCCTGTACATTAAGGTGACCAGACGTCCCGCTTTTGGCGGGACACCCCCGCTTTTTAATGCATTTTCCCGCGTCCCGCACGCTTTTTTAAAAAGCACGCTTTTTTAAAAAGCACGCTTTTTTTGGCACTCGCAGCTCCCGCCCATCAGCTGCTAGCTTGCTGGGCTGGCTCATCCTTCTGTTCTATTTGCTACCTACAAATTTAAGCCAGCCCAGCCTGCCGCTCACTGATTTAATTGGCCAGGACTCCAGCCAATCAGTGAGCTGGCTGGGATGGAAAATTTTCCATCCCAACCAGCTCACTGATTGGCTGGACTCCTTAGCCTGAGGACGCCTGCGCGAGTCTCCATTTTCCTTTCGTCTTTTGGGGTTGCAGCTGCGCTTGTTGGTGAGTAATGATAATCTAATCTAATCAGAGAATTTTCCGCTCAGGACGAGAGGGGGGGGCGCTGGCAGCCGCCCGCAGACAACTTCCTCTCGCTTCCGGGGCTCCCGCCGCGGCAGAAGTTCTCTGCTGGCGTCTGCCGCTGCCCCGACCTCTCCTCCTTCCGTGGAGTCCGTTCGTGAATCAAAGGGATTCGCCGCAGAAGGAGGAGAGGTCGTGGCAGCGGCAGACGCTAGCAGAGAACACCCTCTCGCTTCTGGGGCTCCCGCTGCTGCCCAGACCTCTCCTCCTTCCGTGGAGTCCGTTCGTGAATCAATGGGATTCGCCGCAGAAGGAAGAGAGGTCGGGGGAGCGGCAGACGCCAGCAGAGAACGTCCTCTCGCTTCCAGGGCTCCCGCTGCTGCCCAGACCTCTCCTCCTTCCGTGGAGTCCGTTCGTGAATCAATGGGATTCGCCGCAGAAGGAAGAGAGGTCGGGGGAGCGGCAGACGCCAGCAGAGAACGTCCTCTCGCTTCTGGGGCTCCCGCTGCTGCCCAGACCTCTCTTCCTTCCGTGGAGTCCGTTCGTGAATCAATGGGATTCGCCGCGGAAGGAAGAGAGGTCGTGGCAGCGGCAGACGCCAGCAGAGAACGTCCTCTCGCTTCTGGGGCTCCCGCTGCTGCCCAGACCTCTCTTCCTTCCGTGGAGTCCGTTCGTGAATCAATGGGATTCGCCGCGGAAGGAAGAGCGGTCGGGGGAGCGGCAGACGCCAGCAGAGAACGTCCTCTCGCTTCCGGGGCTCCCGCTGCTGCCCAGACCTCTCCTCCTTCCGTGGAGTCCGTTCGTGAATCAATGGGATTCGCCGCGGAAGGAAGAGAGGTTGTGGCAGCGGCAGATGCCAGCAGAGAACGTCCTCTCGCTTCCGGGGCTCCCGCTGCTGCCCAGACCTCCCTCCTTCCGTGGAGTCCGTTCGTGAATCAATGGGATTCGCCGCAGAAGGAAGAGAGGTCGTGGCAGCGGCAGACGCCAGCAGAGAACGTCCTCTCACTTCTGGGGCCCGCTGCTGCCCAGACCTCTCTTCCTTCCGTGGAGTCCGGTGAATCAATGGGATTCTGTTAAGGTTACAATTGGATGTGTTGGACGAATCTTAAAAGATGAAACTTTTATTAAAACGTTGACTTAACTAAAAACGTCTTCCTTTTCTTCTTCTTCTTAAATATGATTTATTATTTATTTTTACTTCAGAAGTTTGATGACCGTTGTACAAACTAATCCAACCTAAATGTAGAGGAGGAGAGAAGGGGCGGGGTTAAAAAGAGCAGAGGAAAAAGAAAAGAAAGCATGAAGAAAACATAAAGAAAGGGATGGGAGGGAGGGAAGGAAGGAAGGCACTTTATGTTGAAACAGAAAATATTATAAGGAAGAAAATGGAAATAACTTAGGAAGGAAGGAAGGAAGGAAGGAATTGCACTTAATATTGAAGGAAAGAGAATGAAGGAAAAAGTATTGGAAGGATTGAAAGAAGGAAGGAGGAACAAAGAATTACACTTAATATTGAAATGGAAAGAAAATATAATGAATGAAAGAAGAAGTATAGGAAGGAAGGAAGGAAGGAAGGAAAGAAACAAAGACTGTTGAAACAGAAAAGATAATATAAGGAAGAAAATGGAAAAAATTATAGGAAGAAAGGAAGAAATGTACTTAATATTGAAACAGACAAGGGAATGAAGGAAAAAAATATTGGAAGGATTGAAAGAACAAGGTTTTCCTTGTATGGGATTGATAGTGTCATTCTTAAATTTATTCCCCAAAATTTTCCCATTTGTCTAGTTCAATGTTATAGCCAAAGTTCTGTGCCCATTTATCATTGGTTCTTTTACAGTTTCCAATTTCCTCTTCCATTTGATACTTCAAGAGGAAGTATATTTTCCCTATCATCTTTCTGTCCAGACTTTGAATAATTTTATTCAATTTGTGTGGTTCTGTTTCAATACCATATATTTTAGTGTCTTTATTGTATTTAGTTTTAATTTGGAGGTAGGTTAGCCAATCACCTTTCATATTCTGATCTGCCAATTCTTCAATTGTTTTAAATTTCCCTGTCTGTCAATTAGATCTCTGTATCTTAGAATTTTGTTCCAATCTGTAAAATTTGGGTGTGTCGTTCTTTCTGTTGGTGATAGCCAATTTGGGGTTTTCACATAGTGGATTTTTTGATTTTGAGCCATTGTTGCAGTAAAGTTCTAATTAAATGATTTTGAAAGTATTTGTGCGTTTTATGTTTGTCATTCATTCCATAAGAAATTATGCCAGCCTGCCTGCAGGTCATGGCCTTCTAAGATCAGAATTCTTTTATTCTTTAACTCAATCCAATCCTTCATCATTGTCATTGTTACTGCAGTTGTTTATATAGGCTCCCTGTGTGCTTCCATCCATCCCTACGAAGATCTGCTGACTCTGCCTGCCTGCTGGTAAGTGAGCTGGGTTTTTTCTTTTATTTTTTAATGTATTTTAAAATAATATTTTATTTATTGTGCATATGATTTTTTAAAATAGTGTTATTCTGTGTTGATTCTTTTTTTAAATTGTCTTAAACTATTTAAAAAAAGATTCTATCCAAATAAATTGAAACAAGCCATTTTTAAAATTTCTATGCACAATACTTTGAAATGGACTCAGGAGTCATGATTGACACTGAGTGAATTTGCACTTTTAATAATCAGGAAGATACAATGGCATTGAAAAAAGTGACTGATGACCATTTTTCACACTTAGCGACCGTTGCGACCATTTTTCACACTTAGCGACCGTTGCAGCATCCTCATGGTCACGTGATCAAAATTTTGTTTGGCAACAGATTCGTATTTATGCTGGTTTCAGTGTCCTGGGGTGACCTTTTGACAAAAAAAAATTTTTTTAATCAAGTCCCCCCCCCCCCCGGTCAAGGGCGCCCCTCTTTTCCAATCTGAAAATCTGGTCACCTTACTGTACATGAATGTGCGACCCCCCCCCTGCACCCCGTTTTGGGCCTAGCAGGCCTCCCTGAAACCTCCTGGGACCTCCCCACGTGCTCCCCATCCCCATGCATGTGTGTGTGACCACCTGCCCCCATGTATGAATGCACATCTCCCACATGCACCCAGTTCCCCCCAGATATGCAGCAGGGCCCTGAAAATCAGCTGGCCGGTGGGAGGCACGCATGCATGCGTGGTGGAGCTGGCTGTGGCGATGGCTCACATGTCCGCAGAGAAGGTTCCACATGACATAGATTTACTACCACAGTTTTAGCTGCTTTGCTCGACTGCAATGAGTACGTCAGGGTTCCAAGTAACACACCCAATGGAAACAAACTCCAAGGCATGCAATTTCCTCAAAGTATAGATTTATTAGGTATAGTGGGTTCACCGACAAAAGGGCACCCGACAAAAGCGCGCTCGACTAAACCGCGGTGAGAAAACCACGAGTTCTAGACTGCGCCAACAAATGAGCGCTGAAGCGCGCTGACAACAGGGCGCCGACAGAAGCACGCTCTAAACCTAACCCTAACCCTAACCCTAACCCTTACTTTAACTTAAATCGCGCTTCTGTCGGCGCATTGATGTTGCGGTTTTAGCGCCACGGTTTTGTTGGTGCACTTTTGTCGTGAGCGCATTTGTCGGGTCACGGTCTAGTGGGTTCCGGATTCCGTTCCAATAGGTATGGCTGGAACGGCCCCGGCGTCACCCACATGCATGTGCGCAGTGGGCGCATGCGCTGTATCTTCAAATAACGCTTCAGCAAGCCTCTGTGATGCTCCAGCTGCTCAGCAGAGTGTTGCGCAGGCACTGTATGTGCTATGCACATGCACAGAAGCACCGACACTTTTAAAACACAGTAAGGAGCTCAGGTGGGAGGGTGGGCCCTCCGGAGCACTGAACCGCAATGGTACCCGGTGCTCTGGGCAGGCTCCAGTACATCCGTACCGGGGCGTACTACCTGCAACCCAATACTGGGTATGCCGTACTGGCACATCTGAGGAAACCCGACTCTAAATCCACCTCGTGTTTCCCCCTAGTTAAAAGCAAAGTTTTCTTTCCCCTGCTCCTGCAGTCCATCACATGGTCCAATCAGGTCACAGTCCAAGGGTCACTTGGTCTTAGATCCCACCTCCTTGCACCTGGTGGGAAAGTCCTTGGTTCTCAGAGGAAAGAATGTTATTTTGGCTACAATCCCCCAGCTGTCCCTACCTCCCCCCTTCTCTCCCCCCACTGCTCCGCTGTGGCAGCCCTGAAGGTGGAGGGCGAAAATGGCTCCAGGGTTGACAGAGTAATCATAAAGATTAGCTAAACTTTTTAAAATAAGCAAAGTTTGTGTGAGTGTTGCAATGGCATTCTCATAAAATTAAGATTGCCCTATAGTATTTGGATTGAAAACCTCAAATTATCCATTAGATGGCAGTAAGGATTTATACTTTTATCAATGTCTTTGCTGCCATCTAATGGACCAGGATAGTCATGCTACTCCAATCAGCATTTTTTTGTTACCTATTGGTAATATTTCAGTCTCTGCCTGGATGCTGTCCATGAAACCTTACATTCTGAAATCTGTTAATCTTTAAAGTGTTCCTGGACTTTCCATTGTTTTGGCTGAAACTGAAACAATGAAACAAAGCACATCTATGCCTTCGCTAAACAAAAATTAGTTTTAATGTGAGTTAAGTCTCTGGGAAACAAAGAGTAGAGAAGAAGAAAGCTTCCCTCCTGTTAATTTAGTCACGCTAATTCTAAACCACATTTTGGTAATGAACCAAAATCCTCTAGCATATCTCAGCTTCTCAACCTGCTTAGCATCTGTTCCCACCCCTTCTCTGTCCTTTGAGGGCTGGACTTCCTTCTCAACATAAAAATAAAACCTCTCTCAGATTAAACCCGATTGCAAATTCCCTATAAAGGTCCCTCAAAGATTTTTCTTATCTTTCTTTCCTTGGGAACCAACCTGATTGCAAACTAATTCCTTCCAGGCATGGATTTTCCAGCGATGCTTTTCTACCTGGGCACAGGTGAGTGTCCCAAGCAAGGGAAATCCGGGCATTAATTGGGGACCCCCCCCCCTCCCTATCTCACCAATCTCTTTGTCCTAATTAAGAGCCTAAACATAAAAAAACCTCGTAAAGTCTAGCTGCAAACCTCAGCGTCTTTTAATCACAAAATTAGCATTTCTGTTCTTAGGTGTTGGTTTAAAAAACTCTGCTCCTACTTCTTTAAAAGTCACTAGCTGCAGTCGGGGGCAAATTGACTTGAGAGACAATCACCAGCTTCAAAAACACACTACCTGTGCTAACAATGCCACAGGGCAATGCAATTTATAATAACCACTTTTTTTTGCTTCTCCTTTTTAAACGAGGAAATCAAAATGCGCCAGGCAGCTAAAGGGGCATTTCATCTATGAAATGGCCAACATTAAAATTGTCTTTTAAAAAAAGATTTACTCACATCTACAGGGTTTTATTTTGTCACTACTAGCCTACCCTGCAAGCAAATCTATTCCTAATTTTGTAATACTGGTGAATAACTGTAGCTCGAGTGTAAGATGAGGGTTTGTTCTCCGAGCTTCTGAATGGCTTTCTGAACATTTTATTACTAGGCTAAGTAACATCTTCAGGGGAGTCAGCTGTCCCTGGTTGGCTACGTGGTTGATTTGGATCCTGGGATTCGTAGGCTGGTTGTAGGCCAATGTGTCTGTTGATGGAATTGCTTGTGGAGTGCCAGTCTTCGATGAACTCACAAGCATGGTGGGTGGCAGCGTGGCCTATGATTTTTTATTGCTCCAATCGAACTGGTGCTCTTTGGTGTCAGTGTGCGTAGAGATTAAGGATTTGGGATTGTGGCGTTTGACTGCCAGCCAGTGTTTGTGGATCTTGATTTTATAGTTGATGTGGTATTTGTCCCATGTAGAATTTGTTGCAATGGTTACAATTGATCTTGTCAATTACATCGTTCTTTTACCCTTTTGTAGTTTGTCTTTGGTTCTGGATATTTCTAGCAGAGTGTAACAGATTAGCAGAGTTGGAAGGGACCTTGCTGGTCATCTAGTCCAACCTCTTGCCCAAGCAGGAGACCCTACATCTGCCTCTACCTAGGATCAAACTCACAATCTCCTGATTGTGAGGTAAGAGCTCCACCTTTAGGCCACCACAACTGTTATGTATGTGTGTGGCTGTGGGTTTGTGGGCTATTGTTAGTCCTAGGGGTTGGAGGATTCTGGCTATCATTTCTGACACCCTTTTTATGTACGGTAGGCAGTGGCAGATTAAGGCTCTCTGGTGCCCTAAGCACTGACAAATTTTGGTGCCCCTTTGTACACACTGTACAAATCTTCACTGAGTTTTTTTTTTCTTTCTCAACTTTCTGGTGCCCCTTGGGCCCGGTGCCCTAAGTACGTGCTTAGTACACTTAATGGTTAATAGACCACTGACGGTAGGTTTAAAATGGGAAATAGGTAGGGGGAGTTTCCGGCTCTTTTATTGCTGTTTCACTCAGGGATGTGCTTCGGGTGCGCACACGCGCAGTAGTATAAAAATGGCTTCTGCGCATGCTCAGAAGCAAAAAACAAGATGGCGGTGCCAATAGAACCGGTTCAGGTGCGTGGATGGCCGAGTTGCTACCTACTCAGCTGAACCGGTCTAAACCACCTCTGGAAATAGGGGACAGTGACATCCCTAATCTCCACTGAAGATGTTACCTAGACTGGTAATGAAACATTCTGAGACCAACCCACAAGCTTGGAGAACCCTCACCCTTATATTCCTGATTCTGCAAGGGGGGGGATCATTCCAGGTAATATTCTGAGCCTCCTTAAATCCATCATTCTAGCCCTCTCCTTCTAGTTCTCTCTTCCTGAGGGAATATAATTTGAGGAAAAATGTGTGATTTTAAGAGGCTCAGTGAAAGTCTCTTTATCTCCAACAGTGTGGGTGCACTGGTGCTACGGATTCAGTGTGGATGTGGATGCCCCAATGATCTTTGAAGGCCAAAGTCAGAGTTTTGGCACAAGTATCTCCCAGATTAAGAATAAGTAAGAGGAAATGGATTTTAATTTAGTTTTTACACTCCTTGCAATGCTCATGCTGGCTTGTTTCAATTCTCATTTTCTATCCTTACTTCTTCCTTGCCTGCAGTGTTTATTCCTGTTTCTTGGAGACAGTCACTAGTTTGTTTCAAGCATTGATCTTTGTGGAACAGAAACTTATATATTAATACATTACATCGATTCAGCTCAGTTTCAGATCCTCTCTGAAGACTCTGACAGTGGAGCTAGGATAATATTAGTCTATCTCCATTGACTCACCAGGCGAATCCCAAAAATACCTGTGAAAATCTTTGTATTTCTATGTTACTTACTGTATTATTTATAATCTTTCTCACTCTGTGATATCTATCTATCTATCTATCTATCTATCTATCTATCTATCTATCTATCTATCATCTATCATCAATTACCTATCCACCCATCTCTCATATTTTCCCCAGATCCGCATAATATTTTCTGCATATTTTGACAATTCATCAGTATCACCCTTTAACTGCTTTCTTTCCTCTCTTGCTACTCCTGCCTATACTGCTTTGTCAGCAGCCAGTCATGTTAGATGTGTTGTGCAAATATTAATCCTTCTGTTCTATTCCCCCTTCCCCCCCCCCCCAGGGTGCTTGTTGGGGCCCCATTTGAGAAAGGATGGGCGAATGAAATGGGCAAACTCTACCAGTGCACCTATCCTTTGGGTGACTGTAAAGTGATTACCATTCCAAGTAAGTTTGAAAAACCCTTCAATTTCCTAGCTGTATGGTTGAATGGGTTGGGAATTTCAATTCTCTCCTTTTCAGAGGAAAGAAATTGCGTTTCCACAGAAATTCAGAAGAACAGGGGGTGAGAGCAAAGGGTAGTAAGTTATGGTCAGATATAAAGGTAAGATAAAGGTTCCCCTCGCATATATGTGCTAGTTGTTCCCAGCTCTCATCTCCGTTTCAAAGCCAAAGAGCCAGCGCTGTCCGAACACGTCTCTGTGGTCATGTGGCTGGCATGACTAAATGCCAAAGGCACATGGAACACTGTTATCTTCCCACCAAAGGTGGTTCCTATTTTTCCGCTTGCATTTTTAGATGCTTTCGAACTGCTAGGTTGGCAGAAGCTGGGGCAAGTAACAGGAGCTGGAAGCGCTAGGGATTCAAACCACTGAACTGCTGACCTGATCGATAAGCGCAGCATCTTAGCCACTGAGCTACCACGTATTTTTTATATATATAGTATAGTATAGTCCTATATATATATATATATATATATTATTATATATATATTATATATATATATATATATATATATATATATATACATACACACACACACACACACACATATATATATGTATATATATATACACACACACACACACATACACACATACATACATACATACTACATACACACTATATGCATATACTATACTATACTATACTATACTATACTATACGTATACTAGTATATAGTATATAGTAAAATGGTCAGCTGGGTTACAGCAAAGACTTTAAACCTTGGCTGAGCTACACAAGGCTCTTGATTGAAATGAATTACTGTATTTTTCAGAGTATAAGATGCACCTTTTTCCCTCAAAAAAGAGGCTTAAATCTGGGTGCATCTTATACACTGAATACAGCATTTTTGCCTCCCGAAACCCACCCCCTTCACCAAAATGGCCATGCATAGCTTCTAGGAAGCTTTTAAAGTGCTCCTGGGGCTGGGAAGGGCAGAAATGAGTGAAAAACAGGCAGATTTTTGCTCAATTTCATCCCCCTGCCCCCCAGGAGCACTCTACAAGTCTCCTAAAGGGTATTCATACCCTTTTTTTAAACGACCAGTTTTTGGGAGGTCTGTAGAGTGCAAAAACTTTTTTAATTTGCCTCTTCAAAATCTTGGTGCGTCTTATACTCCTGTGCATCTTATACTCCAAAAAATATGGTATTCAGAATCTTTCCTGCATTTTTAAAAGTTATACACTTGCAGGTAGGTATTTATGCTGGAGTTGCTCCAGGTACACTGGATAATGGCATCATCTTCATCCCTGTATATTCTTATAGGACCAAGAGATGCTTTCAATATGTCCTTTGGCTTGACCTTGGTTGCCCAGAATGATCAGGTCCTGGTAGGTATATAAATACACCCTGCTCCCAAACCATGAAATGAACTAGTGTATATCATTCCTACCACCAAATTATTTCTTTAATAGTGCAGAACAGGAGGGAAGCTCCTGGTGTCCTCCTTTCTATTTCTGCTAGTATAATCTATGTTAAAGGATTAAAGCTGGAATAACGAAAGATTATTCCCTTTGGGATTGTGCATAGCAATAGCACTTATATACCGCTTCACAGTACTTTTACAGACCTTTCTAAGTGGTTTACAGAGTCAGCATATTGTCCCCAACAATCTGGGTCCTCATTTTACCGACCTTGGAAGGATGGAAGGCTGACTCAACTTGGAGTTGATTAGGATCGAACTGCTGGCAGTCGGCAGAGTTAGCCTGCAATACTGCAGTCTAATCACTGCACCATTGCAGCTCCTTTTTTCCCATTTTTCCCAATACTTTCTTCTCTTCAGTTATGCTCTCATCATATGCTAAATAATAGTAATTGTTTCCAAAGTCTCCGAAAAGGTCCTTGAATATACGACAGTCCCAAAAACAAGCCCTAGCCCAATTTTCACACCTGTGCCTAATAATAGTAGATAAGCTCTATTCCAAAAGTAAGTCCTAGTTAAGTCCTGCCCACTCTGTCCCACAGTATGGTTGTACAAGGTAGGGTGAGGCGCATGTGTAAAATCAAGGTATGGGATCTGCCCCTCACTCCCTACACCCACTTACCTTAGCACCTGTAGCCCGTGACCCGACAATTGCGTGATAGACATATGCGCGCGACAAAATAGCGCTGCTTAAAACGTGACGTCAAAATCGCGCCGACAAATTCACGATGATAAAATCGCGATGACAAAAGCATGATGACAAGCACAATAAAATCGAAAAAATTACTGTTAGGGTTATGGTGAGGGTTAGGGTTACTCACTGGCGCGATTTTGTTGTCACGCATTTGTCAGCGCGCTACTGTCGAAAATCAATTAGCAATTTTGACGGCGCTCATTTGTCCATCGCGGTTTTGTCGGCGCACATATGTCTATTGCGCATTTGTCGGTGAACCCCTGTAGCCAAGCCTCCCACACTCCGACCCCTGTCACATGGCTGCCCAATTTCTGCTGTGGCCACTTGCAGTGTGGATACCACGTGGCTCATTGCACTGGTGCTGATGCTTGTGGCAAAAGGCCATGTGACACATTGTGAGGCTGCCGCAGCTCGCACACATAATGGCGCCACACACCACACAGCCTGCAGCCGAGAGCAGCGAAACGGTGCAACAAACCAGGCGGCATCTCGCTGTGAGCGGCCAGAGCAAGTCAGCCAGCAAAGTGACAGGGGTGGACGTGGGAGGGCTGGCTGCAGTGGTCCTAATGTAAGACATCCCCTGAAAATAACACCTAGTGCATATTTTGAGGATGAAAGAAAATAAGACTGGGTCTTATTTTTGGGAATACATGGTAGATAGGGGGGAGAGAGAGAGAGAGAAGAGAGAGAGAGAAGAGAAGAGATACAGATATTTTTGTATTTCTTCCTCTTCCTGTCTGCCTTTGCTCTCTTTTGCCGTAACTTTTTTTTTTTTAGGTTTGCTGGTATTTAAATATCAAGCGATATCTTTGCTAGCTAGACTACATGCTGTATCTGCTTGCTTTGTTTGGAAATAGAGCTGACAGAATTTGCTGGGGATAAACTAATCTGGAAATTACCATAATTTGTGAAGACTGTTAAGATTTTCAGCAAAGCTTTTCAAGTTAGATGAAGCATGAAGATTTTAACTCTTGTTTTATATTATTTGATGGAGGAGAAGTGGTCAATGCCTGATAGGAAGGAAGGAGGGGGGGAGGGAGGGAGGGGGGAGGGAAGGGAGGGAGGGAGGGAGGGAGGGGGGAGGGAAGGAAGGAAGGATATAATATTGTCCCTGAGCCCTGAAAGATAAATATTATCAAGACAGCTAACAAAAGAGGCAGTAATGGCTTTAAATCTTACCTAAAAGCAACCACCAGCTAAAATTTTACCCAGTATCCCCAAATTTCAAAATCCACAGCTGCAAAAACTTATTGTCCTTTATAGAAAATATTCCACCAATAGGACTCCCTCAATGTAAATGCCCTCCCCCACTTATTTTTTCCCCAGAAGTGTGTTTTAAACCCAGGTCAAGAATAATAAAATTCTAGTCAAGAATGTAGGTATGTACAGTATATTTTTAAGTTGCCTTTTGGCAAGGAAAGGGATGTTAATATTACATAGCGTTATAAAGCCTCAAAAAAGCCCTAAAAGTTTATTCATAATGCCAAAATAGGAGGCAAAGCTAAAATTGGAATTAATGTATTTTCTCAGATAATGAATTAAGGGCTTGACATGGTATTTTGTTGACTTCTGCTTTGCCTGTAACATGCCATCAGACACAAAGGAATTGCCCAAGTGAGGGTTTTTGCTGTAAGCTAAATTGTGAAGACCTCACATCCTGGAAGAAAACTTCTGTTGTTCCAAGATAATAAATTGCCAGGAAGGGAGCAAGCTCCACTTGGGAACATCTTTACTGCTCTCCCCCCTCCCTCCTCCTCTCCTTCCCTCTCCCTCCCCTTCCTTCTTCCTCCTCCCTCCCCCTTCTTCCTCCCTTCCGTTCCTCTCTCTCCCTCCTCCCTCCCCTCGCCCCTTTCCTTCCCTCTCTCCTTTCTCCCTTCCTTTTTCTCCCCTGCCCTCTTCCTCCCTTCCCTCCATCTCCCTCTCTCTCCTTTCCTCCCTCTACATCTCTCCCCCTCCTCTCCCCCTCTCCCTTCTTAAATAACTCTGGTTTCCATCTCTGTTTATTTAAGGTCTGTGGCCCTACAGTGCACCGGGCCTGTGGGGAAAATATGTATGTAAATGGCTACTGCTTTTTGTTGGACAAAAATCTTCAAGAAAGGAACATTTTCCAGAATCATTGCAAGGTAAATCTGGAGAAAAGATGGGAGGGGAGGAAGGGGGAGAGGAAGGAAGGAAAGAAGGAAGGAGATAGAAAGAAAGGGAAAAGGAATAAGAGAAGGGAAGGAGGAAAGAGGAAGGAGGGAGATAGGAATGAGAAGAAGGAAAGGAGGAAGGAAGAGAAAGGGATAGAAAAGGAAGGGAAGGAGGGAAGGAAAAAGGCGAAGTCTGGACTTGGATTCTTCCTGGGACACAAAGCAGCCAAAATGTGCCAAAGTTAATCAGTAGTGATTTTATACTTAATAGGCAATTAAGTCTGCTCTTTCCTTCTCTTAATAAAAGTGTTACATGAAAGCCTTATCTAAACTACACCATGGTGGGCATGGAGGTTGCTATCAATGGGCCTGGAATGGAATAGCATGATGGGTCCTTTAAATACATGTCTGCCCTTCTCTCCATATATCTACTGTCAGAGTGCGCCCACCGTCCAACCGACATTGCCTTCCTGATTGATGGCTCTTCCAGCATCTGGGAAGAAGACTTTGAAAAGATGAAGCAATTTGTTTCTGAGCTCATCAAGAATCTCTCTGGCAAAGATACATTGGTAAGGGGCCATGGGGAGAGGGCCATGGGGAGGATCCACCTTGCCAAATTCTCCATTGATGTGGCTTGCCTCCAGAAGTTTGAATGTTCCAATACTGGAAGTTTTAAAGAAGATGTTGGATAACCATTTGTCAAAATGATACAGACCTCTTGCCTGAACAGGGGAGGTGGACGAGAAGAACTCCAAGCCCCTTTCCAACTCTGTTATTCTGTGATGTGTGATAAGAGCCTGCTAAACCCTTCTGAGTCTTTATTGCTCAGGAAGCGATTGTCTCTGCTACTCTGGAAGCAGTCGGGAAAATTTGATATATTTATACCATTTATAATATGATTGGGCACAATGGCTCAGTGGTTAATAATGCTGAGCTTGTCAGCTGGAAGCTGACAGCCGAGGTTTGAATCCTGAGTGCTGTGGAGATGGGGTGAGTTCCTGTTCCTTGCTCCAGCGCCTGCCAACTAGCAGTTTGAAAGCATGTGAGTAGATAAATAGGTACCACTTCGGTGGGAAAGTAACAGTGTTCTGTGTGTCTCGGAACATAGGCATGCTGGCCACATGACCATGGAAGTGGATAACTCTGGCTCCCTTGGCTAATAACGGAGATGAGAACCAGACACGAATGGACAGGGAAACCTTTACCTTTATAATAAAAATGGCAGGGCTTCAGTCAGGTTTAAGATGACATTTACTCGTAATCATTGTGAAATATTATTTTATCTTGATTTTTTAAAGCCTTAGATCCGTGATGGCGAACCTATGGCACAGGTGGCACACAGAGCCATTTTCAGGGCATGCGAGGTGTGCCCTATCAGTTGGCCAGTGCACATGCATGTTCTGGCCAGCTGACTCCGGTCTTCTTTTGAGGCCGTTTTTTTCGCCCTCTGGAGGCTTCCTTGAAGCACGAAAGTAACTTCCGTTTCCTCGTAGGTCCATTTTGTGCCCTCCGGAGCCTTTAGGGAGCCTCCTGAAGGCCCCTGAAGGCTCCATGAAAAACCGGCCCTACGGGCAAACTGGAAGTTTGGGAACGGACTTCCGGTTTGGCCATAGGGCCATTTTACGCCCTCCAGAGCCTTTAGGGAAGCCTCCTGAAAGCACAGGAGTTCAAAAATCTGCCCTACAGACAAACCGGAAGTCACAATTCCCGAACTTCCATGTTCCCCATAGGTCTGTTTTTCGCCCTCCGGAGGCTTCAGGGAAGCTCCTGAGGCCTCCAGAGGCATCTGGGGAGGTGTGGGGGAGGCTGTTTTCACCCCCCCCCCCAGGCTCCTAGAAAGCCTCTGGAGTCTGGGGGGGCGAAAAAAACATGCCAAAAGTGGGGGTGGGGGTTGCTGGTCACGCGTGCATAGTATTTATGGGTGTGGTATGCTTGTGCATGCCCCCCCCTGTGCTTCCCCCGCTTTTGGCATGGGATCCAAAAAATGGTTCGCCATTACTGCCTTAGATGATAAGTCTCTTAGAACAGCACAGTGCAGTACTGAATTGGCCCAGTCAATATTTCCCAGTACAATTTCCTTTCAGCATCGAGAAGGGATAATAATTCTTCTGCAAAGGATCCTCTTATGCTTCCATTTATATTCTAAATTTGGAGAAGATGACTAAGTTTGTTTGTGACCTGGGTAGACCTGCCATAGTCAAAGAAAAGTGCTGCAAAACGGTATGTTTCCATACCACCATGCAGGCAGACTGCAACATAATAACCACATGCTTCTTTTCTTGCACCAGTTTGCTCTCATGCAGTTTTCAGGGGACTTCAGAGAACATTTTAATTTCAAAAGTCAAGACCGCTGCACACCTTATAATGGAAGTGAAGCAGCTGCATGGATATACCAAACAGCCACAGGCATCCGCAAAGTTGTGTATGTTCTGCCCCTCCCACTAAAATACTGTAATAATTCTTCTTCTTCTTCTTCTTCTTCTCTTCTTCTCTTCTTCTCTTCTTCTTCTTCTTCTTTTCTCTTCTTCTTCTTCTTCTTCTTCTTCTTCTTCTTCTTCTTCTTCTCCTCCTCCTCCTCCTCCTCCTCCTCCTCCTCCTCCTCTTCTTTTTCTTCTCCTCCTCCTCCTCTTCTTCCTCTTCTTCTCCTTCCTTCTCCTCCTCCTTCTCCTCCTCTTCTTCCCCTCCACCTTCATCTTGTTCTCCTTCCCCTCCTCCTCCTCCTCCTCCTCCTCTCCTCCTCCTCCTCCTCCTCCTCCTCCCTCTTTTCTTTTCCTCACCCTCCTTTCCACTGGTCAATATTCTTGGAAAAATATTAGGTAGCTGAATCACTGTTCATTCTTCCTTCCCGTTTCTTCTCAAGGAGGGAACTATTTATTGCAGAAAAAGGATCCCGGAATGAGGCTAGAAAGATCCTTATTGTGATAACCGATGGAAGCAAGGTGAATGATGCTGCTGAGTATTGGCAGGTGATACCAGAAGCTGAACAATCTGGGATCATCCGTTATGCCATTGGGGAGAATCTTCTTAGGAGTTTCAGTGACCAAATATGATCAGTCTTGTATTTCAGTTACATTGACCACCAAAAGGCCCACATCATCCTTATTGGAAATAGTCACAGGCAGCTGGGCAGATGTCATTCTTTGGGGTTCAAACCTTCTACCCAAAATTGAATCCACAGCTCCTTGCAATTTAGATTACAACAGTATATGCAGACCATTAGCTTTAGGAATTATCTGAACCCTGGGCTCATTACCAGAATGAATTTGGTACACATCATTTCTCCGCCACGCTGTATGGTTGCCAGTTGCAACAACTGTGTCTGAAATACCCTTCCTTCTTTTCCCATGTTAAGGTTGGTGACGCGTTTTCAACAATCGAAGTCCAGCAGGAACTGAAAGAAATAGCTTCTGAGCCAGACGATGAGCACGTTTTCAGAGTCAATAATTTTAATGCTTTGAAAAGCATCCAGGATCAGTTACAGAACAAAATCTTTGCAATTGAAGGTAACTTTGGGACTTTTTAAGGAGACAATCCCAGGTCCATTTTTTTGGCTATTTCCTAGCATCCCTCCTGAGGCAAGTTCCTATACAAAGTTTTTTTCTGAAACAATGAAGGCAGGAGGTGTAACTCTGAGAATAGCAGAATGATCCATTTGTGATGTATTTCTTACGCTTTTGTGTATTACTGGTCTGAACAAGCTTCTGGTTTGAAACTAGTCATTTGTGCCTAGATTGAAAACTCTGTATTGATTTATTCAATTATACATCTGTCAGTTTTACGGACTGAAACAAGAATTGTTCTGACCTGGGCTTCCCCAAAAAGCCCGAGGCAGAGTCCTGGTCCCGACAAAACCCCTTTTATTAAACGAATGTGAATTCCTCTCATTCACATTCAGCAAGGCCTGGCAAACAGTCTTTCAAAGGAGTATTAATGACTACAGACCTTATCTATCTTGGAAAGCTTCCACGTAAATATTTTCCCATGAGATGCTGTGCAAGGAAAGACTTGGGCACAGAGTCTCCGAGATTCACAGACAGATCTTCACACTCCTGAAACAAATCTAACAACCGAACGAACGAATTATTTTGTGCAAAAGCCCACTCCCCTTTCACTCCTCTTTTATTTCCAATGTGGGAGGGGGGGCAATCACCTTCCACCAGTGATTTTACTCCAAGTCTACCCTGATTTCTGGGTTGTTCTTTTCTTCTGCGTGTGGGCACACTGGGAACAGGCTTCAGCTGTTCCTCTGCCTCACTGTTGTCTAGCTCCGTAGGCACCTGATCACTGCCAGATGGCCTCAGCCCCATCTCTGCCTCGGATGCAGAGCCCTCATCAGAGCCTTCCCCAGCCTCCAAGACTGGCCCATGCTCCACCCCAACCCCCTCATTGTCTGACTCTGCTGCCACCTCCGTTGGCCCCTGGAGGGCCACAGCAAGAATATGCAATTTTACCCTATCCTTACTGATGGCATTCTGTCCTGCTTGCCTGCTGGCGTTGTGTCTCCCCATAGGCACCCAGTTCCAGAGTAGCAGCTCCTTCCAGATGGAAATGTCCCAGGAAGGTTTGAGCGCCCTGCTGACCCCGGTGAGTTTTTGACCCCTGCCTGTATCATAGAAACATAGAGCTAGAAGAGACCTTGGAGGTCTTTTAGTCCTCCTTCAAAAGTATGTGTCTTTATACCATCCCCAACAAATGATTGTCTAATTTTTTCCTTGAAAACCTCCAGTGATGGAGCACCCACAATTCCAGGAGGCAAGATGTTCTATTGATTAATTATTTTCACTGTCAGGAAATTCCTCCTTATTTACAGACTGGATCTTCCTCTGATGGACTTCCACCCACTGCATTCTTGGAGACAATATCTTAGTAGACTCTTAATGGTGGGCAATGAATGTCCTGTCCCCACTTTTCCCTTTCTCGCCATTTCTCTCTCTACCTTCAATAACAATCTCTGTCTTCTCTAAGAACCCCCCCCCCCCCCCAGAAATCTTACAGTAATAAATTCTACATTGGAACATTGCTCAAAATGACCAGTATCCAGACTGAACAATCCTGCTGAAATCACCAGAGATAGCTTAGCTTTGCAGAAATGTCTTATAAAATGCATCTTTTTTCTAGGAAAAAGGTATGTGAGACAGCAATGGAGGGAAATTACAGCCAGTTTGGTCTAGAGCCGTGATGGCAAACTTATGGCACACATGCCACAGGTGGCACATGGAGCCCTCTCTGCGGGCATGCGAGGGGTAGTCCCAGCTCAGCTCCACAACACATGCCTGCACACCTCCCACCGGCCAGCTGATTTTTGGGTCTCTGGCATGCATGCAGGAGACATGCTTGCATGCGCAGGGGGCGGGGGAGTTGTGTGCATGGCACGACAAAGCCGCGCTCGACTAAGCCGCGCCTGATTAAATCGTGTCGCTGACGTCATCAACAGGGCGACAACAGCGAGCACGGAGAAAGAAGGGTGCTTTAAATAGCGCTTTGAAAGCAAGCCGATTCAACTTAAGGTAAGGGTTAGGTTTAGGGTTAGCTTTAGGGTTAGGTTTAGGGTTAGGTTAAGGGTTAGGGTTAGGTTTAGGGTTAGGTTTAGGGTTAGGTTTAGGATTAGGTTTAGGGGAGTTAGGTTTAGGTTTAGGGGTCAATTTTAGGTTTAGCGTTTACAGCGTGCTTCTGTCTCCGCGCTGTTGTCGTGCTGTTGATGACGTCAGCTATGCGGTTTCGTCGAGCGCGGTTTAGTCGAACACAGTTTTGTGGTGGAACCGGTTGTGTGCATGCGGGGGAGATATGGGGAGTACGGGAGAGGGGTGCAGCGCACCTCCGTGCCCTGTTTTTGGTTGCAGGAGGCTTCAGGGAGGCCTGCTAGGCAAAACAGGATGCAGGTGGCTGGTCACGGGTACATGTGCAGGGGGAGGGGGAGCATATGGAGTTGTGCATGCATGCGCAGGGGATGGGGCATGGGGGTGTCGCATGCATATTGCACTATGGGTGTGGGCATGCACGCGCTGGGTGTCTCTCTCATGCGCTTTTGGCACGCAAGATCAAAAAGGTTCACCATCACAGGCCTAGAGGGTTAAAGCATCAAGTTAGAAAAAGGGAGAGAGTTCAGGTCCTGTCTTAGCCATGGAAGGGTGGCATTGGGCCCATCATAACTCTCTTAAATGGATCACCATGTGACTGGACCTGTTTTACGACCTTTTTTGCCATGGTTTTAAGCAAACTCAGCAATTGTTAAGTGAACTCATGGGGTATTTGTTGTGGGGTTGATTTTTGCCAGAAACACTGGTTTCTGACAAAAACATTGTAAATTGCAGTCACCTGACTGTAAGAAATTGCAAAACAGTCATAAATGCAATATATTGCCCAAAATATGTGATTGGGATGTGTGTGTGTGTGTGTGTGTGTGTGTGTGTGCGCGCGCGCGCACCTGGATATGAGAACTTCAAATCCAGGTCATAAATCCATTTTGCGGGATCTGTCATAGCTCCAAACAAATATTTGCTAAGCCACCAGTCTAAATTAAGAGCTATTTGTAGCAACCTGCAACAGTGAGAACTTAATCTTTTCTTAAAACTAACTTTTCTTTTCATTTGTCTACTGCTACCTTATGCTTGCTTGTGCTCTGCTGCTACAGACTGCCATGAACTGTGGGAGAGGGAATAAAGCTGGGAACGCTTGGGGAAACGAAAGTAAGGGCTGTACCTCCCCAAGATGCTGCTTCAAGGTCACCCAGCTGGAAGAAGAAGGGGGCTGCATGCCAAACTGCGCTCAGACTGACCGTTATTAAAACATCTTGCCGAAATAGAATTAGGGATTTTGGCACGTAATTTTCAGTTCTGGCTTTGCATTACTGCAAAACACTTGATCTCTAATAAACTATACCTTTCTCAAGAAATAGAGCCAAGGATCGTTTTTGTTTAAAGGTTCAAGTTGTGGTGGGTCCGACATTATTTCCACCCCCCACTATGATGATCCTATAGTCCTATTCTAACTTTTTGCTGTGATTTAGCTAGGCCCTGTCGTTGGAGCTGTGGGAGCCTATGATTGGTCTGGAGGATTACTTCTGTATCAAACCAGCAACCGAGACCCAAAATTTATTAATATGTCCAGCACCTTCAAAGATATGAGTAATTCCTATCTTGGTAAGAAATACCACCCAGAATTCATACCCTCCATTATGTTCTATCCCTCTTTCCAATAATTCTACTGAAATTATCATAATTAAACTCTTTTATGCCTGTTATTTTGGACTATGCAAGGCTTTCTTCTAGCAGAGTTGACAATTTTCCATTTAGTTCAGTGTCAGAAAGCAAGTTCACTACAGGTAATCCTCAATTTGCAGCCACAATTGGGACTAGAATATCTGTTGCTAAACAAGGTGGTTGTTAAGAGAATTGCACACAACTTTTTTTGCCACAGTTGTTAATTTAATGATTGCAGCAGTTAACCGACTCATGTGGTTTTTTTTTTTTTTTAGCAATAGCAGTAGACTTATATACCGCTTCATAGGGCTTTCAGCCCTCTCTAAGCGGTTTACAGAGAGTCAGCATATTGCCCCCAACAATCTGGGTCCTCATTTTACCCACCTCGGAAGGATGGAAGGCTGAGTCAACCCTGAGCCGGTGAGATTTGAACCGCTGAACTGCTGATCTAGCAGTAGCCTGCAGTGCTGCATTTAACCACTGCGCCACCTCGGCTCGGTGGTTTTTAAGCAGATCTGTTTTCCTCCCCACCCCCTTGACTTTGCTTGTCGGAAGCCACCTGGAAGGTTACAAATGGTGATTACATGACTGTGGCATGTAGTAAGTACATGCCAGTTGCCAAGAATCCAAATTTTGATCATGTGACCATGAGAATGCTGCAAGTGTGAAAAATGGTCATAAATCACTTTTTTCAATGACATTGTAACTTCAAATAGTCACTAAACGATGGTTGTAAATCGAGGACTACCTTATCTGCATTTTTAGATAATTATCTTCCACACACGGACCTGTCCCAAGCTTGATTGTAAGTTCAAAGGGTCCTTTATCATCATGTGAGTTATTTTGTTTATTATATCTCGCTATGTGCATGTATACATAGTATAGTCTTATTGTCATTGTACAAAATAAATACAATGAAATTGGTTAAATACATAAATACATCCGAATAGAGAATACGTTGCTTCTCTATGTCATATAATACATGTGGGTATATGCCAGGTGGGTTTCGACTCCTGTTGCAACCGGTACGCTGCAACGGGAGCTGGGCATGCACCATGGGCATGCACACTGTGCATGCATGCGCACTCACCGCATGTGATGCTCCAGCCTCTCGGCAGAGTGTCACACAGGCGCCATACACTGCGCACATGTGTGCAGATGGTGCATTTCCTTCAAAACAGGTAAGGAATGAGGGAGGGAGGGCAGGCGGCCCTCCAAAGTACAGAGCTCAGAGGTGCTGCAGATGGCCTTCCCGGGCTCAGTTTTTGCTGGCAGAGGGTTGCAGGAGGCTGTCACAGGTGAAATCAGATCCCATTTCACTGGCAGAATGCTTGGGCCATCACAGGTGCCCCCTGAACGAATGACTTGAGCTGGCTACGTCCACCTGGCCACCCCACTCCAGCCCCCATGTGTCAACACAACCCTGATGTGGCCCTCAATGAAATTGAGTTTGACACCTCTGATGTAGTGTATATTGGGAGGTGTGACCCTTTGAGAGCTGTAGGCAACGGAATTGCATTTTAATGTATGCCGATTAGTGTACATTCAAAGTAATCAGATGGTGTTGCTCCCAGTTTGGCCTGGATCGGGTGAACTGGTAGTAGCAGTGGCAGGAGCTCTGCCCAGCTGCCTGGATGCTTCTGCACATGCGCAAAAGCATCACTTGCGCACACACGTGCACAAGCAAACCCGTAGTAAAAAAAAAAAAGGAAGCTCATCACTGAAAGTGACAATAAAGTTATTCTAAGCCTTTACTGTCTCATTTCCCCTTTAGGCTATTCTTCTCAGCCTGTCCGGTTCCATGGAGGAATGGTCTGGTTGTGGGAGCTCCTCGCTATAATCACATCGGCAAAGTCGTCTACTTTGAGAATGAAGCCCTGAGTAGGGAATGGCGGCTGAAGATGGAGGCAGTCGGGGAACAGGTATGAACGGAGATAAAAGAGCCCCGAAAGAATTGAAGAGAGCCTGGATGGGCATCAGATTCCACCTAAAAACATCACTCAAAAATGTGGGCTATTCGGCAAAGGTTCACGGTCCCATACAGATAGCCCTCGACTTACGATGAAAATTGAGCCTGACGTTTCCAATGCTAAGCGAGGCTGACCACAATTGTTAAGTGAATCCCTGCGCTTCTCTATGGAGATTCTTAGTCATCATGTCCCAAAGATGCTTTTTCCAAGAAGCAAATGGGCTTTCTTTGTTTTACTTAGAAGATGTATCGCTCGGTTCCACCACAAAACCGCGGTAGACTAAAGCCCGCTCGATGAAAGCGCGTACATGACGTCATCACAGCATGACGAAAACAGCGGTAAACTTAAAATGAATGCGTAAATCTAAACCTAACCCCCCCAACCTAACCCTAACCTAACCCTAAGCCTAACCCTTAATCTAACCCCAAACCTAACCCTATACCTAACCCTTAACCTAACGCTAAACCTAACGCTAACCGTTAACCTAACCCTAAACGTAACCCTAATGCTTAACGTAACCCTAAACCTAACCCTAACCCTTAACCTAACCCTAACCCTAACCCTAAACCTAACCCTTACCTTTATGTGAATCGGCTTGCTTTAAAAGCGCTTTTTAAAGCGCCCTTTTTTCTCCGCAGTTTATTTGTCGCGCTGCTGATGACGTCAGGTACGCGCTTTATTCGGCGCGCTTTAGTGGACCGCGGTTTTGCCGGGTCACGGTATCGCTCCTCATCCAAGAAGCTTCTTCATCTCTGACTGGACAGTGGGGAATGGAAGGATTTATAATAGCTTCTTGCGAAACATCTTCAAATAAAAACAAGGAAGTCCAGTTGCCTCTTGAAAAAAGCACCTTTGGACAAACACTGCATTTGTTAAATTAGTAACACGGATGCTAAGTGAATCAGGCTTCCCACCTTTTCCCTGTTAGAAGATCATAAAAGGTAATCACATGATCCCGGGACACTGCAATTACAGGCAAATTGCCAAATGTCCAATTTGGACCTGACGATGGAGATGATGCCACAGTCATAAATGTAAAAACAGTCATAAGTCACTTTTTTCAGTGCAGTTATAGCTTTGAATGGTCACTCAAGAAATGACTAAGTCGAGGACTACCTGTATATACACGCATATCTTCAGGTTCAAATCTTACATCTTTTCCCTCCCTCAGCCTCCCAATGGACTGAGAGTGGATCAGAGTTCAGAGGCAGCTGACAATGTTCAGATGTTATTATGAAGTGCACCTGTCAATCTATTATAAATCTTCCTGACATGTCTCCTGTGTTGATATAAAAGTTCCATAATTTCAATAAAGATGAGATGATGGGACTGGCAATCCCAAAATACCAGGATCTGCCAGGTTACAAAATACTTAATTTTAGGCCCCAGATTGAAATTTTGGTCCTTCTGCTGGTTAATCCCTTTCGAGAGAGGTGAGAATTCCTGCTGATGGCAAAAGGAACTTTTCACAGCTTTGTAGAAGGCTTCATAGCTGAAAGATAAACAAATCTTCACTTTGGTTTTGGTTGAGCTGCCAGAAACAAATCAGTTCAGCTGCCAATCGCTAATACAGTTGATCTTGCAGGATTGCAAAGAACTAGGAGAGGGGCATTAAATATCTGAAAATACCTTTTTCCTTTATTGCCCGCATCCTTCACAACATATGGTTGAAGGCTTAAATATTAGACTCTTCAAAAACCTAATACTTCTTGCACCCAGCGGTAACATCTCTGCTGCTGCAATTAGAACATGAAACATGCAAATAATGGCCTTGATCCATTTTTCTTTTTTTAAAGTAGAATGAAATTAAGATGGTTATTTGATGCAATAGGTTGGTTCTTACTTTGGAGCAACTCTATGCTCAGTGGACCTCAATCAAGACACAAGCACAGATTTAGTTCTGATTGGAGCTCCCATGTACTATGATGCCACTGCAGGAGGAAGGGTTCACATCTGTCTTTTTAAGGTAAGAAACTTCTGGGTTTATGAAACACGGATAAACGATAGTTGAAGATGGACAGCTCTAGAGTTTCTATAATTTCCAACATCTGCTCAAAAGTGCCAGGTGTACACTGTAAATCAGGAGGAGGAAAAATTGAGGAAAACTGTTACTTTTATTACAGCTAGTCTTCAATTTACAACTCATGATTATTTGAAGTTTCAATGGACCTTCCCAGGTTATTTGTGACCTGATTCTGAAGTTCTGGTCTGCATTTGGGTGATCAGCAACCAGCTTGCATTCACAACTCTCTGTAGCATCCTCTAGTCACATGGCCATCTTTAACACACCTTTGCCAAAAACTGTCATTTTCTTCTGATTTTTTGGCAAAACTGGTCCGTGGCAAACAATTGACATCTGTCGCACTTGCTTAACAGCCACTGCAAAAAAAAAAAAAAGTCATAAATCAGGCCGGTGACATGAGTAACCCATTTTTCAAATGCCACGACTTATGACCATTAATGGGCAAGCTCCTTTACCATGGTATGTTGAGAAGTACCAATATTTCTTGATATTTTTTGAAGGCTGATCTCCAATACAGCAACAAATATTGGAAATGTGTGACACTTGGCATAAACATTTTAATTTGGCAATGGAATCTTCTACTTGTTGCTTCTGAGGAAAACACTGTTTTAAACAGAGGTTCTATCTTGAAGGAAAGAGATGGAGGGGAAAAAACCCCTGTGTATATGTCAAGAGATGTGAAATACTGAGGATCCATTTATGCCCTCGACCCCAAATGGGTTGGGAAGCACATTTATTCTCTCTGGGAATTCTAGTAATAATGGCTTATGCAACTAAAGGAAAGGCAGTGTTCAGAACTTTCACTAAACTACAAGTCCCAGAATTCCTTGGGGATTCTTTGGGAATGACAATCCACGATGGAATAAAATTGTATCCTAATGTAAATATGTTCACAGATGTTTAGTAAAATGTACTGAAGTAGGAACAAGCTTTCCGCTTGCTCCCAGGGAGGAAAGCTATGGCAAATCTAGGCAGCATACTAAAAAGCAGAGACATCACCCTGCCAACAAAAGTGCATATAGTCAAGGCTGTGGTTTTCCCAGTTGCAATGTATGGATGTGAAAGTTGGACCATAAGAAAGGCTGAGCGACAAAGAATTGAGGCCTTTGAACTCTGGTGCTGGAGAAGACTCCTGTGAGTCCCTTGGACTGGAAGGCATTCCAACCGGCCAGTCATGGAGGATATCCACCCTGACTGTTCTTTAGAAGGCCAGAGGGAACTGAAGAGGAAATTCAAATACTTTGGCCACCTAATGAGAAAGAAGGACTCACTGGAGAAGAGCCTAATGCTGGGAAAGAAGGAGGGCAAAAGAAGAAGGGGACGACAGAGAATGAGGTGGCTGGATGGAGTCACCGAAGCAGTTGGGGTGAGCTTAAATGAACTCCAGGGGATGGTAGAGGACAGGAAAGCCTGGAGGAACGTGGTCCATGGGATTGCAATGGGTCAGACACTACTTTGCAACTAGCAACAACAACAAGTAGTATAAAGTAATAGGAATTTTTTCAAAGACTATATTGGGGGGGTTTGCCCTCTGAGAAATCCATCTGAATTCCAGCATATTTTCTTACGTTTTGCAGAATGAAGGTTTTTCCTGTACAGACAGCAACACGCTTTGAAAGGAGAGCCAGGACATCTGTTTGGTCGTTTGGGGCCAGCATTGCAGAAGTGGGTGACATCACTGGGGATAAATGGACAGATGTAGCCATTGGGGCTCCCTTGGAAGACGAGAACGCAGGAGCCGTGTACATCTTTTCAGGGAACAGGGCATCCATCGAGCGGCAGTTATGTTCAGGTGAGCTGACCCTCAGGCTTTGCTTGACCAAAGGGCCCTCTCTTCCTCTGGAAGCAAGACTTGGAGGTCCCTTGAAGACCAGGGGTGGGTTGCTGCCGGCATTACTGCTGGTTTGCATCCTGCACCAGCCTGCCTTGATGAAGAATATCTAAAGATGATCCTTTTATTATATTGATTCTATCTATCTACCTATCTCTCTCTCTCTCTCTCTCTCTATCTATCTATCATCTCACCCTCTATTACATATTATCTTATCTCTCATCTGTCTGTCTGTCTGTCTCTCCATTCCATCCATCCATCCATTTCTCTGTCTGTTTGTCTGTCTGTCTGTCTGTCTGTCTGTCTGTCTGCCTGCCTGCCTGCCTACCTACCTCACTCACTCTATTACGTATTATCTTATCTATCTATCTGTCTGTCTGCCCATCCATCCATCCATCCATCCATCCATCCATCCCTATCATCTATCTGTCTGTCTGTCTGTCTGTCTGCCTGTCTGTCTGTCTATCTATCTATCTATCATCTCACCCTCTATTACATATTATCTTATCTCTCATCTGTCTGTCTGTCTGTCTGCCCATCCATCCATCCATATCTATCTATCTGTTTATCTGTCTATCTGTCTGTCTGTCTGTCTGCCTGCCTGCCTGCCTACCTACCTCACTCACTCTATTACGTATTATCTTATCTATCTATCTGTCTGTCTGCCCATCCATCCATCCATCCATCCATCTGTCTGTCTGTCTGTCTGTCTGTCTGTCTGTCTGTCTATCTATCTATCTATCTATCTATCTATCTATCTATCTATCTATCTATCTATCTATCATCTCCCCTCTATTACATATTATCTTATCTCTCATCTGTCTGTCTGTCTGTCTGCCCATCCATCCATCCATCCATCCATCCATATCTATCTATCTGTTTATCTGTCTATCTGTCTGTCTGTCTGTCTGTCTGTCTGCCTGCCTGCCTGCCTACCTACCTCACTCACTCTATTACGTATTATCTATCTATCTATCTATCTGTCTGTCTGCCCATCCATCCATCCATCCATCCATCCATCCATCCATCCATCCATCCATGATTCTATTTGTCTGTCTGTCTGTCTGTCTGTCTGTCTGTCTGTCTGTCTGTCTGTCTGTCTATCTATCTATCTATCTATCTATCTATCTATCTATCTATCTATCTATCTATCTATCTATCTATCTGATTTATTATATTTCATAGCCAGCCAGCCAACTATCTAGCTATCGAGCTGATATCTAGCTATCTTCTATTATCTATCTCTCTATTTACCTGTTATCTCTATCGCGCTCTCTATAAATAACATACACACGTGCACTCAAGATGGAAAATATGCTTAACACCCTTTGAAGCCATGAGTGCCCTGAAAAGGTTACTTATGACTATCCTCACACTTATGACTGTCCTCACACTTATGACTGTCACAGCCTTCCCCTGGTTATGTGGTCACAATCCAGGCAACTGGCTTGCATTTACAAACAAGGCAGTATCCCAGCACATTGTAATAGCCATTTGAGACCCCCATTTTTTTCCTTGCTTACCTTCCTTGATCTTTCCACAGCGCATTGAGGGACTGAAGTTTTCTGGAAGGTTTTCTTATTTCGGCCAAGCTATCAGTGGAGGAAGAGATCTTACGGGGATGGACTGAAGGATATCATTGTGGGACAACAAGGAAGAGTTTTGTTGATGAGGTGAGGAAGGACGACATTTTTCTCCTAGTTCTCCTGCCTTCTTAAATGTGCTTAATCAGGCCCATACCCTCAGTAAATAGAGATGTTTATATTAAGGCAAGATTATATTTATATATATGTTTACTTTTCTTGTCTTCCAAACGTAGACTCAGGATTCCTTCAGTTCTTCCTGTTCCTGATTTCAATCAGCTCATAAACTGCTGGGTTGGTGAATATAATGCTGTGGGGCCACACTGGAGTAAACCTTTTCATAAAAATAGGGGGTCTACAAATTAGACCAGTTTCCCATTGGCAGGACCTCTCACGTATCCTGTCTTCTGGTTCTGTGGGCTCGGTCTCTTCCGTAGAAGTTGAGATCTCCAGGTCCTCGGCTTTCTAAACTAGCAAATCTATTGTTTCTCACTAATCCCAAAAGACAACAATGAAATTGGAGGAGCAAGACAGTTTTTGAACCCTGTCATTGCTGCTGGAGGGACAAGTGGAAGAAGTAAGGATAGTAAGGTTGACACCAGTGAGGTCAGTTGCTACGTGGTAAAAAAAAACAATGCTCCTCAGAGATTGGGGAGTGAACCAGTGGCTGTGTGATGTACCCTCAGCTTAGATTAGTGTTCCTCAACCTTGTTATCTTTAAGAATTCTGGACTTCAATTTCCAGAATTCTCCAACTGAAAGAAGACAGCCAGGCAGGGGAATTCTGGAAGTTGAAGTCCAGATGCCTTAAAAGTCACCAAGGTTGAGAAACATCGGCTTAGATGCTTTGTGCTGGCTCATGTAGGATGCTGATTCCTAAACACACAATATTTTAATGACAATGATCTTCAATTTTCCTATTGCTTCCAGGTCTCGTCCTGTTCTGCAAGTAAAGATCTCCATCATCTTCCACCCACCTTCCATCCCAACCTCAGTCCTCCAGTCACAGAGGCCAACATCTCAGGAGAAAGTGACCAGCATGGCAGAAGTGTGCTTTACCATTTCGAAAGTCACTCAAGATTTCCTAGGTCCGTGATAGTGAGCCTCTCTGTAGGAACGTGAGCCATTGCCCAGCATGTACGCCTCCCACCGCCAGCTGATTTTGGGGTTTACCCTGCAGGCGGGAGATGCATGCGTATACCTTTCTCCTCATTTTCTGCAGCCCATGCCTTCCCAGATCTCCAGAGATTTCCCCTTCAGCACTGTTTTGAGTTGTGAGGCTCCCCTCCCCCGTCAGCGCTGTTTTGAGAAGGGAGGATTTTTCCCCTCCCCAGTGCTGTTTTGGGATGGGAGGCCATGGGGGGGATGTTGCACACGCATCTGTGAGGCGAGCACAGCGGGTCGCACGTGCATGCATGTAGGGTGAGGGGAGTGCAGGGTGTCACACATGGATGTGCAGGGAGGTGGGGCGCATGGGAGGAGCATTGCATTATGGGTGTGGGCAAGTGAGTGCGCGCAACAGCACATGTACGTGTGCTTTCAGCACCAGAGGAAAAAATGGTTAGCCATCACTGTCCTAGGTGATGGGAAATGCTGTAATCCTTTGGGGTCCTACAGCAATCCACATCCTTCAAACCCATGCAGGGCAGATTTTTTTTTAATTAATTTTTTATTTTATCAATTTCATATATACATTCACAATTATATGATCTCATAACTGTTATTAATAATATGTATTATAACAATTTTTTCCCTACAGTTGACAATATACTTGAAAATTGCTTTCTTACCATCCCATAGATCCATCTTATCTTACAACGGTCCTACTTCTTCTTCCCTCCCTCCCGCTTTCCTTCCCTCGTTTCTTCTCTCCTACGCTTCTTCCTTCCCTCCTTCCTTCCCTCCCTCCTTCCCCCTTCCCTCCCTCCTTTCTTCTCTCCTTCTCTCCTTCCCTCCTTCCTTCCTTCCCTTCTTTCTTCTCTCCTTCTCTCCTTCCTTTCCCCCTTCCTTTCCTCCTTCCTTCCCCCCTTCCTTCTCTCCTACATTCCCTCCTTCCTTCCCTCCTTTTCTTCTCTCCTTCCTTCCTTCCTTCCTTCCCTCCTTCCTTCCCTCCCTGCTACCCTCCCTCCTTCCTACCCCCTTTCTTCTCTTTTTTCTCTCCTTCCTTCCTTCCTCCTCTCCTTTCCCTTCTCTCCTTCAGGGCAGATTCTTGATTAATTTAAATATGTAAAGAAGTGCATGATATAGCCCTCTTATTGGCCTCCCGCTTCCAACACCATGTCGCTGGTTCATCTTTTCTAGCATTTCTCCATATTTACTGAGGAAACCTCTCACACACTTCCTCCTGCACTGAAGAATCTAGTACAGCGTTTCTCAACCTTAGCAATTTGAAGATGTGTGGACTTCAACTCCCAAAATTCCCCAACTGGCATGGAATTCTGGGAGTTGAAGTCCATACATCTTAAAGTTGCTGAATTGGCCTAACAAATATCAGTTACCAATATGTCTTCTTTTAACTCTTCATTTAACTTCCTCATTTTAATATTTTCTTTGCTCACAGCATGGCTCACCTTCTTGTAGATATTGGGTAACAGTAAGGGAATAATCTGTCACCAATTGTATTTAGCTGAATGTTTGCAAGATGGTTTCTGTGCCCCCAGATTATTCATTATTATTATACAATTGTATCACAGCGGCCAGTTGTTTCGCCGGATTTGGCATTGGTTACTAGTCGGGCCCCACCCAGGGGCCTAGGACGTCGTAACGTATTTTCGCAATATGCGTGCAGATCCAAGCAGTGCGGCTTTTTGCATTTGACTGATGGTGATTTTGTCAATTTTTAACTGTTTTAAATGTAATTCCAGTGCTTTTGGAATAGCACCCAGTGTGCCAATTACCACTGGAATTACCACTGCTGGTTTGTGCCATAGTCGTTGAATTTCGATTTTTAAGTCCTGGTATCTTGCGATTTTTTCATGTTCCTTCTCGGCGACCCTGCTATCACCTGGTATTGCGATGTCTATGATTGTGACCCTATTTTTCTCAACCAGTGTGATGTCTGGTGTATTATGCGCCAGTATTTTGTCGGTTTGTATACAGAAATCCCACAAGATCTTGACCATCTGATTTTCTGTGACTCTTTCAGGCTGATGTTCCCACCAGTTTGTTGCTGTTTTAATATTATAATTTTTGCACAAATTCCAATGGATCATTTGTGCTACTGAATTGTGCCGCAATTTATAATCAGTCTGCGCGATTTTTTTACAGCAGCTGAGTATGTGATCAACAGTTTCGTCAGCTTCTTTGCAAAGTCTGCATTTGGCATCATCAGAGGATTTTTCGATTTTGGCCTTAATGGCATTTGTGCGGATAGCTTGTTCTTGCGCAGCCAGGATTAGTGACTCTGTTTCTTTCTTTAATGTACCTGTTTTTAACCATAACCAAGTTTGTTCCCTGTCCACTTTATCTTTTATTTTTTCCAGAAATTGACCATGCAGTGCTTTGTTCTGCCAACTCTCCATTCTTGATTTTATCACATCTTTTCTGTATTCTTGTTTCGTCTGTTGGGCCTTCAGTAGATTTTTGTTCTTTACTTCGATTAATAGATGTTCTTGACTTTCTTTTAAATAATCAGCCAGTGCATGTTTTTCTTCTTCAACTGTTTGCTTCACTTGTAATAATCCTCTGCCACCAGATTTTCGTGGCAGGTATAGTCTATCAGTATCACCACGTGGATGTAAACTGTAGTGCATTGTCATTAGTTTCCTGGTTTTTCGGTCCAAAAGGTCCAAATCAGCTTGTGTCCAGTTAACTATGCCAGCTGTGTATCTTATAACTGGTATTGCCCAGGTATTTATGGCCTTGATTGTATTTCCACCATTCAATTTAGATTTCAAAATTTTCCTAACTCTGTTGGTGTACTCTCGTCTGACAATAGTTTTTACTTCTCCATGCTTGATGTTATCCAACTGCAGAATGCCTAAGTATTTGTAGGCTTCATTTTCTTTGCATTTAATTAGTTGGCCATTGGGCATTTCAATTCCCTCAGATGCAGTGATTTTGCCCCTTTTTATGGATACAGTGGCGCATTTTTCCATGCCAAACTGCATTGAAATATCGGTGCTGAATACTCGGACTGTGTTTGTCAATGATTGGATTTCTATTTCTGACTTTCCATAGAGTTTCAAATCATCCATATATAGAAATGCGAAATTTTTTCAGCTTCTTTGGCTGTTTGGTAGCCTAATTTCATTTTTTTTAAGATTACTGATAGTGGGATCATTGTGATGATGAAGAGAAGAGGTGAAAGTGAATCACCCTGGAAAATTCCCTCGCTTGATATTAACCATTCCGTAGATCTCATTCCCTACTGCCAACTCAGTTCTCCATTGTTTCATTGCCTTTTCAGTAAAGGATGTAATATTTTTGCTAATGCCAGTTGTTTCTAAGCATTTTCTGATCCAACTATGTGGCAGTGAGTCAAATGCCTTTTTGTAATCAATCCAGACCATATTCAAGTTCGTTTTTTCTGTTCTTACAATTTTCTAATATCATTTTATCAATTAGAAGCTGATCTTTTGTGCCCCTGCTCCTTCTTTTGTTGCCTTTTTGCTCTACTGGCAAGATGTTGTTTGTTTTCAAATAATCCATCATGTTATCTGCAATAATGCCTGTGAGTAATTTGAAGGTTGTTGGCAAGCATGTTATTGGTCTGTAGTTTTCAGGTGTTGTTCCTTTAGTTGCATCTTTCTGAATCAAGTATGTTTTTCCAGTTGTCAACCATTCATCAATTTGGCCCTTTTGTAAAATTTCATTCAGTTGCCTGGCCAATATTGCATGTAAACTGGTTAGATATTTGAGCCAGAAACCATGTAATTGGTCCTTTCCAGGTGATGTCCAATTCTTTACCTTTTTAACTCGATTTTTGACCATCTCAGTTGTTATTTCTAATACTTGCATTTGTTTGTTGCCAATGCTTTTCTCAAAGTCATGTATCCACTCTGCTTTCTTGTTGTAATCCTTTGCATTTTCCCACAATTCTTTCCAGAATTCAACTGTGGCCTGCTTTTCTGGTTTTTCACTTTTGGTGTCACCATTCACATTAAGACTTTGATAAAAAAGCCGTTGGTCTGATCGAAATTGCTGATTTTGTTTATATTGGATGATTCGTGCCTCATATCTTTCAATTTTTCTAGCTGTTGCTGTTATCTGCTGTTTTACAATCTCTACAGCTTCATTGATGTTTCTTGTATCCAATCTATATCTTCTGATTAGCCGATCTACGATTTTGTTGTTTTTAAGCCGTTACTCATGCATGTTCTTTAAGTTACTAGCATCTGCCCTTAAGTTTTTGATTTTTGTTCTAAACGGATTTTCCACTTTGGCTTTGATGCTTTTTCTGTTGTGTGACTAGGTACTTTAATTTTAATGCCTAGTTCATTAGTGACTATTACAGCTGCGCTGTACATTAACTGGTTTGTTTCCAAGATGGATCTTGGTTCAATTGTTGAAAACACTGCATTAACCATTTTCATGATAGGGGCCAAAATTTCTTAGGCACAGTTTTTAGTGATGGTAAACGTTGCCTTTCCTCATTAAGCAGAAAATGCTCCATGATCTTATCTTTCAATTCTTTTTGTTTTTGAGTTAGTTCATCAGTTGGCTCAGTGATAACTGGTTCTAGTGGTGGTGATGTTATTTCCTCCCCGAGAGCTTCTTCTGGGAGTTCTACTATAATGTCTTTAGTTGTGTCTTGAATATCAGTTATTTCCGCTTGTGATATTGTTTTTTGGGTTTTGCAATTTGCCTGAATTTCCTCATGTTCAACTTCACTAAACACTTTATTCCGTATAATAAATCGCCTTTGATCTGCTAGTCGTTGTTCACTAACATTTGAATCTGGATATTGTTGTTTCCATAATTCATATATTCGCTTTAAATAACCTCTTTTTTCTGGCTCTGAGTTGTAGTAACAGGCCATTATGGCACGGTTTTCATCTGCACTATATTTTTGTCGTTTTGTTGGCTGGTCCACTTGTAGCCCACTTGTTGACGGATGTCCAGGGACCCCAACATCCGCCGCGGCCCTTGTTAATCCGCGCGACGACCGATGCAGTATGGAATTCTTATTTGTTTTTTTCACCATATTGTATGGGTTGGCGGGGTTTTTTTTACGGGACCAGATGCCAACCTGACCCCAACCCTCCTCCTTTCTCATCCGGGCTTGGGACCGGCACCGACAGACTGATCAGGTCGACAAACCAAGTCCTCCTCGGCCAGTGAGGAGCGACTAGGAGCACCTCCGCAGCTTCGTCCAGAATCTTCCGAATGACATGTGGTATCAGAGGGAGTGGAGGGAAGGCGTACAGCTGACCCGGGGGCCAGCGGGATCTTAAAGCATCCGTGCCCTCCGCCCCTGGGCAATGGAACTGGGTGAAGTACCTTGGAAGTTGGGCGTTGGCCGGCGAGGCAAACAGGTCGACAACTGGGTGGCTGAACTTCTGAGACAGCTGGTAAAACAGTCTCGGGTGCAGATGCCAGTCCGAGTTCTGGATGGTTGTTCTGCTGAGCCAGTCCGCTGTCATGTTGTCCACGCCGAAGATGTGGTCTGCTCGTATTGACGCCAGATGACTCTCCGCCCAGCGACCCAGAGTCTCTGCTTCCAACATCAGCGCCAGAGACCGCGTGCCGCCCTGGTGGTTGATGTAGGCTTTGGCAGTGATGTTGTCCGTCAGAATCAGTACATCGCGGCCTCTGACCTGGTCGAGGAAGTGGCGCAGGGCGAGTCTTACGGCCCGGAGCTCTAGCCAGTTGATGTTGTGGGCGAGCTCCGCCTGTGACCACCTGCCCTGCACCACCGCTGTTCCCAGATGAGCACCCCAGTCGAAGAGGCTGGCGTCTGTGGTGATTATCAGCCTCTTTGGCTCCCTGAAGCATGTGCCTTTGAGGAGGGCTTCCGTCTGCCACCACCGGAGGGAGCGGAGGACCTTTGGTGGGACCTGTACCACCCGTTTGGAGTTGCTGGCCTTCTTCCTTTGGAGAGGGAGCAGGAACCATTGCAGTTCTCGCGTGTGCAGCCGCGCCCAAGGGACCACCGCGATGCAAGACACCAGCTTCCCCATCAGTTGTGATAGAGAGAGGATCGAGGCTGGCCCAGTCGAGCGGATGCTCCTCACCAGGGTCCAGATGCTGTCGACTCGCTCTTGAGTGAGGAAGACTTGGCAGATTTCGGAATTGATGATCTTTCCAAGGTGCTGGATCCTGCAGGTCCTGCAGGGTTCAGATGGCTCTTGGTGAGATTGACTGAGAACCCGTGAAGCTGCAGGGCCTTGATGGTGGTGGCCAGGTCTGCTGCTTATTATTATTATTATTATTATTATTATTATTATTATTATTATTATTATTATACAATTGTATCACAGCGGCCAGTTGTTTCACCGGATTTGGCATTGGTTACTAGTCGGGCCCCACCCAGGGGCCTAGGACGTCGTAACGTATTTTCGTAATATTATTATTATTATTATTATTATTATTATTATTATTATTATTATTATTATTATAAAAATTGTATCACAGCGGCCAGTTGTTTCGCCGGATTTGGCAGTGGTTACTAGTTATTATTATTATTACATTAGAAGAAATAATTGTAGCTCAGGATTGAGCTTGGAGTCCTTGGTAGTCTCTGTTTTCTTGCAGACATGATGAAAACTCCTTAATTGCACAGACCACTATAATTTCAACTGGGAAACTGAACATCCTAGAGAAGTCCAAAAAAGTTAGAGAATTTCTGGAAGCCCGTCATTCAAACAAATCAGACATCAACAGTCACACAGAGATAAACAATATCTACATGCTATTCAAAATAGACAACCCAAAAGTTCAAAAAAGAAGCAAAAAAGACCAAAATACTACTTCTCCAGCAATCAGCACCCAGTTAAGCAGATTAATATCAAGGTTAGCACTACACCAGCAATCAAGCAGTAAACAGCACCCCAATCAAGGACCTATCAAGTTAGACAAACAGCCAAATAGTAAACATTAGCCTGATGAACTACCAAGATCACTCCCATCAACACTGACAGAGCAAGCCACTTGTATATAACAGAAAGCAAACTTCACTCCCTTTCTAGCACTGATTATGTTACTTAGTTGGGTAATGAAACATTTGCAAGAAAACAGTCAAGCTCAGAGAACACCAAGGAC